>NW_020837953.1:52364841-52653143 GCF_003676395.1 Aethalodelphis obliquidens
GGAGCGGCGCGCGGGCGGGGCGCGGGCCGGCGGCGGGGAGGCGCCCGCGTCCAAGGCCCGGGCCGGGCCTTAGCGCCGCGCCATGGCGGAGACGAAGATCATCTATCACATGGACGAGGAGGAGACGCCGTACCTGGTCAAGCTGCCCGTGGCGCCCGAGCGCGTCACGCTGGCCGACTTCAAGAACGTGCTCAGCAACCGGCCCGTGCACGCCTACAAATTCTTTTTCAAGTCCATGGACCAGGACTTCGGGTCAGTGGGCCACAGGGCCTGTGCGCGGGCGCGCGTGTGGGCACCTGTCTGCGCCAGGCAGGGCAGATCCTGGGGCTGTGACCCGGGCGGTGCCTCCCCGTGCCTGCGCGCCCCGGTGCGGTGTGTCCCACCTGTCTGTGCCCTGAGCAGGGGACGCCTGGGCCCCTGACTGCCTGCCCAGGAGCCTGAGAGCTCTGGACGGTGGGCAGGCGAGGGTCCTGGCTTCTCCACCTGCCCTGGGTCCTGTCCTGAGTGTGACTTGCGGTGGAGGTCTGTAGTCCAGGTCGACCTCGAAAATACTACCTTGGCACCTGTCAGGCTCAGGGTCCTTTGCCCCCCTTATGTGGAGGTCAGATGCTTAGGGATGGCCTGGAGAGCTTGCGATTCATGGGGCTTGGGGTCAGAGGAGTGTCCGAGTGTTGGGAGGGGAGGGGTTGGGGTGGGGACAGGGTGCCGGCCACCCAGTGGGTTCCCTAGTTAGCATGGGGGAAATGAGGTGATCTGGGACAGGGGCACAGATCTGTCTGCTGGGGTCTGCAGACGTTTCTGGAGGCTCAGGATAGCCTCCTCCTGACCCCCTTCTCCCGGGCCCTCGGGACAGGGCAGAGGTCAAGGGTCACTGGGCAATGTGGGGCTTTATTCCACCCACCCCTGCCCCGGGGTTGCTGGCCACAGGGCTTCTGTCCCTGCTGAGCCACATGGCACTTGGGTTCCTGGGAGCGGCCCAGGCCAACTGCTGACTCGGGGCAGCTTCTGTGTCAGCGTCCGCATGTCTGCCCTTAGTGGTGGCTGTTCTGGCCGTGGGGACTTCCCGCTTGTGCTGGGCTGGGCCTCTGGAACGGTGAGCGGTGAGCTGGAGGCTGGCTGTCCGCTTGAGGCCTGACCCGGCACAGCCACGGGTAACCTGAGTCCCCTGCTCAGCGGTGCTGGGGCGGGGGCGGGGGGGGGCACCCAGAGGCCTCGTGCGCGGAGCAGGTGTGCCTGGGTGCCCTCAGGCAGCCCGTGTCCTTGTCTGTGGCTGCCTCTCGGGACTTTGACATTGAGCCATTTCCTGGATTCTGTGGTTTGCATGGGCCTTGGGCAGGCCCAGGTCAGGTCAAGCTGAGGCTACTTTGTGGCTCTCAGGAAGGCCTGAGGGACATGTGGGCGGCTGGACTCTCATGCCTCCCCAGCACCAGGGAGAGGCAGAGAAGGGGGCATGTGCTCTTGGCAGCCTGCAGCCCTGCCGGGCTCGTGTCAGGAGCCACCCCCAGGCTGGGCTCCCCTGGTAGGGCATTGATTTGGGGAGCCAGCCCTCGTTGGGTGATCTCCTACAGTCTCACTGCTCTGGGTCTGCTGTGCTTTGGCTGTGAGCACTGGGTATGTGAAAGGGTGCTTTTGTTTTTAACTTAGTTTATTATTTCAACAAAAATTACTGAAGTCACACATGCTCTGTCACAAACCAAAGCCAGCAGGGAATGTGAGGCACAGTGTGTGCCCAACCCCCTAGGTTGCTGCCCTTGGACCATGATCTGGGGTGCATCCTGAGGGCCCTGACCCTGGTCCTCCATCTGGTAGCTGCTGAGCTGCAGAGACCCCTGCCCCCATCAAGGTGCACTCCCAGCAGAGGCTGGGCCTGCTGGAGGATTTGCAGGACCCATGGGTGCCCTGGCCTAGGAGGTCAGTGGGCAGGCAGATCTGGGTCTTGAAGCACAAGTAGGAGTTCTTCAGGTTGTCCCAGCATGACTGGGTTGAGGGGGGAAAGAACAAGACCGGGCTAGTAGGCTGGGCTGGGACGGGGAGGGATTTGGGTGACTCTGGAAGGCGAAATGGGCAGACAGAGCAGGGGAGGCTCACCTTATTCCCCACCCCCGAGACCTCTGGTTTGTGGCCTGTTGGCCTCAGGGACCCTTGGAGAGGATCTGCCTCTTCCTCCCCTCCCCTGAGGTCTACCTACAGAGCTCCAAGTTTTATTTATTCTGTAGAATCATTTACTCAGTGTAATAAATTTCCTCTGGGAGGGGCTGAATAGTCACTCACACTTTAGTATAAATGAGAGCTGGAAGCTCACCCTAGATACCTAGTGGATGTAGCTGGAGGTTGGGGAAAGTGGGGGCAGGTCCTGGCTGGGCTGGGGCAGCAGCCCCCTCATAAGAGGGGTGGCCTCAGATTGGGGACTGTGAGGGCACCTGGTGAGCCTGGGCTTCCTGCCCCAACCCCTCAGCCCACTGTGGGCTGGGCCCTGAGTTCCTGGGGCCTCTGTTCCTGGCCACGGCTGGCCAGGAAGGGAACCCCTTCCCTTACTAAGTCTAAGGTGTGGCCACCGCCCCATGCTCTGGGCCGGGTCCCACTCCCCACGGGCATCTTTGGCCAAGTGGGTGGCGAGTCCTGCACCCACCTCCCACTTTTCCCATGCAGGTCACAGCTTTTGTGTCCCAGCGAAGCTGGGGAGGGTCTCTGGGCTTGTGCTCGGCTGGCCTGGAAGTGCCAGGCATTGGGTTTGGTGAGCGGCAGTGCAGGGAGACGTCTGGGCCCAGCCTTTGGGCTGAGTGGCAGAGGGTGAGGGTGTCTGGCTCACAGGTTTCTGCTGCCAGGGCTGCCTTGCCGATTCCAGGCCTGGCTGGACTTGGCAGTGGCCCTGGCCCCTGCATCTCTGCGCCAGGAGCTCTGGTCTGTGGGGCCATCTGTCTGTGGGCCCTGGGGGGTGCAGTGGGGGGCTGTGCTTGGCCTGGCGCAGGCTGCCTGAGCTCCCACTCTGCCCACCATCTGGGGTCAGTGCCCCTAGTGGTGTTGGGAGAGTCTAGATGGGTCACCCCCCGGAGCTTGTGGCAGGGCTTGGAGGACTTGGATCCACTCACCCCGAGGCCTGCAGAGCCTGGGCCTGGGCAGCAGGCAGTGAGGGGACAGAAGAAGGCTCTGGGGGAGCTGAGGACCCCGACCCATGGGGGAACACTGTGCCTCTGGGGACATAGTTGGGGCCATCCCACTGGGCCTCTGGGAGCCCAGGGGTCCCCCTGGGCCCCTGGCTCAGCTCCAAGGGCCCCGCTCTGAGCAGATTCCTTGGCGGGGCGAGTCTGCAGGGGTAGCGGGCGGGGATGGGCAGCCCAAGTTCTAGGGTAACTGGGATTTCGCCAGGAATCCTGAGGTTGTGGGCAAGATGCCAATGGGGGTGCCCCTGGGTGGCCACCACAAGGTTCAGTGTCTTCACTGACCACTGCTCCTGAGGTCTACTCTCAGACCCAGGGGAGCCCTGGGGTTGTGTGGGGGGCATTTCCCCAGGCTTGGCCAAGGCCTCCCCCAACCCCACCCCCGACCTCGTCCCTATCCCTGGTCATCGCCGGGGGTGGGCAGCGTGTGCCCCTGTGCCCTTTGTCCTGGGGGCTGGGGCACCTGCCCCTCCCTCCCTGCTGTCCCGGCCTAGCTGCCCCTCAGCGCCCCAACGCCCGGTGGAGGGCAGGATGCTCCGTAGTGCAGGCTGGAAAGGGCCAGGGAAGCAGCGCCTCTGGGCCCTGGGAGGGGCGTTCGTGTGTGGGTGGGCTACATGGGGGCCTCAGGCAGCCCCGGGCGGCGGGTCACCTGGAGGCTCTGGCCGTGTGGGCACTCAGCATGCCCCTGGGCCCCCCTGCCTGGGGTGTCCACCTCTGGGGGAGCCAGGCAGGCCCCGTGGTGTAAGTCAGAAAGGGCGAGGGCGGGGGCGGGGGGGTGGCAGGGGAGGCCGCCGGCCGGGCCACTGGGGCTGTGAAGTGGGAGCCAGGTCCCTCCCATGTCTCTGTCACCGCAGTCGCTCAGAGACGGTGCTTGGGGCCTGCTGGGCCCCCGGGAGGGCTTGCTGCAGCCCCGTCTGTTGGCTGCAGCTGGCAGAACCACAAGTGTCCCCAGGCCACCGCAGGTCTTCCTGGGGTGACAAACTTCTGTGTGGCCTCCTTGACTAAATCTTGGGCTGGGTCTCGGCCTCCCCAGAGCTCAGCTCTGCCGGACTGTGATGTGTGAGTGGGGGCCACAAACACAGTGTCTGCTCCTCACTGGGGAGAGGGGGTGTCCTGAGAAATGACTCTTTCTGTCCCTTGTTCTGTCCACCTCATCTGTACCTGTGTGGCTGGCCCTGGGATGCCACACAGGCACAGAACGGGGGGGTCACCGAAGGACCCTGGCGGGGTGCCCCCTCCCTCCCCAGCTGGCCCGTCTCCTCTGTCCACTCTGCCCTGAGGTCTTGGGCCCTCTCCTGGTGGGTGGGGTGGACTGGAGCCTTGCTCTCTGGATGGGAGCGTCCTGTGCCACCTGTTGCTGCCAGGGACTAGCCGAGTCGCGGTGTCTGTGCCCAGCGGGCCACAAGGCCGCTTCCCGCCTGGTCTCCCGGCTCCTGTTTCTGCACTGGGCCCAAGCCCAAGTGTAGGAACCTGCCACGCTGGGCAGGGCTGGCCTCCAGGGGGCAGGGCCTCGGGGCACCTCCTGCCACAGGCCCCGCCCTGCCTGCCCTGCTCTCCGGGCCTCCAGGCCACTGGGGAGGCCGCAGTGTGGGATGTGTCTGGGCCACAGCACTGCCCGCCCTGCCCCGTGGCCCTTCCCCTGCTGCCCTCCTCACCCCTTTGAACCTGACACCTGGACCTCCCCAACCAGTTTCTGGCCCCAGGGTCATTGGCCTCCTTCCCAGTTAGCATTGCCGGGCCCTTGGCGACCTGCCTCTCCCACCCCACCCCAAGCCCCCCTGAGTGGGGGCGGCATTAAGGGATAGGCCAGGGCTAGCCGCTGGGCAGTGGTATGGCTGGTGGCACTCGCTGCCCTCCAGGGCCTGAGGCTTCTCTGTGGCCCCAGCTGGCCCTGAGCTTGGCTGTCCTTCCAGGTCTCGAGTTGGGCTGGTGCCGTTGAGTGGGGGTCTGTTTTTGTCTCCCTGGCTGGGCCGATGGGCCGGGGGGCGGCCGCCTGCCCTTGGAGTGTGTGCGTGTCGGTCTGTGTGTTGTGCCCTCTCGACCTGCCCGCATCTGTGCTGAGGCCTGCTGTGAACCAGGCCCTGTTCTAGGCTGGCACGGTGGGCTCTGCCCTCACCATGCACAGGCCGGGGGGGCACAGAGGCGCAGAGCAAGGCAGATACTCGCATTTTAGGGCCGTCCAGGCAGTGACCCTTGGTGCTGGGAGTGTCTGGGTCCCCTTGGACCTGGACCCTGGAAGGGGCCCTTGGAAGGGTGGTAAAGGTTCCTGGGAAGGGAGGTGCCAGGTGCGGGCATCCGCACAGGCTGACATCTGGGCGTGTGGCTGGACGCCCCGTGTGGCCTGCACCCCAGACGAGCTGGGGCCCTCGTCCAGAGCCCAGTGCTGGGAGCAGGCCCCACTGCAGTGGCCTCACGGCTGCATCTGCCTGCAGGGTTGTGAAGGAGGAGATCTCCGACGACAATGCTAGGCTGCCCTGCTTCAACGGCCGCGTGGTCTCCTGGGTGAGTCCACGGGGTGCTGGCAGAGGGCCCTGGGCTGGTGGGAGTGGAGGAGGCTGGTCACCTGTGCCCCGGTGCCCTGCCAAGGCTTGCCTGGAAGCTGGTCCCTGAGCCCTGCTCTCCTCCGCAGCTGGTCCTGGCTGAGGGCACACACTCGGATGCAGGGTCTCAGGGCACTGACGGCCACGCAGACCTGCCTCCGCCTCTCGAGCGGACAGGCGGCATCGGGGACTCCCGGCCCCCCTCCTTCCAGTAAGGACTCTGAGGGGTGGCACTGAGCCCAGTGGTTCTGAGGGGCCTGTGTCCTGCCAGGCCTCTTAGGGGTGGGGAGGGGCAGGTCCCTGAGCAGGGACCCACGGTCAGTAGGCGCTGGTCAGCAGAGGAGGGGCGGGCGGAGAGGCCTGGAGTGGGCCGGCGGGTGGATGGGGGCCCCTGCTGGAGTCGGGGTCCCACCAGACGAGGGCAGCAGAGGAGCTGAGAGGGCGTTCGAGGTGTGAGTGGCCCGGCCGCCCCAGCCCAGCCCCCCTTGTCGGCACAGCCCGAATGTGGCCGGCAGCCGAGATGGGATGGACAACGAGACTGGCACGGAGTCCCTGGTCAGCCACCGGCGGGAGCGAGCCCGACGCCGGAACCGCGAGGAGGGTAACGAGGCCACACCCTTGACCTCCCCGGGACCCCATGGGTGCCCCAAGCCCCTGCTGACCCCCACGTACTGCCCTGTCCAGCGGGGGTCCCTTGGCAGAGGTTCCAGGACCCTAGTGGCCCCCCCAGCAACCCAGCGGTCACCCTGCCAGCTCCCAGGTCAACAGGTGCTCTAGGCTGCAGGGCCGCCCGTGACCTCCAGGGGACCCCACAGCCAGCCCCCCTCCCTGCTGTCCCCATAGCCGCCCGGACCAACGGGCACCCAAGGGGGGACCGGCGGCGGGACCTAGGGCTGCCCCCCGACAGCGCGTCCACCGTGCTGAGCAGTGAACTTGAGTCCAGCAGCTTCATCGACTCGGAGGAGGACGACAACACCAGCCGGTGGGCGAGGGCTGGGGTGCGAGGCGGGGCGGGGCGTGTGTGCAGGGTGTGTCCGCGTGCATGTGCACGTGTGGGCAGGGGGCCCTGCTGGTGGCTCGCTGTCTTGGGGGGGCGGCTTTCCCCAGGTCTGGCCCCGCCCCCGCCCCTCTGGCCTCAGTTTCCTCTGCCGCGTGGGGGAGGGGTGGCCAGGCCCTGACTCTGCGCCGACCGCCCCCACCCCCCCCACCCCCACCCCCCACGCCCCGACCCCGCCAGGCTGAGCAGCTCCACGGAGCAGAGCACCTCCTCCCGGCTCATCCGGAAGCACAAGCGCCGGCGGCGGAAGCAGCGCCTGCGGCAGACAGACCGGGTAGGTGTGGAGGCCCGAGCGGGCAGGTGGGTCCCAGCCGCGGTCCCACCCGCAGCCCCTCACCTGGCGCCCCCCGCAGGCCTCCTCCTTCAGCAGCATCACGGACTCCACCATGTCCCTGAATATCATCACCGTCACGCTCAACATGGGTGAGGCCTCGGCGGGGCAGGTCCTCGGGCCTGGCACGGGGTCCTCGGGTGGGGGGCACCTGCTCACTCCCCCTCTCTGCAGAGAGGCACCACTTCCTGGGCATCAGCATCGTGGGCCAGAGCAATGACCGGGGCGACGGCGGCATCTACATCGGCTCCATCATGAAGGGCGGCGCCGTGGCTGCCGACGGCCGCATCGAGCCGGGTGACATGCTGCTGCAGGTGCGGGGCCGGGGGAGCCACTGGGGGGCCGGGGGGCCGGCACCTGCACCCACCGCGCTGACCCCTCGTCCCCAGGTGAACGACGTCAACTTTGAGAACATGAGCAACGACGACGCGGTGCGGGTCCTGCGGGAGATCGTGTCCCAGACAGGGTGAGGCGCGGGGCGGGCGGGGCAGGGGCTGAGAGTTGGGGGGGGTCCCCCCGGGGCCTCGCCGTGTGACCCGCCCTCCCCGCAGGCCCATCAGCCTCACTGTGGCCAAGTGCTGGGACCCGACGCCCCGCAGCTACTTCACCATCCCGAGGGGTGAGTGACCCCACGGGGCCAGCGGGGCGGGGGCGGGGGGTGCCCAGCGCGGCCTGAAGGTCCTCTCTCCTCTGCGCCCCTGTGCTCTGCTCTCTCTCCCGCCGTCCGTCCGTCCGTCTGTTGCCGCGCGGTGGCCGCCCAGCTGACCCCGTTCGGCCCATTGACCCGGCCGCCTGGCTGTCGCACACGGCGGCGCTGACCGGAGCCCTGCCCCGCTACGGTACGAGCCCCTGCTCCAGCGCCGTCTCGCGCACCAGCACCTCCTCACTAACCAGCTCGGTGCCCGGCGCTCCGCGTAAGTGGTGGCTCACGAGACCAGGGAACTGAGGCCCCAGGCGAGGGCCTGGCCGCGGCGCCCCGGATGGGGATGGTCGGTTGCACCCGAGGCCCAGCCCATGCCAGGCTCCGGCAGTCAGATGCAGCGCCCACAGGGCTCCGCCCTCCTCCCAGCCTCTGGTGGAGGTGGAAGATGCCTGGAGGGGCCCGGCCAGCCCAGGGGTCTGCCTGCGGGGCGGGGCGGGGAGGGGCGGCTGTCTGAGCAGGGCCCTCACCTGGCTTTCCTGCCACTAACATGACTAATGGCCCCGAGCTCGCGGGGGAGGGGGTTGAAGAGGCCCGATCTCCGCCCGTGGGTTCCTCGTCCTGGTTGGATCCCAGATTCTGATGAAGCGACTGCAGGGTAGGAGACGAAGGTCCAGCCCCCACCCACCCCCATGTGCCGGCTCCCTGACCCTCGGAGCTGTCAAGCAGTGGGGCTGGACCCCCCCAGTCACTGGGCCAGCAGAGTCTGGTCTCTGAGGGGGTGCGGCAGGTGGGGCCTGGGGTCCATTCTGACCCCCACCCCGTCTGTCAGCCACTCGGGCTGAGGAGGAGGCCGTGCCTTGCAGAGCTGGAGGAGGTGCCGCTGACGGTGAAGAGTGACATGGGCGCTGTCGTCCGGGTCATGCAGCTGCCGGACTCAGGCCTGGAGATCCGCGACCGCATGTGGCTCAAGATCACCATCGCCAACGCCGTCATTGGTGAGGGTCCCACGGCCAGCAGAGGGGGCGGGGCGGGGCGGCCCCGGGCCCCTGCCTCACGGCCGCCCACCACACCAGGGGCGGACGTGGTGGACTGGCTGTACACGCACCTGGAGGGCTTCCGTGAGCGGCGGGAGGCGCGCAGGTACGCCAGCAGCATGCTGAAGCGCGGCTTCCTGCGGCACACGGTGAACAAGATCACCTTCTCCGAGCAGTGCTACTACGTCTTCGGGGACCTGTGCAGCAGTGAGTAGGGGCTGCGGGGCGGGGTCCCCAGAGGGCCCGCCCACGCCGCCCCACGCCCGCCCCACGCCAACCCCGCCCCCACCCCCGCCCCGCGCCACCCACCCCCCTCACCCCCGCCTACCCCTTCGCAGACTTCGCGGCGCTGAACCTCAACAGCGGCTCCAGCGGGGCCTCGGATCAGGACACGCTGGCCCCGCTGCCCCACCCGGCCGCCCCCTGGCCCCTGGGGCAGGGCTACCCCTACCAGTACCCGGGGCCCCCGCCCTGCTTCCCGCCCGCGTACCAGGACCCCGGCTTCGGCTACGGCAGCGGCAGTGCTGGCAGTCAGCAGAGTGAAGGTGAGGGCCTCCCGCCCGGCCGCCACACCTTCCCCACCGCCTAGCTCTGCCCTGTGTGCCGGTTCCTCCACCCTGTGCGCTCCCATCCGCTCTGTGCTTGGGCCCTGGGTGGCTCCTTCTAGAAGGGGCGAGTGGTCGAAGGGGGGCCAGAGAGAAGAACCCGGAGGCTTCAGGGGTTGCGTGTGGGGGCCGGTGCTCCAGCCGTGGCAGAGGCCAGAGGTGGTGTGGGAAGGATGGGGGCGTCGGGGTGTGGTGGCCCGGGTGGGGGAGTGGCATGGGGACCCCAGGACACAGTGGAGGACAGAGACTTCCGCCTTCCACCTGCAGCCGGAGGTGACAGTTTCATAGACGGCCCAGCCCGATGCTGGGATGTGTGGGGCAGCTGAGCGGGAAGCTTGGGGTGTCCCTGAGGAGGGGACCTGTTGGAAGTGTCCCGAGGCTGAGTGGGGTCAGTGAGGTCCATGGGCCCGTGCCCCCAGCGTCTGGGGAGAGGTCTGGTGGCTGGCCCGGTGGACCCAGAAAGGGACGGGGAGACAGGAGAGTGGATCGGAGGATAGTGGTGTCTGAGGGGAAGCCGTGTTGTGCACCTGTGGACCCTGGACAGGCCCAGCCGGTGGGGTCACACCCTGGTAGCAGGGTGTGGGTGCCCAGCCGGGCCTGCTCTGTAACTCATCTATCCCTTGCTTTGTGCTGGGCAAGCCTTAGACTGAAGGACTAGCGGAACGGACCCTCGGGGCCGGTAAGCCAGGGTCCTGCCCGGCGTCCCTCCCGGCACATCCCCAGCCAGTGGGCGTCTTCAGGTTCCCGACACTTCCTGAGCCCAGGAGGGGCTGAGCCGAGTGGCCAGCCAGGGCTCCAGGGTCAGACGAAAGGCGGGTCTTGGGTGGGGAGCCCAAGATGGCCGGCAGGTGCGCCAAGCACACACGGCCTTCTCTGGGTCTCGGTTTCTCAGCTGCAAGACCAGGCCCTCGGTCCAGGCACTGGGGTGAGGAGTGGGGGCACTGAGCTGGCCCTGGTGTCCCTGCCTGTCTGCCACTGCCCCCCCGCCCCCCCCCCCCGGCCTGCTGCAGCTGCTCTTGCTTCCCTGGGCGGGGCCGGCCCAGCCCTTGTGTCTGCATGGCTCCCCCCTCCACCTGCACCCCAGCTCAGGACCACCAGGCTCTGCCCCTGGTTGTCCTCACAATGGCCGGCCATCTTGGAAGAGGCAAGGCCCGGCACTGACCGTCCCATTCCTCTCCCCCCTTCTTGACCCCAGGAAGCAAAAGCAGTGGGTCCACCCGGAGCGCTGGCGGGAGCAGCCGTCGGGCCCTGGGGCGCGAGAAGGAGAGCCGGTCGGCTGGAGCTGGGGGCAGTGGCAGCGAGTCGGACCACACAGTGCCAAGCGGGGTGGGCAGCGGCGGCTGGCGGGAGCGTCCTGCTGGCCAGCTCAGCCGTGGCAGCAGCCCGCGCAGCCAGGCCTCGGCCGCCGCCCCAGGGCTTCCCCCGCTGCACCCCCTGACAAAGGCGTACTCGGTGGTGGGCGGGCCGCCTGGGGGGCCGCCTGTCCGGGAGCTGGCCGCTGTCCCCCCAGAGCTGACAGGCAGCCGCCAGTCCTTCCAGAAGGCCATGGGGAACCCCTGTGAGTTCTTTGTCGATATCATGTGACCAAGGAAAGAGTGCTTCCGGCCTGGCCACTGCTTCCAGCCAGTGGTCCTGCTGCCCCTGCAGGAGGGGCTGCACCTGGAGCTTGTGTGGCCTTCGTGGCCTTCCTGGGTCAGACCAGCCTGTGCTTCGTGCCATGGGGTCTGGGCCTGGCCAGAGTGGCAGCAGGCTGGAGGAGAGGGGCTGAGGGTAGCCCAGGCCACCGTAACCTGGATGGCAGCCCATCCTCCTGGCCAGAGCAGCTGTGTCTGTGCAGACCCCGGTGGGGGGGCCTCCATCTCCCTGTGCTCAGGCAGGTCTGACCTGCCCGCCTTGGCGTGTGCCTCAGGGACCCGCACTCGCCCACAGTGCTGTGCACGGGGCCTCAGGTTGAGCTGAGAGGTGGCCGCTAGGCCTGGGCCCCCCTCTTCACCCGGTTCACAGGCCCCACCCCCCATCCTGCCCAGGCCGGGGTGGGGGGCCCTCTCGGGGGTAGGGTCCTAGCCCCGAGGCCTCTCTCTGGCTGCCCAGGGTAGGGATCTAATTTATTTATTTATTGCCTGGCCTGTGTGCTCCACGGGGTGGCGGCCAAGTCAGCTGTCCCCCACTCCCAGCCACTGGAGCAGAGTTTCATGTGTTCACCCCCACCCCGCAGGGACACACGGTGTGTCTGAAGGTGTGCGGGAGGACGGTGAGGGGGAGATGGCAGGAGAGGGAAGGTGACACTGAGGGCAAGGGCCACAGATGCACACAGCTGCTGCCGGGGCGGGGTCTGGGGCAGAGGGCGTGGCCAGTTCGCCCCTCCCCGCGGTCCTGGGGTGGCCGCGCACGCACGCACGCACGCACGCACGCACGCTGCTCCCTCCGTCCAGCGTCGCTGGCCTGCACACGTCTGCACTGTAGATACTGTGCGGAGCTGGAGCGTCGTCCAGGTAGTTAATAGAGCTGCTTCTGTGTAAATGCTATTTTAAACACTAAAAAGCATTTAATTTTATGGGACCGACGTGTGATCTGTGTCTCTTTTTAACCACTTTAGGAGATTGGGGTGCAGGGGCCGGGTCAGCTTCCCCAGGGTCCGTCCGAGAGCTGACCCAGGACCCAGGGACAAGGCCCTGGCCGCAGCAGTCCTGGCGGGCGGTCTTCTGTCTGTGGTGCTGGCTCCTGGCTCCGGTGGGGGGTGCGGGGGGTGGAGGGTGGGGTGGGGTGGGTCGTCCTTGCGGCTGCTGCTGGCCTTGGTGCTGACCCCCGACCCTGGCCGGGCTCTGTCCGCGGTGCTGGAGGGGACTGGCCACATTCTACTGGCTCGCTGGCCAGGGAGAGAAGGAAGCTGGGTGCCCCCTCCTTCCTGAGCGGGTCTCTGCCCTGCACTGGGGCCCACAGTCAGGCACACACCCCTGCAGAGGAGTCAAGAAAGCCCCACCCACCCACCAACCTCCCACTCCTACGATGCTTGGACAGGATGCTGGGGGGGGGCCCAGGCTGGGCCCAGCCAGGCAAGTGGTATCCAGCTTTGCCTTCACATGGTTTGGCTGGGGGCTTTCCTGTGCGCTCAGCCTGGGCTACGGGGGGCCCCGAGGAAGCCTCCATGGGCCTCTGTCTGGAACAGTGGCGCTGGGTCACCTGTGCAGGCCAGGGCTTGGCTGGGGCAGGGACAGAGCCTGCCTCTGGGGCCCCAGGGGTTGAGATCCCACGGAGCTGAGGCCCCTTATGCACTCTGGAGGTCACTGTGGGGTCAAGGTCAGCAGAATGTAGGGCTGGGGAGTCACAGCGGAGTTGGGGCACAGTCTAGGTTGCTGCATAGGGACTTGGTCTGGGGGCACCTTGACTAGGTATGAGTTCACTGGGGTGAGGTCACTGGGTCAGGGGTCGCTTGTTTTCTCCCTGAGTCTCCTCCCCGCCCCCACTGCTGCCTCGCCCTCTGGCATCGCCAGGACCCCCTCCCAGGAAGAACTCAGGGGTGTTGAGGTCCGGCCGCCACAGCAGCAGGTAGCACTTAGGCAGGTGGGAGGTGCCCAGGATGCCCAGCACACAGAAGAGGATGGCGCCCACCTGCACGGCAGGCTGGGAGACCGTGTGCACGTCGGCAAAGGGGGACGAAGGAGACCCAGGTGATGAAGTAGGCCAGCATGGCAGAGGTCAGGCCGCGGGCACCGTTGTAGCCCCCGGGCCGGCTCTTTACCGGGAAGGTGCCCAGGAAGCAGAGGAAAGCCAGCGTGGCGTTCACCAGGCCGAAGCTGACCCAGGAGCGCACGTGGCAGTGCACCAGTGCCTCCGTGGACGGCACTTGCCAGCCTGTCGGCACCTCCGGCGGGAAGATACCAGCCAGCACCCCACAGGCGGCTGCAGAGCCGGTCTGCCTAGCTCGGCTGCAGCTCTGACCCCACGAAGATCTCAGCCGCCTGCAGGAAGGGTGTGCTCCAGCAGCCGGTGAGCAGGAGGTGGTGCAGCGGCGGCTGGGCCAGGCAGCTGGCAGGGCTGGGCCGGCTGGGAAACAGGAGGACGCTGAGGCAGACAAGGCCCAGGCAGAGCAGGCCTGTGGCCCCCCACCCGAGGCCCGAACCATGGGCTGTGCCGGCGCCAGATGAAGAGTCCCAGGGCTGCCAGCACCAGGCCCAGAGCCGGGGGCAGAGCAGAAGCAGCCCCAGGAACTTGGGCCGGCGGGGGAGGCACCGGTGCTCCAGTCCGGGGACCTGTGGTCCTGGTCACACTTGCTGCAGAGGGCAGGGGGAGGAGAGGGGGGTGCTGGGGGCCGTCGGCTTCCCCCAGCCTCGCCCCTGCCACGGCCTCTGGCCTCAGAGCCAGGCCTGTGCCCCCGACCCTGCGGGGACCCTCCCTCGCTCGTGCGACAGTGTGGGAAGGCCCCTCAGAGGGCTCACCTGGGTTGCGCTGGTAGCTGCCTGCTTTGCAGTCGGTACCGTCGTAACAGCAGGAGTGGAAGCCCTTAACGCGGTGCACCTGGCCCTCCTTGCACTGCCGTGAGCACTGGGGCACGGGCTCCGGGCACGGGCTCCTGGCACGGGCCCCGGGGCTCAGGCTCCGCACGGCTGGCTGCAGCTGCCCGAGCCCTGGGGGCCGCCCCGCTCCCTCAGGCAGGGCTGGCGCTCACCTGGTTTCCCTGCGTGTGCCACCTCACCTGGGAGTGCCAGAGCTGCAGGCTGCCATTGAAGGTGCCCACGGTACGCAGTGTGGGCGTCCGGTCCCACCGTACCCACAGCTTCTGGTCATGATTCACGTCCACGTTCCCGTTGGTGTCAAACCGCAGGCTCAGGTTGTGCGTGTTCTCCGGGTGCTGGCGGGGGGGGGGGGGGGGGGGGGGGGGCCCCCCCCCAGCCCCCCCAGCCCAGACCTGCTCCCACTGTCCCTCCTCCCTGGTGGCGCTGGTGGCACAGCTCCCGTGCCCTCACCTGCCAGGGCCGCACGGGCTCCCGCACAGGGCAGCCCGAGGTGTCGCAGAGCAGCGTGTTGTGGAGCGCCTGGGCCACGCTGTACACAGCTGCGAAGGCGCGAAGGTCTGGCGGTGCAGCAGCCCGTCAGTCACGTTCTCCAGGGTGATGCAGTCACACTGAGGGCAGCGCGGCCCCACCACGTGCTCCTCCAGGCCTGGCTGCCCTGCGTCCAGCGAGGCGCAGTAGGCGGGGTCCGCGGCCAGGGCCAGGCACGTCTGCACGTAGGACGGGAACTCGGGCATCTGGGCGCCCTGACGCGGGACGCCGAGCACGGTACCCACCCGGTCCATGCTGGGCAGCGTCATGACCAGGTTTGAGGGCAGCCAGGCCTCGCTGGCCACCCACATCTTGGGCGAGAGCCTGTAGCAGATGCTGTAGCTGAAGAGGGTGCGGGCAGTGCAGGCAGAGAACACCTCACCACCTGCACGCTGCTCTGGTTCACCCGGCGTGGCAGGCCCTGCACGGAGCCCAGCCGCGGGCTGCCGGCTCTGGGCAGCGGCACCCAGCGCTCGCACGCGATTCAAGTGCCCTTGGCGTCGTCCAGGCCAGAGAAGAGGCACAGGCCCTGCCAGCTGTACTTGTCTTTGCTGCCCACGGCGGCCACCCAGCTCCAGTGCAGCTCCCGCAGCAGCTCCACCACGGCCGCCACCTGCACGTGGTCGCTGGGCACCGTGTGGAGGAAGGACGGGAACGTCTCGCGGCTGCTCAGCCAGTCCGTGCTGGCGCCGTAGCTGACCTGCGGGTCCAAGGCAGCTCCTGACGCAGGGGCTCCCGAGGCGGGCAGGAGGGGGGACGCGGGCTGGGGGGTGCACGTGCGGCATGAGGAAGAAGCTGGTGACCAGGGCGACCTCGAAGGAGTGGGACCCGATGACGGCCAGCACGTGGGGCTGGTACTGCATATAATCGTAGTAGGCGGCGACGCTGCAGCTGCCGGCCTTGGCCATGAACACCAAGCTGGGCTTCGCGGCGACCATGGGCTCCCAGCACGTGTTGAAGAAGTTGTAGCCCAGGCGCAGCCCCGGGGATCAGGGTGGACCCGCTGTTGATCTCCTCCATGGCCATCGTCGTGGCCAGCGCCCAGAGCAGCCCAGGGGACGAGAGCATCCTCAGCTGAGCCCAGGGGGGCAGAGCCCCCCAGCACGTAGTCCCCTGGCCAGCTGAGCAGCGGGGCCCCTGCCCTGACGCCCAGGACAGCCGCGAGGCCCAGGAGAGCCAGGCCTGGCATGGCAGGTGGCAGCTTCCAGCAGGGACGGCAAGTGGGCAGACTGACCGGGGCGCCAGATATGGGGAGTCGGGGCGTGGAGGGGCAGAGGATTTGTTTAGCAAAGCGCTTGCCTGTCCTCACCTGCCAGCTCGGGGCCCTGGAGATGTCCTCCATCTCCTGGGCCCCACAGGTGTGCTCACATTGGATTCAACCTGATGCCACCACTAGGCTCTCTGGCTGACAGTGACCCGGGCAGGCAGGCTTTGGGCAGCCGCTGACTGTGACCTTGCTACCTGCCTGTGCCCAAGCCCCTGGCACCCACCTATTCCTGGAGAGGGGTCACCCTGTACCCGTCTGCCAGAGGGGCCTGGATTCTCTGGCTGCCTGTGAGACAGGCTTGGAGGTGCCAATGCCCCAGGGAGTGGGCACAGAAACACTCCCTCCAGCCCTGGGGAGGCACTGTCGGCAGTCGGGGTGGGAGACTGCAGGGGTGGCTCCCTTGGCAGGCCCAGGGGCAGCCTGGGGGGGTGCGTCCCACAGCCCTGCAGGCCAGCCAGGAGGACAGTGGGTGGCCGGATGGCCCGCTCCCACCCCGTGGCGAGGGTGGGGAGGGTCCCGAGGGGGAGGCCGTGGGCTCTCAGCCTGCCTGGGGACAGTGCACCTTGAGGGTCTAAGGCCTAGAAGCTGCGGGGCCCCGTGGCTGGCCGTGTTCACACCGGCCTGGGCCCTGCCTGCGCGGGCCAGGCTCGCAGCTGGGCCCGAGGAGCGGCATGCAAGCGAGGGAGGAAATGCCGTAACCAAGCGGGTCAGCCCCAGGGTGTGCCGGGGGCCTGGGGGCCCGGCCAGCAGCTCCCGCTTAGCCTCTGGGTGCCTGAGGACCCGTCTCCCCCAGTCTGGGGCTGGGGGCCTCACTGACACCAGGCTGCAGGCACCCAGAGGAGCTGGGGGAGGCTAGCGATGGCCCTGGGGTATGGCGGTGGGGCCCGGCAGACATTTATGGGACGTGGTCTAGGGATCCAGTCCTTGCCTGTCTCCACTGCCCTGTGGGGCGCGCACACATGGCACAGCACACACGCTACACGCATGCGCAGGGCCTGCACCTGCACCATTGCATGCACACGTGCACACACGTGCAGCCCTCACTGTCTGGCTCGGGGGAATCCCAGGCTGTTCCCCCAGTCACTGGCCTTTGCAGGCACACCAGGCTCTGGTCCCCGCTGGGTGTGGGGACTTGGAGGTGGCTTGTGTTGGGCACTGCTATTCAGTGCTGGCTTTGGGGCAGCGTCTGAGAGGACCCTCCCTGACAGGTATCCTCCTTCTGTCCAGGCCACTGCCATGGCGTGAGCAGCCCCCCTCCACTGGCTGCAGTCCAGGCAAATTTTCTTCTCTCTACACGGTGTGTGGCTGGCCTCAGACCTGCGTTTCCAACTCAGCCACTTAGGTGATTCTGTGACTCAGTTTTTTCACCTCTAAAGTGGGGATAATGTGGACCTTGGCAACAGATGGGGTTCGGCAGGGCTAAAGCTTGCACAGAGATGGGCAGGACCCCAGCACTGGCCGGGGCATACCTCACGTCCCTGTGGTTGACACAGCCCTGACTGCCTGGGAGCAGGTACCTGGCACACCCGACACCCCCGTCCTGGAGAGCAGCAGTTCTGCTAAGTGCAGTTTATTTATTTTGGAAAAGCCATCACCCGTATTACAGCTTCTAAGGGTACCTGAAAGCTTGCACTTATGTACGTTTGCTGCACGGTGAATAATGTCCCCTTGGCACCTGAGGTCCTGGCCTCACAGTGAAGAGGCAGTGGGTGGGGCCAGGCCCCCAAGCTTCCTGCACTTCATCCACCCGGGAAAGGCCTGACTGGACATGAGTGTACCTTAGCTGAGGGTAAAGATGAGATGCCCAGGCAAAGGAGAGGCCGGGCGTGGAGCAGACGGCCAGCGTCTGCCTTCTCCGTGAAGCCTGTCTGCAGCGGCTGGATGCTCTGAATGGCTCCCGACGAGCTCAGCTCACAGGGGGACCCAGAAAGTTCCACGGTGGGACTGATAGGTCCCGGCTGCCCCCACCCAGCTCTGGATTAGGGGAAGCCCACCCCACCTGGGCCTGCCAGCCCCTAGGGTAGGTCCAGCAGGGCGTGCTCGGCGTACAGCCTCTGGGAGATGTCGTAGACGCGTTCAATGAAGGGCAGGGCCTCGCCCAGCATCTCCACGGCCTGCTCGGGGGACCCCACGTTCATGGTCTCCAGGAAGACCTTGCGTGTGGGCAGTGCACAGAAGGCCACGGTAACGGCGCGGCGGATGATCCAAGGGTGGTAGGCGGCCAGCGAGGCATTGTAAGAGTCAGTGCAGAGCGCGGCAGTGCGCGCGTCCTCAGGGCTGGTGCGGATGCCCTCCAGGAAGAGCTGCAGCCAGTGCAGGGCGCGGTGCAGCCGCAGCACCGTCCGGCAGCCCGAGTCAGGGTGGCGGGAGCGCCTCTCCAGGTCCACCAGCTGGCTGCCCACCTCGTAGGCCACCATGGCCTGCAGGGTGCTATAGTGCTCCTGCTGGGGGCCACCGCACAGCTGCTCCATGATCTGCAGCTTCGCCACCACATCCTTGGAGATGAACGAGAAGATGGTGCCCAGGCTGTTCAGGAACCTGCGCAAGGGAGGCGGGCGCTCAGCTGGGGGTGCGGGGGAGAGCACCCCCCACCTTCTGGGCCGCGAGTGAGGACAGCCGACCAGCACCGGGCCAGCAGGTGCCTACAAGTGCCGGCGGGACGCAGGTGGCGCAAGTGGGACGCATGGCCAGGAAAGGCCCTCGCACGCACCTGACCAGCCCCCTCCAGCTGGCGAGGTAGTGGTCCAACAGCACCTCTTCCTTCTCGTTGAGACACTGCTTGAAACTGAGCAGGACAACTTTCAGATTAAACTCTGACTCCAAGTCATCCATTTCAACAGGAACTGAAACACACCGGGAGTCAGGCTGTGGGTTGTCTCCTGGTGAGGAGGCTCCCTCCTTGGGTCATTATTTCGGGGAGGGAGGGCAGGGGCAGCTGGAAAGAAACAGCTGGGCTACTGCTGCTCCCCAGTGAAAGCCCACAATAACCCCCATCCCCAGGCCAGCCCCTCCTCCCCAGGAGCCCACCTCGCTCTGCTCGGGTCACACACTCACAGACACACAGGCCTGGCCCGGCTCTTAGCACGGCCCCCCGACGCTCAGGCTTGTCAAACCACTGCCACGTCTCACTCGCAGGAGGCGTCTCTGCTCAGGTTTCCTTGCTGGTTTATAGTCTGTCTCTCTTGAGTGTATGTCTGTTCCTACTAACTGGAGAAGTATTTGCTGAGTCCCCACCCAGAGCCAGGCACCCATTCCAGTGCACTGTGAGTGAGACCGACAGCCTGGCCCCGCTGAGGCAACATCCTAGTGGCAGGTGTGTGTGTGTGTGATAATAGCAAAGACAGGAAGTTCAACACAGTAGGTAAAAGGAGAAGCACCGTGGCGAGGCAGACTGTGGGCTGAGGCTGGAGGGCCATGCCCTTCCCTGCTTGAAGCTGCCTGGCAACACAGAGCAGAGGCTGCGGGGTCAGCATTTGCCGACAGATGGACAGACACCAGTCTTCTCACTCCTACTGTAACTGTACCCGTCGCACACAGAAGGGCAGCTGGAGCACACACAGGTTTTCTCACACTCTGAAGACAGCCACAGGCCCTCCCCCAGCCCCAGGGAGTCCAGAAGTGCCCCAGGCCAGAGGCCTGCTCTGGATTCTGGCATTCATATAGTCACTCCACAAACACCCAAGTGCCCAAGCGTTAGTGGGTGTCGCTGGGCACCTCAGCCCCTGCCTCCCTGGGTGCCTGGGGCCTGCACTGCGGTGTGGCTCTGACAGGTCCTGGGGACTGAGCTGTGTCTCACCTCATGTCCAGGACAAGCTCTCACCCCTTTGGGCATGGGGGTTCCTGTGCTCTTGGTGCTGGGAGCACTGTGGGAGCCCGGTCACCCGAGGTGTGTGGTGAGAGCTCAGCCAGGAGAGCACACTAGTGCCTGGGCAGGGTCTGCCTTCCACTGTGCGGGCAAATCGTGCACTGTTCTAAGACCCTGTCCCACATCTTTGGGGAAAATGGGCCCGCACACCCTCCCCTGCCCACCACCCAGGCTGCTGGGAGCATCTGATGGGGCCCAGTAGGTGCTGCTGAGGCCCTGCAGGCCCCACGGCTTGGCCGCATGCCTGGCACTGGGTGGAGTGCCCAGAGGTGAGCTCACCCTGTCTTCAGGTGTGGGGGACAGCCGGGCCTGGACTCAGGAAGATAACACTCCGGAGGTTTCTAGAACACCCCTCCCCTCTCTCAGGCCCTCAGTCTTCTGTCCACCGAGCAGATGGCCTCTGAGGCCCTCAGGGCTACCTTCCTGGTCACCAGACATCCTGTGGGCCTGGCCTTCCTGCCCAGAACCTGAGCCAGCAGCCAACAGGAGGTGCCAGCAGCCTTTCAGAGCTTGGAAAAAACAGGAAGGGCAGGGGCGGCGCGGCCGGGGGCGGGCAGCCTGCCAGCTCTGGGAAGGTGATGCAGGGCACCGCCAAGGCTCCCCCAGGGGCAGTCCACGGTCCCAAGGTCAGGGCTCGTCCTGAGGCCGGCCTGAGCACCGCAGCCCTGTGGCTGACAGCAAGCTGAAGGACCCCAGGAAAAAGGGGGCAACCCTCCGGCACCACAGCCCCAGTCTCGCCTGCTAAGGGGGCTCCGGGTGGCGCCGAGGTGGGATCCGGGGCTCGGGTGGGTCCTGCTCCAGCTGAGGCCCAGGGATGGCTCAGGGGCCCGGGGTCCGGGCCAGCGCGGGAGTCAGGTCCTCGGCCGCCCCCTCCCACGCCCGGTTCGGTTGGGGTGGGTTTCCTCAGCGCCAGCTCGATCCCACCGCGTCCGGCTCACCTGCAACGCCGCCCCTCACCTGCCCCGCGCAGCCGCAGTGGAGGCCGCGGCCCTGCCCCCGGCCACTGACCCACCGCCCGGGATTGGCTGCCGGCCGCCCAATCAGAAGGTCCGATGCGCGGGTCCGAGTTTCCGTCGGGCGCGCCGGAAGCTGGCGCCTTTGGGGTTGCGCTTGCGCAGTGCGTCGCCGGGAGTCGGACGCGCATGGCGGACTCCGGGACGCAGGCGCCCGGGTTTCGTGAGGCAGTAGTGGTCCCGCCGGCTCGCTGAGCGCGCCCGACAGGATGCCCGAGATCAGGGTCACGCCCCTGGGTGAGTGCGGCGCGGTGCGGCGCGGCGCGGCGCGGGAGGAGCGCCCGAAAAGGCCGGTGGGAGGCTCGGAGGGCCGGGGACCCCGGGACGTGTCGTCCTTGCCGCGCGGCCCCCTGCCCGGCACCGGTGCTTAGGGCGCCTTTCTTCTGCTTCTGCATCCTCGCCACTTCCTGCCCTTCCACCTCCTCCATCTGTCTCGCGTCCCGCTTCCCTGCAGCCTCCGTTTACCCGTTTACCCGTCTGCGGTCCACCCCAAGTCAGCCCTTGTTTTACTTGACCGCCGCAGCGTTAAAAAACAAAACAAAACAAAAAAACCCTCAAAACTTTGCTTTTTGCAAAAGATGTAAGTGCACAGTTTAAAGACTCAAGCAGTACAGAACAGTGTGAAGGAGGAAAGATCACTCAGAATCAGAAACAGCTGGGGTCTCCGTGCACACGTGCCAGGGGCTTTTCGGGAACCTGCCCCCTGCCCTGGCCGTGTGTTGGAAGCATCTTCTCCTAGGGATGTCCCCCGCAGCTCCACATCCTTTCTTTTGTGGTGAGCTCTCCTCAAAATAGCCCACCCAGCCCCCAGCGTGGACACTGAGCTGTTGACAGCTGCAGTGAACACTCCTGACCCTGGCCTGCTGGGTCACAGCGCACATCCTACCCCACCAAAGGTGTCGTCACCCCCACGGCCTCTCCTAGTTGTTGGCTCCGGGTCCCCTCTGGCTGCTTCAGCCCCACTCTCTCCCCGCGCCTGGTTCTTCTCCAGGGGTCTTTGCAGGATCCTTCCAGCCTGACCCTTTCCCAGGTGACCCCTTTCTCACCACTCATTTTTTTTTTTTTAAGATTTATTTATTATTTATTTGGCTGCGTTGGGTCTTCATTGATGGGCACGGGTTTTCTCTAGTGGCGAGCAGTGTCTACTCTTGGTTTTAGTGCGCGGGCTTTTCATTGTGGTGGTTTCTCTTGTTGCGGAGCATGGGCTCTAGGCATGCGGGCTTCAGTAGTTGTGGCACACGGGCTCAGTAGTTGTGGCTCACGGGCTTAGTTGTTCTGTCACCGCTCATTCTTGAATGATTCTATCTTCTTACTGCTTCTTTTACCCCAAATCTGCACCTGGGTGTGCCCCCAAAGTCACTCAGCCACAGCACCATCAGAGCAGAACTACTTCTGTGTCACCATCTGCCTTTGCCAGTTTCTGCCTCATGACCCCCTTGGTCTCTCCCACCACAGGGCCTTTGCACAGCTGCCCCTCTCATCCCAGCTGTCCCTCTCCACCCTGCTCGGAATTCGTCTTCTCAGGCAGGGCTGGAAGTTTGTGTGCCCTTCCCTGCCTTACTTTTTCCTGAGGTGCTGATCTCCCCGAATGCAAGTTTGTCTAGGTGATTATTGTCCGTGTTCTCGGACACACACACACACCCCACCTGGAACCTAAACTCCCTGCGGCCACGTGTCTCCTTGTTTTCTTCCCACCCTCCTGTGTGTCCCAGGCTCTGTCCCCACTTCGCCTGCCCAGTTCGGGCCACTGTCTTTGCTTCCTGGGATTGTTGTGGGTGTTCCTGTTGGGAGCAGGCGGCCAGTGCCTCAGAGCTGAGCTCCGGAGTCTGGAAAACTGTCCCTGGTCCCATGCTCAGGAGCCATGTGCCGTGGGCGGATCCCGTGACTTCTGGGACTTCACATCCTCGTCCGTGAAGAGGGGTGGCCCTTCTCCCTCCCACACATGTCTGCAGTGCCTCTGAGCGGGGCATGGCTTGGGGCTGGAGGTGCAATAGGAAGCAGGCTGAGACCCTGCCCTCAGGGAGCTCACATCCTGGTGGGGGGAGCAGGCCTGTGAGAGACTTCGAGGCCACTGTCTGTGGCTGGGCTGCCTGAGGCTCACAGGTGAAGCTCGTGGCTGCTCTCACCTGCCGTTGTCACAGGTGACTGAAGCTTCTTGAAGACCAGCCGCGGCCCACTTTGGGCGGTGGCCTGGTCACCCTGGTGTGTGTGGTGCTAACAGAAGGTTCAGAAGGTTCCTTGCAGAGGGAAGCTTGTAGGATCCAAGATGAAAAATAGGTCATTTGCTGTCATCGGGCCTTGTGAGGCTGTGTCCCTTTTCTTCTGGGTGCCCAGACCCTAGAGGAGGTGACAGATGGCCGTATGAGGTGGCCGGGATATGCCCCGTTGGGCCTGGAGCATCTGGGCAGGGCTTGGAGGTCAGCACTGTGGATGAGATTCGGGTTATGGTCTGGGCTGGGGGTACCTGAGGGGGCCCAGCGGTGGGGCGTCTGTACTGTGGCCACTCTATTTGGTCATTGCTGGACAGCTAGGGCCATGTTTCCCCGTGGCTGGGCTAAAGCCACGCAGTGTCCCTCTGCAGTGGCACCACCAGGAGGTGCCTGGTGGTCACAGCTCAGATGTGGCCCCAGCTAAGGTTTTGGGAGGGGTGGTGAGGCCCCAAGGAGCCCTGGCCTGCCTCTCTTGAGTGCTGGGACCACAGTCCAGCACCCCTTACTCAGCTCCTGGCCTCAAGCCTGTGGGCCACTGCTTTGAGAGGTGAGTGGCAGGGCCCGAGGCTGGAGGCATCATGGGGAAGGGTCCAAGGTGGCCTTGGTGCTTTGTCCCCTCCCTGTGCGTTTCCCTTGCCCATGTGCAGAGGTGGCAATGCTTCTCACCTCACACCTTGTCCACACAGCAGCCACAGAGGGTTCTGCAGGGCCAGGGGCCCAGAGGGTCCTTTAGGGGTCTGGAGCAGGCGGCTGGGCCTTGGCCTTGGGGCTGGGGCCATCCCTGCAGGGGCAGTTTCGGGGAGAGGAGCGTGGTAGCACCTCTCTCCTGTCCTCCCGTGCAGGGGCTGGCCAGGACGTGGGCCGAAGCTGCATCCTGGTCTCCATTGCGGGCAAGAACGTCATGCTGGACTGCGGGATGCACATGGGCTTCAGCGACGACGTGAGTCCCTTGGGTGGGCGGCCGCCACCCAGCCTGCTCTTTGGCATCACCAACCGTGGGCCCGGGCCTCGGCGTCTCAGGCTCTGACCCACAGAGGGGGCAAGGTGGGGCACTTGCGCGGGGCCGGTCTGTACCAGATCGGGGCTCCCGGCTCAGGTACCAGCTGGGCAGCTGACCCGCTTCCTGGACGCTCCGAGGCTCTGAGCAGTTGGCGGTCTCGGTGGGCCTGCGGGGTGGGGATGTGGGGGTCAGGCTCAGCTGCACCCTAAGCCCCGGGGGCCGTGCCTGCAGCCCCAGCTGCCCCACTGGCTCCTGAGCCCCGGTGGCATCCTGACCCTTCCCCTACCCCACAGAGGCGCTTCCCCGACTTTTCTTACATCACCCGCAGCGGCCGGCTGACTGACTTCCTGGACTGCGTGATCATCAGGTGGGCGCCTTCCCCAGGACCCGCCCACCCACGCAAGTGGCGACTCTTGATACGCGTCCCCCTGAGCCCCTCCTTGTTCCTTCCTGGAGCATTAGGCTGACCCCAGAGTGACTGCGTGCTGGTGGCGCCGCTAGACGCTGGGGTGCTGAGCCCCAGGGCGACTGCGCTCCGGCCCCTTCGCTCCCTCTTGCTTTGCGGCTCTCAGGGCGGGGTGTCTGAGGCGTGCACGGCAGGCCCTCAGCGAGCGAGGGAGGGGGGACGGTAGCCCCCGTGGGGAGGTGCGGAGGGCCCTCCAGGCTGACCCGTGTTGCTTCCCCAGCCACTTCCACCTGGACCACTGCGGGGCGCTCCCCTACTTCAGCGAGATGGTGGGCTACGACGGGCCCATCTACATGACCCAGCCCACCCAGGCGATCTGCCCCATCCTGCTGGAGGACTACCGCAAGATTGCCGTGGACAAGAAGGGTGAGGCCAACTTCTTCACGTCCCAGATGATCAAGGACTGTATGAAGAAGGTGGTGGCCGTCCACCTCCACCAGACGGTGCAGGTCAGGCCCCCCACCCCCACCCCGCTGTGTTGCCGGCGGGGAGCTGCCTGGAGGCGGATGCAGCACTTGGCAGGGCCTCTGCTGCTCCCCGGCGCTGTCTGAGCGCACTGAAGAGGCGGGAGAGGG
Organism: Aethalodelphis obliquidens; assembly: GCF_003676395.1. NCBI lineage: Eukaryota > Metazoa > Chordata > Mammalia > Artiodactyla > Delphinidae > Aethalodelphis > Aethalodelphis obliquidens. The sequence continues at coordinate 52,389,648 of NW_020837953.1, forward strand.
CACCTGTGCCACCTGAGCACGCCGGGGCTGAGGCGGGGGGGCAGGCTGGGCGGGACGCCGACCGGAGTGTGGGCTGTGGCTCAGTGGCAGTTGTCCGCGGGCCAGCGAGGAGGCAGGAAAGTGATATCAGATGTGGAGAAATTTATCCCGCGGCTCGCGGAGTTGTCTGCTTTTCCTCAGAGTCTGGGTTTTGCTTGTTACCACGTGTCTAGCATTTGGGGTCGTCTTATCCTGGTTGAACCTTTTGTCAAGATGAAGTAGTGCATTTCTCCTCAAGAACGCTCTTACCTTTGAGTCCACCTTTCTGGTGAACGGGTCACCGTTCCCCCTCCCCCACCTTTAGTTAGCGTTTGCACGGGGCATCCTTTCCCATCTTTGTACTTTCTTTCTGCATCATGTTTTAAGTAGTTTGGGTTTAATCCAGCCTGATAGCCGGTCCTGTAGGTGGAGGGTTTGGACTGTACGGGTAATAGTTTGGGATTTAGCTGTATCCTCTTACCATTTGCTTCTTATTTGTGCTGCCTGTTCTATGCTTTATTTCCTTTATTGCCTTTTTCTGGATTGACTTTTAAAAACTCTATTTCTCCTCTTATTTGGTAAGTAATTAAATATTGTTTTATAATTTTTGTAGTGGTAGAGATTACAAAACACATCCATGACAACAGAGCTCTAAGGTACTTGGAACTTTTGCCTCTTTCCGGGACGGTGCAAGAGCCTCAGAGCACCTCAAATGCATTTACTCCTCCCTTGACTCACTGGCTCTTGTTTCCATGTATTTTAATTCCCTCAGCGTGCGAGACCCCTGGGACCTCACCGCTGATGCTGGTAAAGTCAGATTTGCCGGGCGCCGTCTCTGTTTGCCTTTCCCACTGTTCCCCTCTACTGCCTGTGTTCTTCACTTTGTATTTGGGATGAAGAACACCATTGTGGGTCTGCTGGTGATGAATGCTCTCAAATTTTATTTGTCTGCAAATGTTGAAGACTTTTCACCTTAGGTTTGGAATTCTGGGGCAGCATTTACTATCAGTATTTTGAATGTGTCTTCCCATCTGCTGTTTGGAAGAGAATCTTTTCTTTGGCTGCTTGTGGGATTATGTCCTTTCCTGTGGACTTTGGAGGGATGCTATGCTGGCCCCACCTGTTCTCGTCCTGTTGCGCCTGCTCAGGTTTGAGGCCTCCGGGTCTGCCCATTGCTCTCTCCAGGCTGAATGTAGGTCTTCCTTCTCCAGAGCCTTCATTGTCCTTTTATTTTTCTGTGCTTCATGCTGGATAGTCTCTACTAGATATTTTAGTTCATTAAGTCTCTTTTTGGTTATATGTAAGTGGTTGTTAGATTTGTTGAAATTTTTTGATATATAATTGATTTACAATATTATATATTATAGGTGGACAACATAGTGATTCAGAGGTTTCAAAAGTTATGCTCCATTTATAGTAACTATAAAATATTGGCTATATTCCCTGTAGTACAGTATATCCTCGTAGCTTATTTTGTGTGTAATAGCTTGTATCTCTTAATCCCCCACCTCTGTCTTGCCTTTCCTCTCTTCCTTCTCACCACTTGTAGTTTGTTCTCTACGTCTGTGATTCTGTTTCCTTTTTGTTACATTCACTAGTTTGTTGTATTTTTTAGATTTCACAAATAAGTGATATCATACAGTATTTGTCTTTCTGTCTGACTTATTTCACTTAGCATAATACCCTCCAAGTCCATCCATGTTGCTGTAAATGGCAAGATTTCATTTTTTTTAATGGCTGAGTAGTATTCCATTGTATATGTGTACCACAGCTTCCTTTTTATTTTTTAAGATTTTTTTTTGACATGGACCATTTTTAAAGTCTTTATTGAATTTGTTACAATATTGCTTCTGTTTTTTACGGTTTTTGGTTCTTTAGCCACGAGGCATGTGGGATCTTAGCTCCCCGACCAGGGATCAAACCTGCACCCCCTGCACTGGAAGGTGAAGTCTTAACCACTGGACCTCCAGGGAAGTCCCTTTTTCTCCCTCCCCCGCCCCAGCTGTGCTGGGTCTTTGTTGCTCCATGCGGGTTTTTCCCAGTTGTGGTGAGTTGGGCTACTCTTCAGTGCGGTGCGTGGGCTTCTCATTGCAGGGGCTTCTCTTGTTACGGAGCACAGGCTCTAGGCACGTGGGCTCAGTAGCTGTGGCTCGCAGGCTCAGTAGTTGTGGCGCATGGGCTTAAGTTGCTCTGCGGCATGTGGGATCTTCCTGGACCAGGGATCGAACCCATGTCCCCTGCATTGGCAGGTGGATCCTTAACCACTGGACCACCAGGGAAGTCCTTGTACCACATCTTGTTTATCCATTCATTTGTTGATGGGCATTTAGGTTGCTTCCATATCTTGGCTATCGTAAATAGCACTGCAGTGAACGTTGGGGTCTATTTATCTTTTCGAATAATGGTTTTCTCCGGATATATGCCCAGGAGTAGGGTTGCAGGATTATATGGCAACTCTATTTTTAGTTTTTTGAGGAATCTCCATGTTGTTCTCCGAAGTGGCTGCACCATTTTACATTCCCACCAACAGTGTAGGACGGTTCCCTTTTCTCCACATCCTCTCCAGCGTTTATTATTTGTAGATGACCATTTTGACCAGTGTGAGGTGGTACCTCATTGTTTTTATTTTTAATTTTTTTAAACTTATTTATTTATTTTATTTTTGGCTGCTTTGGGTTTTCATTGCTGCGCACGGGTTTTCTCTAGTTGCGGCGAGTGGGGGCTACTTTTCGTTGAGGTGCGCAGGCCTTTCATTACCATGGCTTCTCGTTGTGGAGCATGGGCTCTAGGCACATGGGTTTCAGTAGTTGTGGCACGTGGGCTCAGTAGTTGTGGCTCACGGGCTCTAGAGCGCAGGCTCAGTAGTTGTGGCGCATGGGCTTAGTTGCCCCACGGCATGTGGGATCTTCCCGGACCAGGGCTCGAACCCATGTCCCCTGCATTGGCAGGCGGATTCTTAACCACTGAGCCACCAGAGAAGCCCCCCTCATTATAGTATTGATTTGCATTTCTCTGTTTTTAAAAAAGTATATTTTATTTATTTATTTATTTATTTGGTTGTTCCTGGTCTTAGTCGTGGCCAGTGGGCTCCTTAGATGTGGCTCGCCTGCTCCTTAGTTGCAGCACATGTGCTCCTTAGTTGTGGCCTGTGGGCTCCTTAGTTGTGGCATGCAAACTGTTAGTTGCAGCATGCATGTGGGGTCTAGTTCCCTGATCAGGGATCGAACCCAGGCCCCCTGCATTGGGAGCTCGGATTCTTAACCACTGTGCCATCAGAGAAGTCCCTGCATTTCTGTATTAATTAGTGGTGTTGAGCGTCTTTTCATGTGCCTCTTGGCCATCTGTATGTCTGTTTAGATCTTCCTTCCGTTTTTTGACTGGGTTGTTTGTTTTTTTTTGATATTGTGCTGCATGAGCTGTTTGTATATTTTGGAGATTAATATTCTTTTGGTTGTATCATATGCAGATGTTTTCTCCTATTCTGTAGGCTGTCTTTTTGTTTTGTTTATGGTTTCCTTTGCTGTGTAAAAGTTTGTTTTGTTTTGTTTTTTAATAACAGAGATTCCTTTTTCTTTAAATTAATTAACTAATTAACTTATTTACTTGGTTGTGCCGGGTCTTAGTTGTGGCAGGCGGGCTCCTTAGTTGCAGCTCACCAGCTCCTTAGTTGTGGCGTGTGAACTCTTAGTTGTGGCATGTGTGGGGGATCTAGTTCCCTGACCAGGGATCGAAGCCGGTTCCCCTGCGTTGGGAGCACGGAGTCTTAACCACTGTGCCACCAGGGAAGTCCCTGTGCAAAAGCTTTTAATTTAATTAGGTTCTATTTTTTTGTTTTTATTTCCATTATGTAGGAGGCGGATCCAAAAAAAATACTGTTGCTATTTATGTCAGAGTGTTCTGCCTATGTTTTCTTCTAGGAATTTTATAGTATTTGGTCTTACATTTAGGTCTTTAATCCATTTTGAGTTTATTTTTGTGTATGGTGTTAGAGAATGTTCTAATTTCATTCTTTTATATGTAGCTGTCCAGTTTTCCCAGCACTATTTATTGAAGAGACTGTCTTTTCTCCATTGTATATTCTTGCCTCTTTTGTCATAGATTAATTGACCGTAGATGCATGGATTTATTCCTGGGCTTTCTGTCCTGTTCCATTGATCTATATTTCTGTTTTTGTGCCAGTACCATTTTTGATTCCTGGAGCTTTGTAGTATACTCTGAAGTTAGGGAGCCTGATTGCTCCAGCTCCGACTTTCTTTACCATGCAGTTTTGATGACTGCAGCTTTGTAGTATAAAGTCAGGGAGTGTGATTCTTTCAGCTCTGTTCTTTGTTAGGATTCTTGTGGCTATTTGGCGTCTTTTGTGTTTCCACACAAATTTTAAAATTATTTGTTTCAGTTTTGTGAAAAATGCCACTGGTGTTTTGATAAGGATTACATTGAATATGTAGATTACCTGGGATAGTATGGCTCTTTTGAATCCTTAACTTGGGTTATTATAGTTCCTGGTTTTACAATTTCCACTGTTTTTAATAGTTTCTAGTTTTTTGCCAACATTCTTAATTCTTTCTCTCTCTGAATATTTTAATCACAATCCTTTTAAAGCCTGTGTCTGAAAACTCTAGGAGCCCTGAATCTGTTTCTCTGGACTGTTGTTCCTCTTCTTTCTGGCCCTATTGTCTTATCTCTTGTGTCTGCTTTTTTTTTTTTTTTTTTTTTGCGGTACGCGGGCCTCTCACTGTTGTGGCTTCTCCTGTTGCGGAGCACAGGCTCCGGACGTGCAGGCTCAGTGGCCATGGCTCACGGGCCCAGCTGCTCCACGGCACGTGGTATCCTCCCGGACCGGGGCACGAACCAGTGTCCCCTGCGTTGGCAGGCGGACTCTCAACCACTGTGCCACCAGGGAAGCCCTTGTGTCTGCTTTTGATTGAGAACTGGATGTCGTGTATGAAAAAACAGGGATGATGAAAGGCTAGAATGATGTCATCAACTTGCGCCCACTACTGCCCCAGGCTCCACCTCCCTGCCCCTCTGCCCTCTGCCCGGCACAGCCAGCAGACCTGAGGTCAGCCCTCTTCTCTGTAGGTGGACGATGAGCTGGAAATCAAGGCTTACTATGCGGGCCACGTGCTGGGGGCGGCCATGTTCCAGATTAAAGTGGGCTCAGAGTCTGTGGTCTACACGGTCAGTGGAAGCACTTGGGGCACAGGAAGGGCTGGCTGGCTGGGCAGAGGAAGGAGGCACCCTCCTCATTGCCACATTCTTTGCTAGGGGGATTATAACATGACCCCAGACCGGCATTTGGGGTAAGTAGGCCAGTACGTTTGTTTCATCCTATTGGGCGGGTCCCCCTGGGGGACAGGGTCCCTGAGGGGTGTGCTGGGTTCCCGAGCAGTCTGCATGTCATTGTCCTTGGATGTTCTGTCCCCTCAAGTGCTGCCTGTGCAGAGGAGGCAGGCTGCCTGCTAGAGGGTCCAGGAGGGCCATGGCTGTGTACAGCCTTGCCACTGTGTGGCCTGTCCACCTCTGGCCACACCCACCTGTGTTCTAGAGCTGCCTGGATTGACAAATGCCGGCCCAACCTCCTGATCACAGAATCCACGTACGCCACCACCATCCGAGACTCGAAGCGCTGCCGGGAGCGAGACTTCCTAAAGAAGGTCCATGAGACCGTGGAGCGTGGCGGGAAGGTAGCTGGTGGGCAGCGGGTGCCCCAGGTGGGGCTGGCTGTGTGCCTCTGGCCATGCTACACAGGTCTTTCGGCTGACCTGGCATGCGGTCAGGGATAGGGGTGCTGTGTTCTGGGCACAGAGAGAGGAAGGTTTGCTCAGCACTGGGAAGACAGATTCCCCCAAAGACCCTTTAGTGGGGCTCACCTACTCCTCATGACTCAGATCCCAATGCAGGGCTGGCCAGAGTGTCCACCATGGTCACTTTGGGACAGGCTGTGCTGGGACAGAATGGGGGGGGCTGCCGGCAGTCTGCATGGGGCCTCCGGCCATCAGAGCTGTTGGCAGGGCTGGTCTCCTGAGAAGGTGGCCACAGGAGCAACTGTTGGCCTCTGCACAGCTGTGGGCTCGGTGGCCAGGCGGCGCAGCCAGGGGTTCCTCCCGAGCTGGCCTCCCACCCCCACCCCCACCCCACCTGCAGGTGCTGATCCCCGTGTTTGCGCTGGGCCGTGCTCAGGAGCTCTGCATCCTGCTCGAGACCTTCTGGTAGGTGTGGCCACGATGGTTTCTGGAGGCCCGGCCCTGCTGGCCGTGGGGTGAGAGAGGGCGGGGAGCGCCCTTCCTGGCACTGGACCCAACCCAGGCTGAGGGCACATGGGGGCTGCAGGCCAGCCCTGCCCCTGCAGCCTCCCCACCAGCCCCGTCCTCCACAGGGAGCGCATGGACCTGAAGGCCCCCATCTACTTCTCCACGGGCCTGACGGAGAAGGCCAACCACTACTACAAGCTCTTCATCCCCTGGACCAACCAGAAGATCCGGAAGACCTTTGTGCAGAGGAACATGTTTGAGTTCAAGCACATCAAGGCCTTCGATCGGGCATTTGCCGACAGCCCGGGTCCCATGGTGCGGCCCATTGCCGGCTGGGGTGGGGTTCTGCTGGGCCGGGGCCCTGCCGGCAAGTCGCGCAAGGGAGCGGGGCGCCTCTGTGCCGGGAAGACCAGCGGTCAGAAGGCTGAGGGCAGGGGGGCATCTTACGCCCTGACTGTCCCACACCTGCCCCGAAGGTCGTGTTTGCCACACCAGGGATGCTGCATGCCGGCCAGTCCCTACAGATCTTCAGGAAGTGGGCAGGGAACGAGAAGAACATGGTGAGGGGTCTGGGCCCCAGGACCGGTTCCCTGGAGGGCTGGCGAGGTTGAGGGGCAGGGGCTCCCCCTGGCTGGGGGGACACTGTTGCTGTCAGGAGGAGGCGGCAGCTTGGTACCCTGGGCATCGGTGTCTGACCCAGGCTCAGACTCTTGCTGTGTCTTGGCCTGTCTGCACCAGGCAAGAAAGCCCCCGGCTTCCCAAGTAGCCATCATGGGGGTCAGGCCTGGGCGGGCTTGTGCTGAGACCCCTGAGCCTGCCTGGGTCTGCAGTGGGCCCTGGAAGGGGGAGGGGCCTCCACCAAGGGTTTGGGTTCAGGTGGGCAGAGGGGCGGGTGGGAGAACATCCCGGGAGGAAGCCCTGAGGTAGGAGGCAGGAGGTGCAGGGGAGCTGCTCGTCCATCCCTCCCTCCTGCAGGTCATCATGCCCGGCTACTGCGTGCAGGGCACCGTGGGCCACAAGATCCTCAGCGGGCAGCGCAAGCTGGAGATGGAGGGGCGGCAGGTGGTGAGTCCTCACCCTCTCTCACCAGCTCTGTGGACCCTCTTGTGGCGGGGGGGGGGGGGGGCGGCCCTGGGAGCCACCACCTGTGCTGATGGCTTGCCTGCTGTGATGCCGCAGCTGGAGGTCAAGATGCAGGTGGAGTACATGTCCTTCAGCGCCCACGCGGACGCCAAGGGCATCATGCAGCTGGTGGGTCAGGCGGAGCCGGAGAACGTGCTCTTGGTGCATGGCGAGGCCAAGAAGATGGAGTTTCTGAAGCAGAAGATCGAGCAGGAATTCCGTAGGCAGCCCAGGCCAGGGCGGGCTGGGTGACACGGAGGGTATGCGGGCTGGGTCGGTGCAGGCAGGGCCCGCCAGTCTGGACTAAGGTTCTCTCCACACCCCGGCCCAGGGGTCAGCTGCTACATGCCGGCCAACGGCGAGACGGTGACGCTGCCCACGAGCCCCAGCATCCCCGTGGGCATCTCACTGGGGCTGCTGAAGCGGGAGATGGCACAGGGTGAGCGGCAGGGCCCATTGAGCGGGGGCGGGGCAGCTGCTGGGCAGGTGGCCCCACTGACAGCTCTGACCGCTGCCCCTGCCCCACAGGGCTGCTCCCTGACTCCAAGAAGCCCCGGCTCTTGCATGGCACCCTGATCATGAAGGACAGTGTGAGTGCCAGCCATCACTGGGGGCGGTGGGGTCCGCCCTCGCCGTCCCTGACCTGCCCTTGCCCCACAGAACTTCCGGCTCGTGTCCTCAGAGCAGGCCCTCAAGGAGCTGGGCCTGGCCGAGCACCAGCTGCGCTTTACCTGCCGTGTGCACCTGCACGACACGCGCAAAGAGCAGGAGACAGCCGTGCGCGTGTACAGCCACCTGAAGAGGTAGACGCTGCGGCCGCGCCTTCTGGACCTGGGGGGCGGGGCGCCAGCGGGGGCGCCAGGCAGGGGCTCACTGTGCCTCCCCGCAGCGTCCTCAAGGACCACTGCGTGCAACACCTTCCTGACGGCTCCGTGACCGTGGAGTCCATCCTCATTCAGGCCGCTGCCCACTCAGAGGACCCAGGCACCAAGGTGCTGCTGGTCTCCTGGACCTACCAGGTAAGGTGCGGGACTGGTGGGGTCACCCAGTCACCCTGGGCTGCCTCACCGGGACCAATGGCCCCTCTTGCCTGTGGCTGCAGGACGAGGAGCTGGGAAGCTACCTCACGTCTCTGCTCAAGAAGGGCCTGCCCCAGGCCAGCTGAGGCCCCGCCGCCAGGACTGTGTGCACCCTGGGTCTTCCCTGTGTCCTCGGATGTGGAGCCCACAGCTGGCTACGACCCTCATCTGTGCAGAGACCACAGTGCCACCACGCCCCTGCCCGAGTGGCTGCTTTTGGCCGAAGAAAGAAACGGACCTGGGGGGCTTTTCACCTTTTATTTCTGCTCCTGGGCTCCCAGGAGATGGGGGGGGGGGCGCTCCCGGGGTGTTGATTTCCAGTAAAAACAACCACAGGCTGTTTGGGTGTCTCGTTTTCCGGTGCTTGCGCCTGTCTCCTACACCCCACTTCTGGCAGCCCACCCGGGGCAGGCGGGGACTTGTGGCAGGTCCAGGCTGACAGGCGTGGGGCCTGCCGTGGTCCCTGTGTGATGCACCGTGGTGTACAGAGCTGGGCAGCGTCCAGCAGCTGGGCCTAGTGTGCTACGGCTGCCCTGACCTTGCTGCGTGTCAGGGGTCACGTGTGACCTCTGTGCTGTGGACTCTGAGGGCACACAGAGGCAGGACCTGTGAACAGACCCCAGGTCATCCTGGGGGCGTGACAGTCTCTGCAGGGGCCAGGCCAGAGCCTTCAGCAGGACTGCAGAGCCCCCTGCCTTCGCCCCAGAGTTCAAGCTCCTCTCTACCCTCTGCTGCCTTCTAGAATGCTCTCTCAGCCTCCCTCCCCACAGGGCCAGGCTGGGGCTTGGGCTGCTGGGCTCTGGCTTTCCTCTTGGGCACAGGCTGGAGTCCCAGCTGCTGGGACAGCATTGCCACTGAGAGCCCCTCCCACGGCAAGGACTCAGCCTTGGGAGGGGTCCGTCAGTCAATGGGGTACAAGCAGGGACCGCTCCATGCCGCTTCTTACCGAAGCCCTCGTAGAGCACCGCCTTCAGGAACAAGCCGTGGGCGGGAGCCACACGGCTCTGGTGCCTGCCCAGGGGGTCCTGGCTCTCCAGAATCATCTTCACCTGAGCAGGCATCAAAGCCCCCAGCCCCACGGCCACCAGCACAGATGTCATTCTCCGCACCTGTGACCCAAGGTGAAGAGTGCTGCAGCCGCCCGAGCCCCAGGCTCCACCCCCGGCAGGGCCCCAGGACACAGCCCACCTGTCTGTATAGGAAGGACTGGCTCTCAAACTCCAGGCTCCAGAACCGCAACCGTCTGGGGACACAGGTGCCCATGAGGTCTGGGCCTCAGGGCAGCCTCGACCCTCCAGTGTGGCCTCCCCGCGTCCCACCCCAGGGGCCCCCACCTACTCCCCGCCAACCCCTTGTAAATGAAACTGGCGGAAGGGAGACTAAAGCCAGAGGACTGCTGCTTGTGAGCGGGGACAGCAGCGCCTCCGGGGTCTTGGCTGCAGGAGGAGGCCTTGGGCTTGGGGGCTGCGAAGGAGGTGGAGCGGCCAGCTTCTCTCCCAGGGACTCAAGCCCTGGGGCTTGGGCTCTCCAGCAGGAGTTGGAGGCTTGGAAGCTGGCTGTGCAAAGTCCCTCCTCCCTTCAGTGCTGGGCCCAAGTGGGAAGGCTCTGGAAGTCAGTAGCTGCGGTCTGGCCAGAGGCCCCTGGGCCAGTGCTGGGGGCAGTGGAACCAACCCCCTGCCAGCCTGGGCCCGAACGAACCACTGGCTTGGTGCTTCTCCCCCAGTGGAGTCTTTTCACCGACCGCCGGGATCCATCCACGAGGCAGTGAGCTCTGGCAGGTTAGGCAGCCTTCTCTGCCCTCTGCCCCCCAGCCTGGCAGGACCCTAGCCCAGGGGAGGGCACAGCTGCAGGCTCACGGGTGTTGGGGCCACACCACTTGGCTGACTGGCACCTCCTTCTCCCCCAAGGCTGGACGGGTGCCCAGGGAGCCCCCAGTGCAGCAACAGGGAAGGTGCTGGAGCTAAATCCAGCCTTTGCAGCCTCCAGACCAGAGTGTAGGCTGCCCTTCTCACCTGCTCTCCTCGGGGAGGACAAAGGGGCTGCTGGCAGGGTCGGGGGACACAGAGGCTCGGCGCAGGGTGCGCACCGGGCTGGTGGCCGGGCTGCCAGCCGACTGGAAGGCCCTGAAATCATGTGTCCCCAGGAGGTGCTGGGCGGCCTCCCGCATGGCAGCGACGTCCAAGCAGCTGCAGGGAGCCAGGTGAGTGGTCAGGAGCGAATGGCCGGCCAGGCGAGCCTGGCAAAACCCTCAGGGTCACTTTCACACCCACTCACTCAGCCCGAAGCGCCCAGCACCGGTTTCGTTCAAACACGGGCAGCTGGTCAGGCCTGTGGCAGCCAGTAGCCAGACGGTACAGGTAGGTCCTGGACGTGGCTGCGTGGCGGGCATGGAAGTGGCTGGGCACACGGAAGGCCTGCAGTACCCTGTGGGAACGAGGCCAGGAATGACCCCCTGCCCTGTCCATGTGACACCCTGGCATCTCTGCCATCACCCCCAAGGAGTCCTGTCCAGATACAGAGTCCTTCTTCACCTCCCGCCTCCACCATAATGGACGAGTTCCGGGAGAGCAGAGAGGTGCTCACCGGATGGCCGGGTGCCTCAGGTGGGTGTTGAGGGCTTGCGTCAGGACTTCAGGGGAGAAGGGGGGCCGGCCTGAGCGGCGCTGGACGTCCAGGTGCGCCGCGTTGCTCAGGGCATGGACCCCAGCATCCGTGCGGCTGGAGATTGTGAACTTTGCCGGCACCACCGAGTTCAGCCGCTCTGCGGCCTCCTGAGGGGGGCGGGGAGCGCACAGCGGCCGCGGGCGGGGCTCCCATCTGCCCCACCCCCGGGTCGCCCTCCTCCCTCACCCCTCCCTGGCGCGGGCCGGCGGAGCTCACCTCCAGGTAGTTCTGGACTCCGATGGCGTGCTGGGCGCCCCTGACTGCCGCGACCCCGCTGTGGGCAGGGCGGGCGGAGGTTAGCGCGCGAGGCCGCCCCGCCCCGGACCCCGCCCGTCCCATCTTATGCGGCCAAAGGCGGCCGTTCCATGCCCGGGAGGCCGGGGCCCGAGGCCGGAGGTGTGGGCCCTAAACTTAGCTCCCTCCAACCCCTCGGGCGCCGGCCGTCGGCTGCTCTCCGGCTCGAGCTCGGGTGCTTCCCGCGGGGCCGAGCTACATGAGGGGGTTGCGGGCACGGGTGGGAGGCCTAGATGACGTACTTAAAGTCCGTGCCCAAGTACTGGAAGTACACGAGGTAGCGCGCCCGCACTGAGCCCGCGCCCATGGCCAGGCCGGACCCGGCTTTGGGGCAGGCGGAGGGCCAGGCGGAACCGGACCCCGCGGAGCGGCAGGCGGACTGGGACGGCACGTGGGGCTGCGCCCGCGCGCGCCCGCGAACCCAGCCTGGTCACGCCCCCGGGCCAATCCCGCGCCTGCGCCTGGGCTTTCGCCCCGCCCAGGCAGCCTCGGTTGGCCGCCCAGGGCGGGGGCGGAGGCGGGGCAGACTTAGGGAGCGGGTGCAAAGTGCCGACCCAGGCGAGACAGCCCCACGCAGACTCTCACGTTCCGCCGGCCACACACTGGCCCGCAACCCCATCCTCCCGCCGCAGTCCGGCCGAGCGCTTGTTGCCAATTCCCCGGGTTGCCTAACGGCCGGATCGCTGGAACGCGCGGGGCCTGACGGCTCCCGCGGCTGTTTCTGGGCCCACCCACACTTCCGACCGCCTGCCCGGACGAAGGGGGCGGGACGTCGGGGCGTTTGGCGACGCTCCCCGGCGGTGACAGCGGGCGGCGAGCGCGGGCGGCGGACTTTGGCGACGCTCCCCGGCGGTGACAGCGGGCGGCGCGCGCGGGCGGCGGACTTTGGCGACGCTCCCCAGCGGTGACAGGCGGGGCGGGGCGGTGGCGCGGCGGCCTCGTTCCGGGGCGGGCGGGCGCCGAGCGCGGCGCGGCGCAGGCGGGCGGGCCGGCAGGGGATGCCGCTCGGGGCGCCGCGGTCCTCGTGCCAGTGAGCGCCTCGCGCCGCCGCAGCCATGACGGTGGAGTTCGAGGAGTGCATCAAGGACTCGCCGCGCTTCAGGTGCGCCCCCGGGGCGCGGCGCGGCCCTTTGTGATCCGCGGGGTCGCCGCCCCTCGGGGCACCCGGGGCCGCCGGGGGATGGGCGCGGGCGGGGGCGCCGGTGCCACCTTTGTGCCCGGCGCCGGGGCCAGAGGCGAGAGCAGGAGGACACGTCTTGTACAAAGCCCGCAGCGCCCCGGCCCGAGAGCCCGGAACAAAAGATGCCCCTTGTGCTGGTCGCCGCGCGCGGAGGGTGCGCGCGTGGGGCGGGGCGGCCGCCGGCGCGGCCACCTCTCCGTGGGAGTGTCCGCCCCGCTTTGTGTCTGCACCTTCGTGCTGGCCACCTGCACAGGGCTGAGACCTAGCCGGGCGCTGCAGCCCGGCTGTGGCCAGGGTCGTTTGCGTGCGTGGGGCGTCTGCCCATGGAATCTGTCTTGGTCCTCGTGCCCAGAGCAGTCAAGGGGGCAGGCAGCTGGAGCCTCGGTTAGGGCCTCGGGCGGCTGCTTGGCAGGGGTGACCTAGGCACCTGGCAGGGTGGGCGCTACCAGAGCAGACTGGGTTCCAGGGACTGGTGGAGGTCTGCGCTGTGGCCGGCCCTGGGTTTGTGCTTTTAGTCCTTCCTGGGAGTGCAGGCGGGCTTATCCGTGTGAACATGTTCATGGTGCGCGCGCATCTGCTTTAACGGGGCACCTCCCGTGTGTCAGGTGCTCATGCTTGTGCTCGTGCTCGGGTGCACACGTGTGAGTTCTGCCCCTCTGCACCCTCCCTTGAGGTGCCAGACCTTGGACGTGTATGTGTGGGTGAGCTGTGCACCCCTGGACTGGCTGCTTGATGCGTGCGTCCAGACTAGTGCTGGGTGCACGCACACGTGTGCATGTGTCACCTCTGTGTGTGAATACAGATGCATAGTGGGTGTGTATCATAAAAGCGTGAGTTTAGGCACTAAGCATACGCTAGTTTCTTCCTGTGTGCATCTCAGTACGGGGTGCGTGTCTATACACGGTATCCGCGAGTGCACCCTTTTGCGTGTGCGTTGCGCTGCTGCGTGCATGCATGTTTGATGGCACGTGTGCATATCTGCCACGCCTCTGCACACACGCACTTGGCTGTGCGCGAGTGTGCGCGCGCGTGCGCTGGGTCTTTGGGGTGTGTTAGCCAGAGGGCCTGTGTGTGGGTGTCTGGAGGGCCTCAGCATCAGTACCCTTACCCCCGACTCCCTAGAGCCAGCCCCTTGCCCAACCGCCACACAAGGGGTCAGCAACAAAGGCCAAGAAAGGCTGGATGAGGGGTAGGGGTCGGACCAGAGAGTGGCCCCAGGCCCCGGGCAGAGTGCTGAGGGCCACCCTCTGTGTTCTCCCATCTTCTGTTCCTGACTGCTTGAGGGAGGGGTGTAAGCGACTCGGCACCCGTGATCCTGGGCCCCCAGCACGGCCCAGGCGGCGGGCGGAGGTGTAGCCAGGGCCGCAGCAGGGGGCCTGGTCCTGGCCGAAGCACCGCAGCGTCACCCTGGCCCCCGGCTGCGGAGCCTCGTGCTCCCCCTCCCGTCGCGGAGGGGCCCAGGCCCAGCTTGCCCGGTTGGATCAGGGCCGCTGGCACCCCGTTCACCTCCAGGCCTTCCCTCCCACACCAGCCTGCTCGCTGGTGGCACCCACGGTGCGGCAGTGGGTGCAGCAGCGCCTGGGCTTTGCCAGGCTTCCTTGGAGGGTGCCCAGCCGAGACCGGGCCGGGGTCCAAGGAGATCCCCCGACCTTGGGCCACAGAAGCTGCACTGGGTGGGTTTTGGTTGGGCTGAGATGTGATGGCTTTTGAGGCTTTTCTGGGGTCCCCTTGTCAGTGCCGCTGAGGATGTAACCTGGACTTCCTGGAGGCCAGCCTGGGGGCAGGGGGTTAGGGCGGGGCCAGGCAGGAGAGTGTGGTCAGCGATGGGAGCCCCAGCCCTGGGAAGGGGGACCCTGCCTACGCGCTCTTGGCCTGGGGAAGCCCCACAGCCCCGGGATGCACGTGGCTGGAGGGGTCCAGACTCTCTCAGACCGGCGGGGTGCCGCTCACCCCTTGTTTTTGGTGCCCCCTCCCCGGGGTGGGGCTTCAGGCGCTGAGTCATGGCTCTGGTGGGGGAGCTGGCCTCACCCTCTTCCCCAGCATCCAAGCTGTTGAGGAAATCCTGGAGGGAGAGCAGGAGAGGAGGCCTTGGTCCATGGGGGTGGGGAGGAGAGACCTGAGGGGCGTGGGGCCCCCGGGACGGACTGTCTGCTGAGCACCCACCTTGTCCCCATGAGCACACTTGTCAGCCTCTGGTGCATCCCACCCTCACCAGCTTTCTAGGGACAAACCCCCCATCCCAGCCCAAGGGTGACAGCTCTCCACACAGCTGGCCAGGGCAGTTGGGGCGGCTGAGCCTCATCCCCCTCTTCTGGGTGGGTGGTCCTTCCCTGCCCTGGGACCCTCGGAGGGGGAGGGGGAGGGGAGGCTACAGCAGCCGTCAGGGTCCTGCAGTCTCAGGCGGGGGCACCTGCAGGCCGTGGGCCACCACCAGTCCAAGCGGATGTCCCCTCTGACCCCTTCCTTCTCTGGAACTCAGACGCCCCTCAGCCCGTGGGGAAGGGATAGGGGCTGCTCAGAGAGGAGGAGGGTGGTGGGACGGTCCAAGGGTCCTGACGGGGCAGCCTGGCACTCACCCCATACCTCCTAATTGAGGGCGTCCCGAGCTGCACCCCGCATGAGGGACTGTCCCTCCCCCCAGGCCTGGGAAAGCCTGGAACACGCCCCTCCTCTGCCAGCTGGGGGGCAGCGAGGGGCCAGCGACGGGCCGCTAGACCTGGACCGCCTCCTCTGCCTGGCCCTGCCCTGGCCCTGGCCGGAGCTCCTTCCCTGTTGTCCCTGGTCCCCCGGAGGCCAGATGGGCCCAGCTCGCCAGCTGAGTGGGGCGGGGAGGGCAGGATCCTGGCCCTATTTCCCTATTTCCTGTTCCCGGAGTGTTGGGGGTTGTCACGTGCCTGATCCATCTGCCTCTCGCCTTGCCTTCCGGGATTCTCCGTCCACTGGTTTCTCTGGTGATGTCAGACGTTAACTCTTCCCTCCCCAAGGCAGCCCCATTGGCAGGCCGCGCCCGTGGGAGTGGGCTCCTCCGGGGTCTGGCCCACTGCTCCTGCCAGGCAGACGAGGCCTACCTGGTATTCTGAGCTTGGGGAGCAGGCAGGAGGTAGGGGCACGCCTCTGCAGGCATCTCTCGGGGCCGCAGAGCTGCTGAGACAGGTCTGCCCCGGGGCCTGCCAGCCCCAGGCCGGGGTGGGCTGCAGCAGAAGCTGAGGGGTGGGGGGGTTCAGATGGGGTTCGGGGTCAACCCTGAGCCCTGGAGAGGTGCAGGGGCTGGGCCGGGGGGGGGTGACCAGCGAGGCCCTGCATGTGCACCTCCACGGGACCCTGGCCGCTCCCTCTGTGCTAGGGATCTGTCTGACCACCCCCTTCCCCCCCACCCCCGCCCGTCCACAGACCCCAGATGGGGGCGTCACAGCCAACTGGGCCTCTATGTGCCTGGGGTGGCAGTGGGCCCTGGTGGCTCTGCGGCTCTGGAGTCACGGTCCCAGTCCTGCCCCCTCTCCCCCTCCCTCTTCCATCCCCCCTCACCGCCACCCTCCACCTCCTGGTCTGTCTGAGGGACGTGTGGAGGCAGGTGGGCCTGCAGGAGCCAGTGGCCATCGGCAGAGTAGCCCCTTCCCACTGCTGACCACTTTGGGGAGGTGCCTGGGAGACGAGGCCGAGCTGAGTCAGTGGGGGAGGCTCGCTGCAGGTGGGTCTCCAGCCACCCTGTCCCTGTCGCAGGGCAACTATCGACGAGGTGGAAACGGACGTGGTTGAGATCGAGGCCAAACTGGACAAGGTGAGGGGGGCCTGGGGGCACACGGAGGGCCCGCGGCTACTCTCCCTGTCCCCCACGCGGCCCTGGCCCAGCTCACCCATAGCCACCAGTGTGAGCGCGAGTATGCGTGTGCACAGCACGTGGGCCTGTCCATCACCGGCCTGTCACACCCATACCGGGGTGTACATCCCACACACACCTGTGTCTGCCGGGTCTCCTCCCGCCAAGCCAAGCAGGGTGGGGGACCTTGGCGGGGGGCGGGGGCAGCTGCCGGGGGCTGTGCCTCCGAGTGCCTGGGTTAGGGGCCAAGGGCACAGGCTTCAAAGCCAGAGGGAGGAAGGAGAGGTGGCACCCCTGAGCCCCTCGCTGGCTGGGTTCTGCTGACCCTTGTCCAGGACCACATGCCCCCCCCGGCCCTGGGTTCCCTGCTCCTGGCTTCCCTCCCACCTCCCACCCTGGAGCCGAGGCCTGGGGCACGTCAAGCTGTCCCCCAGTGCCAGGTGGGCTCAGGAGGGTGGGCGGGCGGCCGGGCAGTGGCCTTCCCTTCCCGCCCGGGGCTGCTCGGGGGCAGCTGTGTCCTGGGCACTGACGGACCCGACCCTGAGCTGAATTCCGGCTGCCCTGTCTGGGTCCCTGCCCGTGTGTCCTGGCCTCTTGGTGGCGTGAGGGTTGCCCCATCCGTCGTCCTGTCCGCAGCTGGTGAAGCTGTGCAGCGGCGTGATCGAGGCTGGCAAGGCCTACGTCACCACCAACAGGCTCTTCGTGAGTGGCGTCCGCGACCTGTCCCAGCAGTGCCAGGGCGACACCGTCATCTCGGTGAGGGGGCAGCTGACCTCTGACCTCTAGTCAGGGGCGGGCGAGGGCAGACAGCCCCTCAGGGTGCCCTGGCCCTGGGAGCAGGTGGGCGTCTGCGCGCTGGGCTGCGGCCTGTGGGCGGGAGGTGCCGGACACTGGGGCACAGCCATCCCATCTGAGCAAGGGTCTTCCCCCACCCACCCACCCTGCCCCCAGGAATGTCTGCAGAGGTTCGGAGACAGCCTGCAGGAGATGGTCACCTACCACATGGTGAGCCCTGGTCGGGTGGGGGCGATGGGGGGGCRGAGGGGAGGATAGGGCAGGGCCCACCCACCCGGCGGCTTCCTGATCTGTCGTCTCATCCACCCCCATCCCAGGCAGCCCCTGCCCCCACCCCTGCGGGCTCCCTGCAGGCCCCGCCCAGCCTGGAAGGCTCTGGGCTGGCTCCGCGTGCTTGAGCTGAGCTGGCAGGGGCGGGCGGTGGGGGAGGCCACGTTTCTGCTCCTGCAATCTGGCCGGGGGTGGGGGTGGGGGGCGGCACATCGCCGAGACAATGCTGTGTCCCAGGTGAGGGCCAGACAGCCAGCCTGGGGGCACCTCGACCCTGCCCGGGGCTGAGGGCAGCGGGGGCTTGGGGTGGGCAAGGCCTTAGAGGGTCATCCAGGGCCACCCGGCAGGGGTCATGGGCCAGGCAACGAAAGCATCTCCCAGGCTGACCCCACAGCTACCGGATGACTCCCAACCCCGCTGCTACCCAGACTGGTCTGCGTGACCTCGAGCCCCTCGGCCCCCACTGTGGACACACAGAACAGACCGAGGCACACGTGGGTGGTCAGACCGTGGCCTGGAAACCAGAGCCCCAGACTAAACAAGGGGCCCATCCCCTGTAGAGGAAGTTCAGAAATAAACCAGCGCCGGATGGCTTGCCGTCCTGCCCCGTGTGTCTGTCTGTCTGTTCCTGGTTAGGCCCCAGCTCTCTCTGGGGTCTGATTTTGGGTCCGGCCAATGCTGCAGGGAGGCCCCACCCTACCCCCGGGCCAGATTACTCGGGAGCTCCGGCTGCATCTCCATCCCTCTTACTGCAGGGCTGGGCATCCCCCAGGTGGCCTCCCAATGCCGGGCAGCGATGGGTGTCCCTCAGGATTCTGTGTGCGCCTGCCCTGTCCGGGCTGATGTGGGGTGGACCATAAGGGGGGGTCCATCTGGGACAGCGTTGGCTTCTAGTCTGGCTGAGAGCCAGGTGGGGGGGACGGGCAGGTGGTCACAGCTGTCGCCTCTGGCCGCCGACCCAGGCCTGGGGGCCCGTGACCCTGCGAGTCCGGCTCTGTGAGGGTGGGGCTGGACGGGCCTTTCCCTGGTTCTCACCTGAGGGGCCTGGGGCCTGGCCTCTGGGGTCATGTGGGGACAGACACCTGACACCCGTACCCTCCTTTGCCCCCAGATCCTGTTTGACCAGGCCCAGAGGTCTGTGCGGCAGCAGCTCCACAACTTCGTCAAAGAGTGAGTGGCCCCGAGGGAGGCCTGGCCTCTCCCGGCCCCGGGAGGTGTCAGGGTGACACCCACGCTGGAAGGGGGAGCAGGCGCAGCTACGCTTGATCTGGGAGGGTCCAGGGGCCTTGGCAGGGGTCTCAGCTCAGTGCTGTGTGTACAGCTGGGGAACCCCCAGAGTGGAGAGTCTGGAGCGGGGTGAGGCTGGGGGTCCCCCCAGGCTGGACCAATCCCGGGAGTGAGGGGGAGGGGCCTGAGAAGGAAGAGGCAGCCAGCGGTGGCTAGCGGGTGGGGCAGCGGGGCTGGAGGCTCGGGGCACAGAGGGGCCGGGAGCAGGGAGAGCGTTCCCTAGAGGTGGGAGACCCCACGTGCACCCCTCCTCGGACCCCCTGACCTGACGCCCACCGGCCTCCAGAGACGTGCGCAAGTTCAAGGAGACTAAGAAGCAGTTCGACAGGGTCCGGGAGGACATGGAGCTGTCCCTGGCGAGGAACGCGCAGGCCCCGAGGCACCGGCCGCATGAGGCGGAGGAGGCCGCGGGTGCCCTGGTCCTCGCCCGGAAGTGCTTCCGCCACCTGGCGCTGGACTACGTGCTCCAGGTCAGCCCCTGGGCGTTCCCGTGTCCCTGCAGACAGGGAGCTGCTGTCTGGAGGGGCCCCTCTGGCTTGAGAAAACTTGAGATGCTTGGGAACGGACATGGGGGGCGGATGCCCACACAAAGGCCCGAGGTGGGGTTGGGCTAGGGACAAGCCAGGGCTGTGGGCTGCAGGGGGTGGAGGCCTCGAAGGCCTTGCTGAGGCAGGGCTTGGAGGGACTTGGAGCAAGGGAGAGAATTTGTGGCTTTTGCCTATGGGAGGGACCCAGTGTCCTGAACTGCGACCACAAGAGGATGGATGGGCACCAGTTCAGGGAGCTGAAGATGAGCTGGAGGTCTTGGGGGACCACAGCACCCTGAGTGGACAGTGTGGCAAGGTCCAGGTCGTGGTCCGACCTTGGCCCTGACACCCCTTCACCTGTTCACTCCTCCCCTGGCAGATCAACGTTCTCCAGGCCAAGAAGAAGTTTGAGATTTTGGATTCTGTGAGTGCTGGATGAGGGAGAGGGGTTGCCCTCAAGAATAGGCACGTGCCGCAGGCGTGCTGGGTGTGGGTGCAGAAGCTGGGGCCCCGGCCACTGCCCCTGGGGGGCGGGGCCTCACCTGCGTGCCCCACCCCACCCCCCAGATGCTGTCCTTCATGCACGCCCAGTACAGCTTCTTCCAGCAGGGCTACAGCCTGCTGCACCAGCTGGACCCCTACATGAAGAAGCTGGCGGCTGAGGTGAGCCTGCGGGGAGGGGGCCCTGGGGCCAGCTTGTCAGGGGAGGGGGTCCACATCCCTCTCTGTGCCCTTCCCCACAGCTGGACCAGCTGGTGATCGACTCGGCAGTGGAAAAGCGGGAGATGGAGCGCAAGCACGCCGCCATCCAGCAGCGGGTGAGGCCCTGCAGCCCTGGCCGCCCCCCCGAGGGGCTCCGGGTCCACTGCCCCTCACCCCGCTCCACGCGAGGACCTGGGGGGCCCAGCGCACAGACACGTGCCCCGTCCCTCCCCAGGCTGACTCTGATCTTTGAACTGCAGTCAGAGGCGGGGGTCCCCACCCTCAGGGTCTCAGCACAGTGGAACGGTCACTTAGATGCCAGCGCCAGCCCCCTCAGCCCACAGACGCTGGGGCTGCAGCTGGGACGGGGATCCTACTGCGGCCACAGCTGGCCGGGCGCGGCCGGGGGCAGAGACGGGCTGCGGGGCGGGAGCTGACAGTCCCCAGCCGGCAGGGAGGGGGCAGGGCTTCACTCACTGGCTCTCTCCCTCCTCCCACCTCTCCTGCTCTCGCCCTCAGACGCTGCTGCAGGTGAGTGGGCGCCCACCCCGGGGGGAGGGGGCCCCGGTGGGCAGGGCCTCTGCCCTTCCCGCCCCGCGGCGTTTCAGCACCAAGGACACCTCCACGGCCCCGGCGCAGCTCCCGATGCGCGGCCCGCTCCAGCGGAGGTGGCTGAGCTGGGACCGCGTCCCCTTCGTCCCCTTCGTCCCCTTCGGGAGCAGCTGCAGCTGTCCCCTCCCGCCCCCACTCAGCCAGGGGAGCAGGTGGCTGGGCCTCCTCTCCCACTGCCGGACGCCCAGGACAACGCTCAGTGTCTCCCCAGCCCGCGTGAATGGAGCTCTGTCAGGCTGGTCGGGGAGCCCAGCTGGCGACATGAATGGGGGACAGCTTCCTTCCTGATCCCAGAGCCTGCTGCTCTGCCAGGCTGGGGGGTGGGGGCTGGAGCTCTCCGGGCCCCCAGCTGTGACGGGAGGCATCTGCCCCCACGGGGTTTTGGGTCAGGAAGCGGCTGTGAAGACGCCCCCCCGACCTCGCCTCTGGGGCAGCCCGAGAGGGCGGCAGTGTCCCCGCAGCCGCGGGTGGGTGCTCACTGGGGGCTGGGCTCCGACCACCCCCAGGACTTCTCCTACGATGAGCCCAAGGTGGAGTTTGACGTGGACGCTCCCAGTGGTGTGGTGATGGAGGGCTACCTCTTCAAGAGGGCCAGCAACGCCTTCAAGACATGGAACCGGTAAGGGAGGGCCCTTCCTCAGGGGGTGAGGGGCAGGCATGGGGGCCGGCCCGGCCTGACCCCTCCTGGCCCATCCCCCTGCCCAGGCGCTGGTTCTCCATCCAGAACAGCCAGCTGGTCTACCAGAAGAAGCTCAAGGTGCGCTGGGCCCAGGCAGCAACGACCGGGGCCTCCCCACCAGGCCTTGGGGTGGGCGATCGGTGGGGGGCGTCACAGGGCTGAGGGTGCTGACAGGCACCAAAGCCCGAGTGGCCAGGGACAGAGGCCACTCAAGTCTCAGGCGGTCGGCGTCTCTTGAGCAGAGCAGTGGATGGGCGGTCGGTGCGGGGCAGGGCTGGGCACTGAGTGCGAGGGCCACGGCGGTGCCGCCCGCAGGACGTGCTGACCGTGGTGGTGGATGACCTCCGGCTCTGCTCCGTGAAGCCCTGTGAGGACGTCGAGCGCAGGTTCTGCTTTGAGGTCGTGTCGCCCACCAAGTGAGGAGGCCCGGCCCAGGGCGGGCGCGGAGGGAGCCCCTGCCCGCGCGGCCTGACGGCCCTTCCCCGCAGGAGCTGCATGCTGCAGGCCGACTCGGAGAAGCTGCGGCAGGCGTGGGTTCAGGCTGTGCAAGCCAGCATCGCGTCCGCCTACCGGGAGAGCCCCGACAGCTGCTACCGCGAGGTGGGCCCTCCAGCGCCCTGCACACGCGCGCACAGCTCCCGCAGGCTGCACGCGAGCAGGCGTGTGCATCGTGTGTACGCGCACGTGAGCGTGTGTGCACACATGCGGGCGCGGGCTCGGGCCTCAGGGGCCTTGGCCTGTGCCAGCACCTGCGTCTGGGGAGGAGGAGGGGCCCCGCTGGGGAGACTGGGGCTGGAGCTCCCATGGGGCTGAGCGACCCCTCACCCTGTCTCCAGAGGCTGGACCGCACGGCGTCCCCGTCCACAAGCAGCATCGACTCTGCCACGGACTCTCGGGAACGCAGCGTCAAGGGCGAGAGCGTGCTGCAGCGCATGCAGCATGTGGCGGGGAACAGCCAGTGCGGCGACTGCGGGCGGCCGGACCCGCGCTGGGCCAGCATCAACCTGGGCGTGCTGCTCTGCATCGAGTGCTCGGGCATCCACAGGTGGGACCACGGGGTGGCCAGGTGGGGCGCGGGGGCCAAGGCGTGCCCTGACTCCCCCTCCCCCCGCCTCGCCATCCAGGAGCCTGGGTGTCCACTGTTCCAAGGTGCGGTCCCTGACCCTGGACTCGTGGGAACCGGAGCTGCTGAAGGTGTGCGGGGCCGTCACAGGCCTCTGGATGGCTGGGGGCAGCAGGTCGGGGGCGGGAGCCAGGTCTGCAAGCTTGGGGGGCGTTCAGTGAGCTGGGCTGATGCCCACACCACCCTCTCCTGCCAGCTGATGTGTGAGCTGGGAAACAGCACTGTGAACCAGATCTACGAGGCCCAGTGCGCAGGGCCAGGCAGCAGGAAGCCCACGGCCAGCAGCCCCAGGTGAGGTGGGGGGCAGCCTGGGCAGGGCCAGGGGACCCCTGGCCCGTGAGTGCAGCCTCACGTCCAGTCCTGGTCCAGGCAGGACAAGGAGGCTTGGATCAAGGACAAATACGTGGAAAAGAAGTTCGTGCGGAAGCCGCCCTCGGCACCGGCCCGGGAGGCCCCACGGCGCTGGCGGGCGCAGAAGTGCCCACGCCACCACAGCTCCCCCCGTGCCCGCACCACCCGCCGCAGCAAGATCCGGATGGAGCCCGTCCCGCCCTCCGTGGCTGCTCTGTGCTCAGGTGGGAGGGTCTGGCAGGTGCGCCCCAGCTCACAGGCCTGGGCAGGGCGTGAGCCTCCAGACTCTGGATCCCAGGGAGGCCGGGGTGTGGGGGGATGGTAGGAGGGGGGGCAGGGCTCACGGGCACCCCAAGCTCTGCCCACCTCCCACCGCAGCCTGGTTCCCGCCCTGCAGGCTCCACAGAGCCCAGGTTCCGCAGGGACTCCCTCTTCTGCCCGGATGAGCTGGACTCCCTCTTCTCCTACTTCGACGCGGGGGCTGCTGCAGCCGGTCCACGCAGTAAGTCCCCTGCTGCCCACCCCCCCCACCCACACCCCCGCTCAGCAGGGGTAGCAGGGCAGGAGCCAGGCACGCTCGCCTGGAGGGTGGATGAGTGCGGGACAGCCTCGGCCACTCGCTCAGGGACCGGAGGGACGGGCTTTCCTTGCAGGAGGGGCTGGTCTGGGGATGGGGAGAGTTTGGAGGTCAAGCAGGGCTGAGGCTGGGACAGTATCTTGAGGGGCCGGGGGTAATTTGGCCACTGGCTTGGAGGCTGGGGCCATGACCCTCAGGAGTGACGTGGGCACACAGGAATGTGCGTGTAAGGGCGTGACTGTGCACACAGGTGCACGCCTGTGAGTGCACGTGCATACGTGTGTACCTGCGTGGGCGTGTGCCCATGCACGTGTGCACGTGGCTGCTGGGGGCGGGACCAGATCCTGAGAGAGTTGTGTGCATCTTCCCCAACCCCTGCTGGAGTTGGGGGTGCAAACGCTACAAGTCAGGGCTCACCCCGTTAACCGTCTGTCAGCACCCACTGGCCTGGGGTGTGTGGGCAGAGGCGTAGGTTGGGGCCAAGAACTGGCCAGGCTGCTGGGGTGACGGAGGTCCCCTCAGGCAGCAGAGGGCACTGTCTCACCATCCCTCAGCCTGGTTTCATCTGTGAGGGCTGCCCTTGGGTGAGCAGGGCCAAGTTCGCTCGCTGTGGCCTGGGGCTGTGTCTGGGGCTTGGCAAAGACCCCACCTCTGGGCGGTGACCGCCCAGCCTGCACTGGCCACAGCTAGGGCTGACCTGAGAGGGCGGACTTCCACCTGTGGCTGTGCTCCTGGGGGACGGGCGATCCTGGCTCTCTCAAGCTGTTACTTGATTCTCTCCCCTTTCCTCCCATCCTGGGCAGGGCTCCCCTCTCCCTCACCCCGCAGCATCCCCCGGAGGGGGGGTAGGGTGCCAGCCTTCCCGCAGGGCTGTGGGAGCAGGCAGAAGCGCTCAGGACCTCCTCTGCTTGCGGACCCTGCAGGTCTGAGCAGCGACAGCGGCTTAGGGGGCAGCTCCGACGGCAGCTCGGATGTCCTGGCCTTCGGCGTGGGCTCCGTGGTGGACCGCGTCACTGAGGAGGGTGGGTGTGCAGCTCCCCAGTCCCGTGCCACCTGTCCCCCACCGCGGGCCAGGTCAACGGCCCTGACCGCCCCCTCCTCGCAGAGGGTGCCGAGTCGGAGGAGTCCAGCGGCGAGGCAGATGGAGAGGCGGAGGCCTGGGGCCTGGCGGACGTGCGCGAGCTGCACCCCGGGCTACTGGCGCATCGAGCGGCGCGCACTAGAGACCTCCCTGCACTGGCCGCGGCTCTGGCGCAAGGAGCCGAGGTCAACTGGGCTGACGCGGAGGACGAGGGCAAGACGCCGCTGGTGCAGGCCGTGCTGGGGGTAAGTGGGCGCGGGTTTGCACCCTTCCACGGCGCGCACGCGGGGCCCTTGCCCTCTGCTGAGGACCGGGCTTGGTCCTGCTGGGGCGCCCAGGGAGGCGTAGTGGGGGGGTTGGGGGGTAGGGGGTGGGGGGACAGGGGTCCTGCAAGGGACCATTTCTGTTGCTCCGCTTGGTTTGATCCCACCCCCCACCCACCCCCCAGGGTTCCTTGATCATCTGTGAATTCCTCCTGCAAAACGGAGCGGATGTGAACCAAAGAGACAGCCGGGGTCGGGCGCCCCTGCACCATGCCACGCTCCTGGGCCGCACCGGGTAAGTCGTGGGTGGGCCGCGCCCCTGCCCCCTCCTCGCCCACCCTCCCCTTCCCCACCCCCCCTTGCCCCCCGTGGACCCGAGTCGCCTGCCAGGACCTGCCCAGGGCCCGCCCCGACTTGCTCCTCCGCCCTCAGCCAGGTCTGCCTGTTCTTGAAGCGGGGGGCGGACCAGCATGCCTTGGACCACACGCAGCAGGACCCACTGAGCATTGCGGTGCAGGAGGCGAATGCAGACATCGTCACGCTGTGAGCACAGCACGGGGGCAGCGGGGGCCGGGCGGCGGGAAGCGGGCGGCGGGTGGAAGCGCCTCACGTGGCCCTCCCTCCTCCAGTCTCCGTCTGGCGCGCATGGCCGAGGAGATGCGTGAGGCCGAGGCGCCTGCTGGCCAGCCGGGGCCCCTGGCTGGCAGCAGCCCCACCGAGCTCCAGTACCGCAGGTGCATCCAGGAGTTCATCAGCCTCCACCTGGATGAGAGCTAGGGTGGCAGGGCCTTGGCGGGACCCCCACCGGCCCATTTCCTGAGAGCCCCGGAGCTCCTGGAGCCCTGCTGCCTGCTCTGCCCCCTTCGGAGCTGCCCTGACCCCCACGGCCCGGAGCAGGACCCCAGCACTGAGTCTTCTGAAGTTCCATGTCTCCCCTGGGAGGTGCTGCATCACCCCACCCAGGGACCCTGTGTCTTCGGGTGACCCCTCCCTAGGGGGCCTGGGTTGGCTCGTGTCACAAACCACTCTCAAGGCCCCACATCACCTCGTGCCCCTCTCTGCTCCCCCAGGCCCGTGTCACCTCATGCCCCTCTATCCCTGGGGCCCATGCCGCTTGGTGCCCCACTCTGCCTTCAGGGCCTGTGTCACCTTGTGCCCCCACTTTACTGCCCAAGAACACTGACCTGCTAGTAGGGGCCCTCCCACATCCCCAGAACCCCTCCACTAGGCCCTGGGGCTGGTGGCTGGCCACCAGCACGTGGCGAGGGCAGAAGGGGCCGCCCATCCAGGGAATCAACCCGCGTACCTCACTTAGCGACCCCAGCATCCAGGCTGGGCTTCTTGGGTGCTTGGGGGGCTCTGGCCTGGGGCCTTAGCCCTGGCTGGGTGCGGATGTCCCGAGGCCGTGTGGCTGGCCATGCAGGCCCTCGTGCCCCGTAGCCCCACCCATCCCCCCCTTTTCCCACAGCGGGTGGCAGGGGTGTGGCTCTTCCCACCCCTGCATCCGACATCCTTTGTCACGGACTGAGGGGTTTTCTACAATGACCTCCTTCTCACTTTGTCTCACATCTTTTCTCTGGACTCAAGGACCACTTTGACCCCCAGCTCTGCCTGCTGCTAGGGGAGGCGCCTGCAGCTCAGCCCTGCCCCCTCGCCAGCCTTCCCCCACCACCACCTCCGGCTAGACCCATGGGGCCTCGGCTCACTCCCCAGGGCCCTCTGATGCCTTCTGCATTCCCCTTCCCAGAGCCCTGGGGCACCGGCTGGGCCTCTCCCCAACTCGGGCCCTCGGCCAGGCCAAGGCCAGTTGGTTGCTCACTATGCAAAGACTGCCCAGGGAGGCCCCATGGGCAGCAAGGTGGGTGCGGACTGGGCTCCCAGCTCCCTCTCCTGCTGGCTGTGACCCCTAGAGAGCCGAATCAATGCCTTCCTCTCTCCCTGCTTGAGCTCTGCCCCCGCCTCCCGCCCCACTGCCTGCATCAGGGCCTTTGCTGCGGCCTCGGCTGGCTGGCGGGACCCGCCTCCGTTCCAGATCACAGTTAATAAACGGCCGCCTGCACCTGCCCCCTCGCCTCGCCCACCTCACTCCGCTCTGTCTTGGCTGGGGACGGGGTGGGGGGGCGGTCTCTGCGTCCCCTGCTTTCCCCAAGGGGAGGCCCTGCGTGGGACAGTACCAGTCGTGCCCCCAAAGCATGTAGTAAGGCAGAGCCCAGTGCCCCTGCTGGCGGCCTCGTGGAAGCCCGGGCTGCTTTGATTAAAACCAACTCCTGATACCCCATTCCCTGGCCCTCTGCTCTCCTCTGGGATGGACACCAACTGGCGAGGGTGCTCTGGCCCTGGCCTTGTCCCCTGGGCAAGCTCTGGCCCCACGCCCTCCCGTTCCCCAGCTCCCACCGTGACCGTGACTGAGGGTGTGGGGGTGTGGTCTGAGGTCTTCAGCTCGCTGCGGGGGTGGGGGGAGTGGGGGGGGCGCACGGCAGGACACACTACAGCCACCAGGTAGAATCATCCATTTTACTGCAAAGCGGGCCCAGGTCACTGAGTGCCCGGGCCTCGTCCTGCCCTTTCTCCCACTGGCCCTGAGCGAGGGGGGCTCTGCCCGATGCCTGCACACACCTGCACGGAGGTGTAGACAGACGTGTTGATGCTCGGAAACATGTGGATGTATGACGCTGACACCAGACAAACACACTCCCTTGGGGCGCCCCCCTACCTCATGCACGCGTGCACACTCCTACATACGGGAGATGCTCCGTCACGCCCTGAACGCGAGGCTCCCGAGTAGTGGGGACGCTCCCCTGCTCCCTGCCCCAGGCCTCCCCGAGACCTGTGAGGTCACTGCCCGGCAGGCAGCTGCGCTAAGAAGGCCCTGTGTGCTAGCGCCTGGCGCCTGCCCGCCCTCGGGCTCTGGTGCCGCTGCTTCTTGGGCCCCGGGTTTGGCTCGGCTGGCGGGGGGTGGGGGGGGCCTGTGGGGCGGGACTGGCCGGCCCTGGGCAGCCGGGAGAGCCCACTGCTGCCACAGCTCCCAGGGTCAGGCCACTCGCAGGCTGGTTCAGGTGTCAGGAGTTTCCGGGGCCCACACCGGGCTGACCTCCAGCCAAGACCCCTGCCGGAGCCCCTGCAACATCATGGGAGGTGGAGCTGGGCCCCCAGGCGTTCGACGTCATGCCTGCAGCTACCCGGCCACCAGCCGGCCTCTGGCTCGGAGCGGGCATCCCCGTGGCTGCCCTGGGCTGGCCCCGAGCCCCGTGGAGCTGGCGGCAGCACAGCAGCAGGGCGAGGGCCGCAGCGTCCAGCAGCAGCTCCAGCATCTCCACGACTGAGAGGACACAAGAGCCGAACCACGGGCTCCAGAGACTGCCCGTGACTGAAAGCAGCTGTGGCACATATGGGTGTTGCGGGCGGTGAGCGTCGGCCCCGGGCGCCAGCCCTGCCCCACCCCCGCTCATCGGCCCGGTGGCTGCCGAGTAGACGGGTGTCCTCGTCCACCGTGCGGTAGCTGAGCTCCTGAGAGAAGATGTTCACCTTGGCCAGGTTGCTCCTGGGGCGGGGCACAGGCGAGAGGGGCGGGGCCGTCCCTGGGGGCGCTGAAGGGCGAGGATGGCAGGGGGGGCGCCAGGACATGACCTCAGCAGGAGGGGGCTGCACCCACCTGGGGCTAGGGCTCCGGGGGCCTGGCCCGCCCTGCACACACAAGGCTCACTGGCTGCGGCTCCTCCCCGGGCGCTGTGGGGCAGTGTGAGGGCAGGGCCTGGGGGACACAGGTCAGTCCGGGGAGGGCTCCCTGCCCCTAAGGCCTCACCCCGCTTCCGGGACTCACGGCTGACTTGGAGGAAGGCCAGCTGGAGGTCCCAGCGGAGAGCTTGCACGAAGACTCCCTGGGAGAGACAGACCCCGTCACATCCCTGCGAGGTGCCTCCGGGCGGACCCCACCCCGGCACTCCCCACTCCCCTGCAAGGCCGGGGGCAGCGGGAGGCGCAGGGAAGCCGGTGGGTCTCCAGGTCCTTGCAGAGGCGGCGGAAGCAGTGGCCTGGGGAGGGGGTCATGGGTGAACCTGCTAGGAATGACCCAGGGGCGGTGGAGAGGTCTGCCCTTGACGGGGCAGCCTGGGACTCTGCCCCCCGCAGCCCATGCAGGCTGGCAGAGTGGGGGGCTACCCCAGGCCGGGTGCCGCACGGAGTTGCAGTGCTGGGCCCCCGTAGGCAGGGGGTAGAAGAAGCAGCCGCAGGAGCGGGTCTCCACCATCAGCGGCTGGAAGCAGGAGACCAGGCAGGCCTGGGGGAACAGCGGGGACTGGAGCTGTGGGTCCAGGACCGCTGCCCCTCTTCCGGGCCTGCCGCCCGCCCACCTTCCTCCCACTGGCCTGTCCGCCCCCCAGCTCCCACTCCTTGCCTTAGCCCCCCCACTCACCAACCCCCTCCCTGGGCCCCTCCCCCCTCCTTCATGCCCCCCAGGCCCCGCCTCACCTGCCTGGTGCAGGAGGCAGTGTACAGCAGCTGCACCTCCACGCCCCCCGTGCTGTCTGTGCAGTGCCCACAGGGGCTCCCGAGCCGGTGCACCTTGTCCTGGGGGGAGGGGGTGTGGTTCAGTTCTGCCGCCCTGCCCTGGAGCTCCCGAGGCCCCAGGTTTGGGCACGGAGGCCAGGAGCCTTGAGGCTGGGCGGCCCACCTCTCGGAGGTGGTCTCAGTCCCTGGCCGATGCTGAAGGCCCCCGGTGCTCCAGGAAGGGCGTGTGGTCACGCGTGCGGATCACGACTTTGATGCCGGCCTCCGTGGGCAGCAGAAGAAGATGATCCTGCTGCTTCGCCCCGAGGGCCAGGCTGACCCCTGGGGGAGGCCGGGGGTGAGGCCAGGCCGGCCTGGACACCCCGCCCACACCCAGCCCAGGCTGGCACTCAGCGTGGGTGATGCCAGGGTGCTGCGCGGCCCAGACACCGTTGAAGGTGTAGCAGCTGCCGTAGCTGGGGTGGTGCGAGGTCTGGAAGTGTCTGGAACCAGGGGCCACGCTCAGACCCGCACATACCCCTGACCCATCACCCTGTTGTGTGCAGCCCCGGGGTTGCAGGGAGGGGACCACAGCTGCCTTATCTCTGGAGGGAGCCGTGGGGCCGGCAGACCACTGCATGGGGCGTGGCGGGGCGAGCAGCCACCCGCCTGCACTCACTGGGCCTGGCGGTCCTGGCCGGCGTAGCGGCAGGAGAAGACAGTGTCTGCCGCGGCTGTGGTGGCCGTCCTCGTGGGCAGCAGGCCCAGAACGTTCACGCGGTGCAAGCGGTACCACTCCCGGGCGGCCACCACGCCGGAGGAGTAGGCCTGCTGGGTGCAGTCGCCTCCAGCGCTGTTACACTGGGCGGCACGGGGTCAGCGTGGGGCTCCGACCTGCCCCGTCCCATGCAGACCTCCCAGGGCTGGGACACTCACCAGTTTGCAGCCCACTCTGTTCTGGCCCCCCAGGGGGCTCAGCCTTGGAGGTGGATCCCGCGGTCCAGCTGGAAGGTGGGCTCGGGGCCCGGGGCCTTGGCCCCTGGGGCGTCCACGCTGTCGCTGAAGTTGAACCCACACAGGGAGTAGATGTTCTGCCGGGCAAAGTTGTCCAGCGCCCGCAGGGGGCGGCGGGCTGGGTGTGGTCTGGGGGCGGGGCCAGGGTGGGGGGCAGCAGTGTCAGAGCCAGGCCCCGAGTCCCCACGACAGCCACGCACACTGCGGGGAGAGCCACGCCGGTCCCCACGGCACTGACCTGGGTGTCACGGAGAGCAGAGCGGCCCCCATCCCCCGCCGTCCTCAGAAGCCTAGGAGGGGGTTCGGGAGCCGGGGCTGCAGAGGGAAGTCAGATCCCCGGCCTGCCTGCCCCGCCCACCGTGGACCCCGCCACCCTCTGGCTCGTTCACGGCCCCTCCCTGTCTTTGGAGTGTTGCCCTGCTCCTTTCTCGGGGTGCCTGCCCTTCTGGAAAGTCCCCTGCCACCCTCCCCTCCCCCTCCCCGGGCTGCCCAGCGCCTCAGCGTCCCTCCGGGTGGCAGTGGTCACACCAGGATTCCGCTGGCTCTCGCCCTTTAGCCCGCTCCCGGGGCTCAGGGCTGGGGAAGGCTCGGGGCTGGGGAAGGCAAGTGGTCCACGATGGGGGCTCCCGCTGTGACAGCACGTGGGGAGGGCCCCAAGCTGGCTGCAGCCCTCACCGGTGCGGGTTCATGTCGCACAGGGTGACCGACAGGAAGAGCTTGCGCTGTGCCGCGCTCCGAGTGTACGGACACCGTCATGATGACCGGGTAGCGCCAGTACTGCCTGAAGAGGAGTCCGAGCTGCCAGCAGAGCACGCCCAGGGCCCGCGCGAGCCGCAGCCCCCAGGATGCAGTCTTGAGGCGGTTCTGGCTGGAGCACACAAGGCGGATGGCGCCGTGGATGGTGCCGTTGGTGCAGAAGGTGGCGACCAGCTCCCTCAACGAGGCGCGCAGCTCCACCAGCCTCTCCCCACGCTCCTCCTCGGGCGGGGGCGGTGGTGGCGATGGCGGCAGCTGGGGGCACGTTCGGGCCCCCGGCCCCCCACCAGTTGCTTGGGCCATGGCTCCAGCCTGAATCCCAGAAGCGAGCCTCAGTGGGGTCCCAGCCCACCGTCCGGTCTGACCCCACCCAGGTGTCCCCACCCGGGGCCATGCCATCGACTTCCATTCTCTGTCCCTGGGAACTCCCGGGACCGTCGCGTCCCTCAGCCTCCAGTGGCCCAGCCCGGCCTGCTGATGCCCAAGAGAGGCCCCATCAGAAGCTGGTCCATACTTGGGACCGATGCTGCGGCCCTCCCCTGTGATGACCGGCAGGGCACCAGGCGGCCTCCGCGGGTGTGTCTTGTCATGGCCAGAGCTGAGCCTGGGCGGTGGGGCAGGGACAGCAGGGGACATGGTGTTCAGGCCACGCCTGGCCTTGTTTGCAGGCAGGCTCGAGGCTGGGTGGGTCTCTGCTGCCATCTGCCAAGTGGGCCAGGGGCCTCTGGTGAGGGGCAGCCAGGTGACCTGCTCAGGGTGGGCCTAGAGCCCAGTGCTGAGGATTGACGGGACTCTGGGCCTCCACGGCCTCCACCAACCCTCAGCGGCCAGCATGGCCACTTTGACTGGGGCCGATGGAGCCAGGCAGGTCTGGCCACATCTGGGCCAAGGGTCAGGCCTGTAGACCGGTGGGCGCTGCTGGCCTGGGGTGGGGAGTTGTCCACCGAGCTGAGTCCCCAGGGATGGTCCATTTGTGGGCCTCGGGCTTCCAGAAAAGTAGGCAGCAGGCTGATGGGCCAGACGTGGTGGGGATCTGAGGGCCGCAAGGAGGTGGACCCGAGGCCTGCCTGGCCCCCATTCCCACCTGGAGGCTCCAGCGTCCCGGGACCCAGGTCCCCCAGTGTGCAGGGCCGTGGAGCCCTGACCAGGTCAGGGCTGCCGGTCCAGGACACGCACTGAGTCACTGCCCGGGCCTACTGCGGACTTCCCACAATGTCCCCATCTTGGTCTGAATCGTTAGGCCTCTCACACTTGGGGTGCAGCCCCCTGAGTTCTGGCCCCTCCAGCCAATGGGGCCTGGGCTGGCGCTTGGGGAGGGCGCTGAGCCAGAGGAAGGGCCTGGTGCATTCAGCTGGCACGTGCTGGCACCCTAGCACCAGCCAGCTGTGTGGGGCCCAGGCCTCGGGTTTGTGGAGGTGGCCTGGCCAAGGGCACATGCCAGCATGGGGTGCTGATGGCGGGTCCCACACGGGACAGAGCGCTGCCCACACGTGTGTCCCGTGATCACACTGAGCCCTCACAGGGAAGGCAGGATCCTCAGCCCTGTGATACTGGCGAGGCAAAAGGGGCTCCAGAAGGTTCTTTGGGACTCCGTACCGGCCGCCTCCCACCCCAGCTGGAGCAGGAGGAGGGTGGCTCTGGAGACCCAGGCACCTCCAGGGTTTCCTGAGACGGGGAGCAGGGTCCTGCCACTGGGGCGGATGCGCTGGGGTGAGTGTGGGCACCGCGGGTCCCTGACGCCTCAGCTGCGGCAGGAGCAGGGGTGCATGGCCCCTTCACGCAGCACACGCACACACACACACTTGCACGAACACACACTCCTCTCACACACAGCAAGCCCTCTGTCAGTGGGGGTGGCGTGATGAAGGTGTGGACAGGAGCCCCTGCCCTCTCACGTGGGACGTGGCCCCTCCACTTCAGGCAGGGGAGACCCGGAGAGATGGCCTGCCCCAACTGCCCCGGCCACAGGCCACCTCAGGCACCCCTGGGACCTTGAGGCTGGAGCCTCCCTGTGTGGGTGTCTCCAACCTCCCGTGCTGGGTGGCTGCGACAGTGGCGGTGCTGCTGGCGGTTCTAGCAGATGACAAAGCAGCCGTGGCCCAACGCTGGCCAGGCAGCCTCCTATTTATAACAGGCTGGGCGTGGGACGTGGCGGTGGGGAGGGACCCGGCTGGGGGCAGTCACACCTGCTCTGGTCCTGGAAGGGGAAGCCTTTGGCTGCAGGCACTGGCGTCTTTCCCCGGTGGGAAGCTTTCCTGCCCCGGTTCCTTGCGCCAGGCTTGGGGCCCTGGCCCTGGCCGGGGTGAGGGGCCCGAGGTTTCTGGAGGGCGAGGAGGGACCCCGCTGCAGCAGACCCTGCATGCCCCCTGCCCTGTCCACTCTCCTCCAGCCTGGCCTGCAAGGATGCCTGCTCGCCTCCACCTGCCAGGCCTCTGACCACAAGTGTTTGTGGCCAAGGGTCGCTGGGCAGGGGCCTTCATTCCCAGAACACAGGGGTCTGCCAGGGCTGGCTGCCCAGCCCCTGGGACAGGCGGGGACTGTGAGAAGGAGCTGGGGCGCAGGTGGGAGATGGCGCCCACAGCTCAGCCTCCCAGGAGATACTAAGACCACGCACCACCCACGAAGACAGCACCACACCCTAGGGACACACCATCTCGGTTGCTGAAACCCTCGGCCTCAGTGTGGTTGCATGAGGCCAGCCAGTGTGCTGGAGGCAGGACAGCCCCAGGGTGACAGGCCGGGGGACCCAACATGGCTCTAGGATGACCCAGAGGCCTCGTCATCCCAAGTGACCGGACCCTCAGCCTGGTCCCAGGCTTGAGGGGTCGACTCAGGCCCTCTGCCCCTCCCCACACAGGCTCTGGGTTCCTGACACCCCACCCCAAATCGGTGCTGAGGACCCGGGCTGAGATGAGGGAGGAAGCCCCCACCTCCACCAGGCCCTTCTGGTGGGGCCTTGGCTCTGAGGAGGCGTGAGGTCACCAGCCTCGTGGCTTTGGAAGGAGGGAGATGGCCACAGGAGACCTCTGGGAGAGGGAAGTCACGCTTGGGGAAGAGCTGGCCCTGGACTCATCTGGGCGTGAGTGCGAATCACAGCTTTGCCACTCATCGACTGTATGACATTGCCCAAGTTACTCAACCTCTCTGAGCCCGTTTCCTCAGGTACAAAGTGGGATTGAGTTTCCTCGAGGCTCAGAGGTGAGACCAACTGATGTCACTGGGCCAGTGTCAGAGCCCCTCCTTCCTCCTCCTGAGGCGGCCACCCCAGAGCCTGCCTTTGGGAGGGCAGAGACACAGAGACTGCATCCAGTGGCAGTGAGGCCAGCAGCCCCCTCCTCCCTTCTGGGCCCGTGCCCTCGCCTGCCTCACCAGGCCCCTCCAGTCCCTGGAGGAGCAGTAGGTGGTGTCTGGGGCGGGACAGGGCTTCCCCAGCTCCCTTGACGGCTGTATGTTGAAAGGATTAGAGAAGGGAAAGGCGGAGGGCCCCCGTCCCCCGCCCTCTCCCCAGAAGGACGGCTGGCCCTAGCCTTCAAGTGGTGGCCTTCACCGAGGCTGGGCCTAGAGGCACCAAGGCGTCCCTTTGCAGGCCGGGGCTGCCCTGCAGACCGCGGGTGCCTGGGCTCCACCTCCACCCTCAGGGACAGCTCAGGGTTGGCCCTGGGGGAATTCCAGTGCAACAGACGTGAAGTCTGAGCTCATGGGCTCTGCACGTGTGTGTGGGATTCCTGGGGGGGTGGGCAGGTAGGGGCATCCTCCCCGCCCTAGAGCTGGCCCATCTGGAGTCCATGCCCGCCGGAGGGTAAGGGGCCTCCTCGGTGCAACTGCAGAAACTCTCCATCCCCCAGGCATTGACCGCAGTGGCAGGCAGGGGCTCCTGCCACCACAGAGGGGGCTCCGGCTGGCTGCGGTGGGCAGAGTGCGTGACGCTGCCCGTGTGGGGCTCAGGGTCCGGCCGTGGGTCTGCCCCACACCTGCATTTGAAACACTCTGGCGCCTCAGGGTGGCCTCCCTTGTAGAACTCTCCGTGAGCTAGAAACAGCTGGGCCCACCCTGTGTGGGGATGGCAGAGCCCGGGTGGGGGGGAAGGCGGGGGAGTGAAGGGCAGGCTGAGCTATTTCCTGAGCGTGGCAGCAGGAGGTGGGGCCTGGGGACTGTCAGCCTCCCCAGGAGGAGGGCGGGCCAGCACCGGGGGACACTGGGGGCCAGAGACGTAGCAGGCTGGCTTCCCACGGGCCGACTCGCCTGGTGCTGGGCCGAGGGACGACGGGCACTCCTTCTGCTTCTGCCCTGGGTCAGGGGCCAGCCCTGCAGTGGCTGCTCAGATCCTGCCTGAGGCGCCCTGGGTGGGCCAGACTCGGGGGCGAGCATGGCCGCCCTCCCGCCCTCTGCCAGTGGCCACGGCTACACCCGTCAGGGCTTGGAGTCCACCGTCAATCGCCACGTGGTCAGTTACCCCGTTGACCGGTGGGCTATTCCGAGAGGCAGTCAGGGTCGTGGTCAGGGGTGAGAACTTGGGGTCTGAACTGCAGCTCTGCTGCACGGAGCCCTGTGCTCTGCCCAGCGACGGCCCCTCCAGATGGGTCCTGGCTGACGAGCACCACCAGCCTCACAGCCGAGCCGGCAATGGCACAGCCTGTGTGGGCACCCCCAGCCCCACTCACCAGGAAGGGTAGTGTGTCGGCCTGCCCAGCTGCCCAGCCCTCCCTTTTCCAGAACCCCACCTGTGTGCCATCCTCACGTGCCCCCCAGTGTTCCCCAAGGCAGATGTGAGATGCACATGACACCTCCAGGCCCCGTGGTCAGGGCTGTCTTGATGCTGTCCCAGTGGCAGCACCCTCTGCTCCCCGGGGCCTTCCCTGGCCGCCCCACCGCCCTGCTCTGCCTCCCCCTCCCCCAGGGCCAGGGAGGGGGCCGTGGGAGCGGAAAGCCAGCCTCAGTGCGGCATCCACGGTGCATAATGACCCTATTGATGGGCTGGGTGGAAAATTCGGTCGGGAAACAGTGCAACACTTTTTATGAGGACAGCTCTCCCCCTGGGCAGGGGCTGGGCAGGCTTCCCACGGCGGACCCCACCTGGCACAGGTTCTGGCGGGGCTCCGGGTCCCACGCGTTACCGCAGCCACACAAGGCCACCCAGGACTCGATTCTCAGGGCCCCAGGTGGTTCGGTCACTGAGGCCCGGGGACGCAGAGTGCCTCCCGCGCTCTCCTGCTAAATGGGCACAAGAACTGGGCCCCCCAGTCCGCACTGGGCCGATCCTTTGAAAGGGGGCCGGCGGGAGGGTCGGCGTCCCAGAGAAGTCGGGCGGGGCTCACGCCGGCACCGCGGGGGTCACCCTCTAACAGAACCTGTCTTCCCGCGGAAGGCCGGGGTTCCTAAGGAGGGGAACGTGCTCGGTGGGGGGCCCCGGTCCACTGCGGCTGCTGACTCTCCCCGGGGCCGCCAGCCGGACAGCGTTGCGGCTGAAGGATCAACCGGAGGGCCGCAGCTGTCAGACCAGACGTGCAGAAGGGCTCGGGCCCCGCCCCGCGAGGCTGCAAGCCACTGCCCATGCGCTTACTGTTTCCGCTTCCTGGGGCGGGTGGCGGCCGCGAGACGCAGGCGACGTCCGCCCGGCCGCCTAGAGAGGTCGCCCCCCCGGCTAACCGCGCCCCGGAACCGGAAGCGTGGATAACCCCGCCCCGCGAACGGCCATCTTGGAAGCAGAAGCGGAGGAGGCGGCGGCGGCGGCGGCAGCGGCGGCAGCGGCGGCGGTCGGGGTGGGCTCGGTCCTGGCGCGGTGCAGCTCTGCGGCGCGGGCCCCACTCTCTCGCTCCCTGCTCTGGCCTCGAGCACGGCGAGCCTGAGCGCGGCGGCGGCCCACGCGCGGCGACGGGGAGAGGTGAGCACGCGCCGCGGGCCTGTGCCGGGGCCTCGGCCGCGCGTCCGCCGCGCCGGAGCCGGTCCGAGCGGCGGGCGGGGGGCGCGGGGCCTCCGCACGGCCCATCCCCGCCCCGTCCGCGCTCGCGGGGCCCGGCCTGGAGCTTCCGTGCGTGGAACCCGATTTCGGTTATGGCGGGGCGTCCGGGGCTCCGGGCCGGCTCTTTCTCCCTCCGGCTAGCTTGGGGATTCGGGTGGTTACACGGTTGGCGTCCCACGGAAAGGCCTCCCGTTAGTGGCACACTTGCGGCTGCCGTCAGGACGGGCCGGCGTAGAGCTTGGTTCGTAAACTGCTCTGGGAATCCGTGTTGGGATGGGGTGACTGCCGTCCAGCCCGCCGCCGCTTCATCCCCGAGCAGTTAGGACTCCAGACCGCCCCTTATGTCCCCCCAGCAGTGAGCGTGCCTGGTTGACGCCCTTGGGGTGGTAACTGAGAGAAAATCCGGGCGGTCAGAGTGGGACGCTCCACGCCGGGCGGCCGGAGTGGGCCCTGGGCCGGCTCCTCGCCTGTGCACGCCCGCTCTCTCGTCTGGCCATGTGTAAGCGTCTCGCCCCTTTTCCAGTTAGTACCACTTAGTTGGTCTATGTTTAGTTCCCATCCATTCCCGACCGCACGCGGGCCCAGGCATGAAACACTTAGAGAGGTCAGGCCCCAGCCGGTGGAGGGGGCGGCGAGCGGAGCTAGTGAGGGCGGTGGTCGCGGCTCTGTTCTTTGGAGGTGCGAGACCCTCGGTGTAGGCTCGTTTTCGCGGAGAGGAACTTAAGGGTCTCGCTTGATTGAAAGGTCCCGCGTGTCTGCAGGCACCGTTGGATCTCGGCACCTAGAACTGGCGCTCAGTCATCCGCACACTTTGGCCGCGCCGATCTCTGGCAGGTGCGGGAGTGGCGGCGGGGCGGCCCCCATCAGCCCCGGGCCTCCGTCCGGCCTGTGAAGCAACCTTGCTGGTGAAGGGAGAGAATTCCGTGCGAGTCCCGGGCACGGATGTGTCACGTGCCCTCTGGCGGGTCAGGCCAAGGTCTCGTGCCGCACAGTCACTGGAGCACTCAGCCGCCGAGCGGGAGAAAGGGGCGGGCGGCACGTCTGTCCCCCGTTGCCTCGGGCTGCCCGCTTTCAGCTTCTCTGCCCTGCGGTTTTGTGCACGGGCCCTGTTTCTTGTTCTGTTCTGTTTTGAACGTCTGCGCCCTGTTTC
The DNA here is from genome assembly GCF_003676395.1 of Aethalodelphis obliquidens. Taxonomy (NCBI): domain Eukaryota; kingdom Metazoa; phylum Chordata; class Mammalia; order Artiodactyla; family Delphinidae; genus Aethalodelphis; species Aethalodelphis obliquidens. Next base: position 52,427,707 of record NW_020837953.1, read on the forward strand.
CTTCAGTGTGACACGCCTTACATGCTTTCTCCGTGGGGACGTGGTCTGAAGGACCCTTGAGGAGCGCTTCATGGCCTGTGGAGGCGCCTGGTCTGTGCGCACGGGCGGATGGGGAGAGGCCGGCTCACCGGAAGTCACCCGGAGGGGCCTGAGGGCGCTGCGCAGAGGGAGCCCTTTCCTTTGAGGGACCCGGTAGCTGGATTGTAAGTCGGCTTTGGAAGCAAAAGCGAGAGAAAAGTCCGTTTGTGCCCAGGCGGGCAGGATCTGTTTTATTTATTTTCTGTGGCCGTGCGCTACCCTCTGTGAAGCACCCAGCTGGCCGCTTGACTGAGGCCCGCACGGCTGTATCTGAATTACCCAGTGAGCCGGTTTGTGTCGGCAGAGTTAACTTTACGGCGAGCAGTTAAAGGAAACGAGTCCTGGGTGGTGGCCCTACTTTTGGACTGTTGCTGTGTTTGTCACTACACATCGCCCTGGTCCCCTTGGCTTCTCCGGCCTTTGGGGTGGTGCTGTGGACGGAGTGCTCCCCCCAGGCTGGTCTAGCCACCTGCGAGGGCACACCAGCCAGTGGTGTCTGCGGGGGCCTGGCGGGCACCTGTGCGGAGCGGAGCTGGGTGGCATGGAGGCGCTTGACCGGGGCCTCGGCGAGTTGTCTGCCAGTAGAGGCTGGAGCGGGAAGGGGCCGTGTGGCTGGGATGAGGACGGGGTCGGCTCAGGCCATGTCGGGGGCCCTGGGAGTCGGGCGCTAGAGGGCGGTCTGGGGCTGCTCCGGAGAGCTCTTGGCAGGTGGTGGAGGTGTTGACGTTTATTTGCTTAGTTCTGGGTGCCTCCTGAAGGGCTGCGATCAGAATTGTGCGATGAGAAGGGTCATCCGACTTCAGCGAACAGGATGGACTGAAATGGAGGGAGACCGCGAGCCGGGAGGCTGGGCGGAAGTCTCGAGGTCTCTGACGGGCAGAGCAGCGGGCCCTGCATCAGGGGTGTGTGGTGGGGTTGGGGAGAGTGGGGGTGAATGGGGATCCGAGGTTTAGGGGCCCCAGAGTAGGAAGCAGGGCTGCGCTGTGATGTGTGTGGCGGGACCACTGCGGGTACCCCGGGGGTGCAGAGCGAGACAGCGAGCCCTGGTCGTCGTCTGGTGGGGAGGCTACTCTGAGGAGGATCCCACTGGGCAGGAGTCCGTGGCCTCTGGTGCAGCGACGTGGGCAGAGGCTGATGGGAGGGAAGGGGCATGCAGAGGCCCCGGGCTGAGGTGAGGCGGGGCCGGCCCGGTGCGGGGAGTGGCTGCAGGTGGAGACCCTGGCCACTGTGGGCGGGACAGGTTGGGAACTCAGGCAGAGCGACTCCTCCCTCACTGCCCCCCCTCCAGTTGGCCTCTCCTCTAGCCTGGACACTCCTGTCCATCCTGAGCTGCACACCCTGGTGTGTTCTCTGTCTCCACCATGTTTTACACCAGTGGCTTTCGCGCTTTATTTTTAGCAGTAGAACTTTTTTGCTTTTGCACCTTACGTTGTGAGAAATTCTGGTAGGTTAAGTGGATCGAGCTGGAGCCGTCGTGGTGCCCGTGAGAGTGGGGAGCCCTGTCTTGCGCGTCCCCATCCCGCCCTCCCGCCTCTGGGGCAGAGCTGAGGTGTCCCAGGGCCCCCTCAGGTCTCTTGCCTTGAATGATGCCTGCTCCCTCCTTCCCTGTCCCCAGCCTTCAGTGCTGTCCTGTGCCATCCTGTATGTCCCATGGTGTCGCATCCATCCTCTGCTGGGCCACCAGAGTGACCTTTCTAACAGAAGATCTGATGTGCCTTAAGGTTTGGGTCTAAAATCTTTGTGGGCACCGCTTGATGGCCTGGCCTCGCATCCCTGGTTGGCCTCATCGCGCGCTGTTCACTGTGTTTGGCTCCTGCCGCGGTGACCCAGTGATGTGTCCTGGACGCAGGACACTTCCTTATCTCTGCCTGTCCAGCTGCCGCTTCCTGAGTCTCTCTGGGGTCCCCGTCTCTCTCTCCAGTCCCAAAAAGAGTCTCTTTCTCTGCTCCTCTGTTGCTCCCACCCACCTGTGGCCAGTGGTAGGTGTGCTGGAAAATGTTTAACAGCGGGCATCAGTGGGCCGTGGCGGGGGAGTGGCACCGCCCAGCACGGCACTGGGGAGATGCTCACGTGGCAGGTGGTCAGGGCCTCCTCCCGCGACCCTTGCAGATAGAGCTCTCTCTCCCCGTGGAGGTTCTTTGAAAACAGGAGTGTGGCTGCAGGGTTTTTCTTAACCTTTCTGTCTGACGATGTCGTGTCAGCGAAGATCCTAGCGGGCAGACAGGAAAGGGGACTCCGCGAGGCCCGCGGGTGTCTGAGGGCTCAGGCAAGTCAGCGCGGCCCATGAGCCTTGACTCTGGGTGGCGGAGGCTGCCTGTAGGGAGGGCGGCAGGGAACACCTCTGTCCTCGTCAGCATAGACCTTTGTCTTCCACAGATGAGCAGCAACAGCGCTAAGAGAGCACCTACAACAGCGACGCAGCGCCTGAAGCAGGACTACCTCCGGATTAAGAAAGACCCCGTGCCTTACATCTGTGCCGAGCCCCTCCCTTCCAACATCCTTGAGTGGTAAGGCTCTGCATCCTCCTTCGCCCACACCACCCGTCACCCAGCTTCTCGGGCTGGGCTGTGTGGGCCGGATGGGCCGTCTTGGCGCGGGGAAGGGGCTCCTGTACCCTTGGCAGGTGTGAGTGGACTGTGAGGCCTGTGGACGCTGCCCGGTTGTCTTCACGATGGGCAGCAGCTGGGGGTGTGGTGGGCTGTCCTTGACCCCTGCCTGCTGGGGCCAGAGAGAGGGTCCTTCCTGGGGGAGGCTTTGGGGCCTGCAGGCCTCACGGCTGTTGGAGAAGCTACACGTTTAGACTCTCCTTCTCTGCTCTTTGCTTCTTGGTGCTGTGAGGCGCCCTGTCTTACTTTGGCGAGTTGGTGACGGGGGGACGGGTCCTGATGCTCCAGCTCTGTGTTTTGGGAATATGCATTTCATAGTGATTGTCGCCGTGTTGTAGAAGAGCTGCTCCTACCAGGTTTGCTGGTGATTTTGTGAGAGACAAAGTGTAGGGCTGAAATATCAAGGAGTGTTTTCTCCTTGTTACGTTTTGTTCTTAACAAATACTTAAAAATTTTTTTGAAATTCAGAGAAAAGAGATCTGAGTTAAAAAGCATTTTCCAAGTTGGACAGGTGTTCGAGGATTCTGGGTCTGCGTTCCTCCCTTGGCTCGCAGAGAAGGGCCAGCACTGGCAGGTGGGGCAGAGGGTCTCAGGGGGGAGACTGGCCTTGGCATGTGGGGGAGGCATCAGTGTCGCAGCAGAGCTCTCCCTGCCCCCAGACGACAAAAACCAAGCGTGGCCCCCAGGACGTAGTTGGCAGGTGGACAGATGGGTCCCATGGCAGTCTAGGGGAACATCGTCATTGTGTGGGCCCCTGCTGCATGTGAGTCGTGTCGGGTCCTACGCTCCATCATTCGTTAGGAGGACCCGCTGCAAAGGAAGAGGCGCAGGGCAGAGTCCATTGGAGACCGGACACAAGCTTCCCCTCCCCTGTGGCCAGCTGTGACAAGCCCTGTGAGGTGTATCCACCAGGGAAACCCTTTCGGGACTGAGCACCAGGGATTTCAGTGGGGTGGGTCACGGGCAGCTCTGCCTGGTACCCGCCAGTGTTCCAGACTCCCAGCAGGACAGCAGGCTTCCCTTCAGCATTAAGTACGTTTTTTGCACAAATAGTTGAGATGCATTGGGGTGATGAGAACCCCTTGGAATCCAGTTCCCAGACGCTGGCTGAGGACAGCAGTGTCAGGCCTGCTGCGTGGGCTCTTCTGCTCAGCTGTGGGTGTCTGTTGCTTCAGCTGGGAGAAGAGTGTGTTTTTTTGGAAGATGCCTGTCCTCCAAGCCTTCCTTGCTCTGCTGCCCCAGGGCTGCTGGGCGCTCTCAGAGCCCTGCTCACCGGCCCTTCCCGGTGTCCTCAGATTGGGCACAGGAATTGGGAGCAGTAACAAATTAAGGCCACGTTCCTTGGTGTGTTCCTGGTCTGCTGACACGGGACGACAGTATTTTTTGAGTCAGACGTTATCAGGCAGCAGGGGGTAGGGGTTGTCGCAGCGTCCTGGTGGGAAGCAGTGCCCGAAGGGGCGGTTACTGACCTGTGCTCAGTGTGTCTGGTGTGGTATTTTTGGTTAGGTCTACTTTCTTCTTTGTGCTTTTCTGTCTTCTTTGAAGATTCATTAGCTCAGGGACTTCCCTGGCGGTCCAGTGGTTAGGACTCTGCGCTCTCACTGCTGAGGGCCCAGGTTTCAGCCCTTCATCGGGGCACTAAGATCCCACTAGCTGAGAGGTGCGGCCAAAAAAAAAAAAAAAACATAAGTTCAAATGCTTCTTGACGTAGAGATGAAGCCTCGTTTATTCACGTGGAGAGCAGAGTCCATGGCGGCTGGTGCTCCTGGACTGAGGCTCTCTGCGTGTGAGGACTTTGGTGACAGTCACGGGCTGTCCCTGTCCCTCCTGCTGGAGGGCAGCTGCTCTGAGGTCGAGTCTGGTTCTTCCAGGACGTCAGGGCCGGGGACCCAGCCTCTGCGTGTCTCCAGCTGTTCCCGGGTTAGCTACTGCGTGATATTTGGGCATGCTGAAAAATACCAGATTTCAGGTACGTCTCAAGAATAAATTGTGAAGTTAATGTTTTTTTTTTTTTGCGATACGCGGGCCTCTCACTGTTGTGGCCTCTCCCGTTGCGGAGCACAGGCTCCGGACGCGCAGGCTCAGCGGCCATGGCTCACGGGCCCAGCCGCTCCGTGGCATGTGGGATCTTCCCGGACTGGGGCACGAACCCGCGTCCCGTGCATCGGCAGGCGGACTCTCAACCACTGCGCCACCAGGGAAGCCCGTGAAGTTAATTTTTAAATCGTCGGTTGACGGTTAGAGAGGATTAGCTTTTTGCATATTGTGTTGTGGATACAGAAGTACTCTGTGGAAAACTTGGGAGACACAGCCTCTCTGATCCCGTTACAGAGCGGCTAACGTGCCAGCAGCTGGAGAAGCTGCAGAGCTGGGAGCTGGGTAGCTGGTCGGGTTCACCCTTCAGCTCCCCTACTGAGCGTCTGTGAACGTCTAGTTGCGGGTGGGCGCTAAAAACCCTGGCCTTGGAGTGACTCAGACTTCGGAGAACTTGCCGTCCCCAAAGCCAACTCATTTTCTTCCCTCCCTCAGGCACTATGTGGTCCGAGGCCCTGAGATGACTCCCTACGAAGGTAAGTCTTTGCCCTGAGTTAGAGGAACAAGTGGCGGCGTCTGTGTTCAGAGCTGCCCTTGCCTGAGAAACACCTATTTGTAAATAACACTGTTTCTGGTTTGGATGTGCGTGAGGTAGACCGCACGCGTGTGGAGCCCCTTCTGGTTTCCTACAAGTCATAGAGGGGTTTGCTCGGTTTGGTTTTGCCCACGTACCTCCGTCTTCAGGGGCTGCTGTGAGTATCGAATTTACCCAGCCTCTGACGTCAGTGGGATCAGAGCTGAGAGAACAGACGGGGGAAAAGTAAGACTAACGTGTGTATTGTTGAAGGAAAGAAGGGTCATTTCCTGAGTGCTCACTCTGTGCTGAGTCCTCTGAGCTGAGGGGCGGGCCCCTGTGCGGGTAGGACCCTGAGGTGTAGGGGGCTGCAGGGCCTGCCGTGGTCAGGTGATGCTACCCAGCATCCTCTGGTGTTTGCAGACAGATCTCGGAGCTGTCAGTCAGTGAGCCTCCAGGGGCCCGAGGGGAGCCTGGCGCCAGCCTCCGGGTGGTGGAGCCTGGGACAGAGCCGTGGCCAAGTGGGCACTCTAGTCCCTGGGTCCTGATTTCGGGTGGCCGGAGCAGCACACTTGTGTCTTCCTCCTGGGGGCTTGTGCATTCGATTCCACTAGAGGACCCGTGCTACTGGGGAGGAAGTGTGGGTGCTCTGGACGCCCAGGAGTGTTGTGGGTAGTTGGGAAGACAAGTCACTAGCCTCGTGGGACTCTTGTGGCCCAGGAATCCCTGTTGGGGGATGACCTGCCCTAGGGAAACAGTGTGCAGAAGCGTATCTATAGGGTGGATGTGTCATGACCACAGGGTAACGGGCTCGGCGATGGCCTTGCGTGGGGGTTCCAGGAGAAAGGGCGGAAGACAGGCTGCAGAACAGCTTGCACAGCTCATGTTAAAACGCTTACGAAACACGATACGTTTTTAGCGAACTTGGACAGACACCGAGAACGAGCAGTGTTCTCTCGCGAGTAGGGTTAGGCCTGGTTTCAGAGTTTTCTCATTCTTTGTGGTTTTAGTGTTTAACGTACAGTAGAGAACATTGCTTACTAATTGTGTGATGAGAGCCCCCCACACACTGAGCCCAGGACCAGCCAGAACTGTTGGTGGCGTAAGTGAGGCTGACACCTGGGCAGAGGGTAGAGGTGGCAGGGAGAGGAGAGGGCAGCCCTGAGCGAGCGGTGTGGTGGCTGGGACTGCAGGAGACCCCCGCCCACCCAGCCCCTCTGAGCTGGATGAAAGGCTCTCCTTTTCCAGACCCAACCTTGTCACTTTTCCTCTCATTTGCCCCATCTGTTCTCCTGTGTGTCCCTGTTGTTCCCGGTCTAAAGGCTGGGAAAGTCCTCATCCTCCTTGTAAAGCTTTCCTTCGGAGACCAAAGCTTTTCCTGCTGCCCTCCCCCTCCTCCGCTGCACCCCGCCCACATGCTGCCCTTCTCCCCTCAGCACCTGCTGTTGTGCCCTCTCCTGATGCCTGTCCCCTCCTCAGCTCAGGGCTCTGCTGTCTGCAGTGCCATCCTCTGCTGACTCTGTTCCCATCAGGGTCTCGGAGGGACCCTCAGAATTGCCGCATCTGGTGGATGGCTCTCAGGCCTCAGGGTCTGGGCCTGCGTGGACTCTGGCTCCCTCCTCCTTTGCTCCTCTGACTTCCGGATGCTCTGACCCTTCCCTCCCACGTCCATGTCTGTCTGGCTCCGTGTCGGTTGCCCGCTGACCTGGTCCTTGCTCTGGGCTCTGCCGGTGCCAAAACTGTGACACTAGTTTCACAGTTCCGGTGGGCTTCCCGGTAGTACACGAGTGTTGATCTGTGTCTAGAGGTTTTACAGCATCCCATTAAAACCCTAACAGAGGTTTTTGTAGGTGAGCACAGGCTTATTCAAAAACTGCTTCTAAAACTTACGGAAAGGTGAAGGACCTAGAATAGCTAACATAGTTTTTTAAAATCATAAAACTGGGGGAGTCACCATGCCTCGTTCTGAGACTCTGCGGTGTCTTTGTGTGGACCGGATGGTGTGGCCGGGGCGGGTCCCGGGGTGGAGCAGGGCCCAGGGATCGCCCCGCACAGCTTCTCTGTCAGCGGGGCGGGGCCGGAGGTGCCTGGGGTTCCAGGCGCGGTTCTCCTAGGCCTCCTCCTGGCCCGGTGCTCACAGTCTTGTCTGTCTGTCCCAGGACTCAGTGCCTGTGGACACTTGGAATGAAGCCGGAGGAGAGGCCCAGGGGCCTTTCACGCCCTCGGATGCACCTCCCGGCCCGGGACGGACCCTCTGAGGTTGGGAGTGTGCGCCTGGGTGCAAGGAGAACTGCAGGCCCCGCCACCGTGGACCCTGCTCATGGCTCTGCCTGAGCCCCTCGCTGTGCTCGGCCGCGCCTGGAGCCCTTCCCTCTGGGGACTGGCGGGTGGTGCCGACGGGTCCCCTCTGGATCAGCCAGGCGGGGTCCCCACCCCCCGCCCCCGACTGAACGAGACGGACAGTGTTCCTGTGGTGTGAGCCCACTGCTTCCCGTCACGACCGCGCCACCATGGTCTTCTCTGGGCCGAGCGCCTGTTCCCATCTCCTGCGCTTTTTCCATTTGGGCTTTTCTCAGTACTTGTGGGTTGCAGGTGTGCTTCAGCGTCGCTTCTAGAGTTAGTCCCTTGCTGGTGGGCTTGTCTGTGTGCCGAGCTGTCCTCGCAGGTGACACTGGTCTCAGTCACCCCTCCACCCCCGACAGTGAGAGTGGAAGCGAGAGCACACCAGGTAGCTGGGATGCTGCAGCCGTACAAGGCGGTGGGAGGCCTTGCCCTGGTGGGGTGCTGGAGCGGAGACCTGCAGGGCTGGGGGGACAGCTGGGAGTTCCAGTGGGAGGACAGGGCAGCTACCCCAAGCCTCGCTGTACACGCACACATGCACAGACACGCACACGTCTCTGGGAATCCTGTGAAACTCACGTTCTGCCCCGCCGGTGTGGGTGGGCCCAAGGCTCTGCATTTCCAACAGGCTCCCAGGTGCCACCCTGAGAGCAAGGGGGTGAGGCCTCCAGTGGGGACGGGATGGTGGGACCTGGAGCTGGGTGGGCAGGGATGGAAGCCAGGGGCCCGGTGAGGTCACTCCAAGCTTTGGGGGCTGCATCTGTGGGAAGGTGGGGCTGCTGGGATTTGCTGATGGAGTAGGTGTGATACGGGAGCAGGGGACCCCCAGAGTTTAGTCTGAATAACTAAGAGGACGGAGCTGCTGCTTGAGGGAAGAAGCAGGAATTCCATCTTGTACCCGTCTGGGGCAGTGTTGCCGGGACGGTCAGTACGCAGGTCTGGAGTGGGGGAGGGTCTGGAGGTGCCGGGAGGATGCCAGAAGGAGCCGGGCTCGGGTTGGGCCTTGAGGAACGGTTGTGAGGCCTGAGATGGGGTCACGTGGCCCAGCGGGGATGTCTGGTGACTTCAAGGTCAGGAATTTTACATAAAGGAGGCGGAGCATCTGGCAGGGCTTGGAGGGGAGCGGGGGGGGGGGGGGGGTGGGGTTTGTTGTTTTCTTGTGTTTTTAAGGGGGGGAAATGATGGTGCGTTTGCCTGCTGCTGGGTGTGGTCTGGTGGAGGAGAGGCAGGTGGGGCAGCAGTGAGGGGACCGGAAGAGCTGCCACTCGCGGGGGTGGACGTGGGGCCAGCGAGGAGCCTGGAGGTTCTGTCCTGATGCTCTGCTCTCGGGGAGGGGGGCACGCGAGGGTGGAGGAGGGACGTGTAGTCGGCAGTGGGGGTAAGGGCCCCCCCTAGGTTGGTGGTCGTGAGCCCCAGTGAGATGTGTGTGTTCCAGGGATGGTCGGCTGGTGGGTAGCGGGTGGGGACACCTAGCTGGGCCGGGCCGGGACCCTGAGGGCAGTGAGGGCCTGTCGTGCTCTGAACAATGACAAGGCTCCTTCTCTGTTCTGATACAGGTGGCTATTATCATGGAAAACTAATTTTTCCCAGAGAATTTCCTTTTAAACCTCCTAGTATTTATATGATAACTCCTAATGGAAGATTTAAGTGCAACACAAGGTAAGGCGTCCAGGGTGCTTCTGAAGTGGGACTGGGGTCCTGAGGAGTGTGCACCCCGCTGACTGGGTCCCTTTCTTCAGGCTGTGTCTTTCCATCACGGATTTCCACCCAGACACGTGGAACCCGGCCTGGTCCGTCTCCACCATCCTGACGGGGCTCCTGAGCTTCATGGTGGAGAAGGGCCCCACCCTGGGCAGCATTGAGACTTCAGACTTCACAGTGAGCTGGGGGCGGGAGGGGGGCAGTGCGGTTGGTCTCCACAGCTGCTATACCCAGTCAGGACAGCGACTCCTTGATATCGGGCTTTCATTTCTCTCCCGTTTTAAGTAGGGGTCAGGTCTAGCATCATCAGTGGATGATGCAGGAAGGTGAACAGCCTTAGGAGACCACACGTCAGCTTGTCACGAGGAGCATGCTTGTGGAGTCCTTTCCACACCAAGAAGACAGCAGCCCTCGACTGTCTGTCAGTGTGTGTTTAGATGTGAAAGAATTGAAATTAGCCTTCGGGCTGATATTTCTTCTTTTCTCTTCCTAGAAAAGACAACTGGCTGCACAAAGTTTAGTGTTTAATTTAAAAGACAAAGTGTTTTGTGAATTGTTTCCCGAAGTCGTGGAGGTAAGAAAGTGAAAGTTGGCCATTAGTTTTGCTTTCCCCATGTCAGGGACACTTTGATTCAATACTTTCCACAGAGAACATGTGCTCCTGTACTGCAGACCGGGAGTGGGGGGGTGTTTAGGTGCAAAGACCTGACCCTCTCCTCCGGGGTCTGGGGGTTGGATGGTGGGTTGGAGACGGGGAGAAGTCGGGGGAAGGCCGCTGGGCCTGTCGAGGTCCTGGGGGGCCAGGGGTGAGGGGCAGGGTCTTGCCCTGCTGGTCTTGGTGCCAGAGCAGACAACCTGGCCATGAACGGGAGGCTGAGCCACACGCAAGTCGGGGCCCTGGTGGTTCAGAGTAGCTCGGACCTGGCTCGGTCCTAGCTCGTGAGGCGTAGGCTTGGCGGATTTGGCAAGTCATGTGGCCTCCACGTCTGTTGAACAGGATTCGCAGCGGCACTGCCTCCGAGGGCAGTTGTCAGGACGAAACGTGCAGCCGTTGCCCGCCGACCCTGCAGGGTCTCTGTGGTAGACCGCGGTCCCCTCCCTAGCCCTGAAGGAGCTGGCTTGTTTCAACCAACCCTTGTTTCTTGCTGTTTTTGTCTTAGGAAATTAAGCAAAAACAGAGAGCACAAGACGAACTCAGTAGCAGACCCCAGGCTCTCCCCTTACCAGACGTGGTTCCAGACGGGGAGACGCACCACGGCCAGAACGGGCTTCCGCTCCTCAACGGGCATGCGCCGGGCGCTGGGCCGCACCTCGCGGGGCTCCAGCAGGCCAACCGGCACCACGGACTCCTGGGCGGTGCCCTGGCGAACTTGTTTGTTATAGTTGGGTTTGCAGCCTTCGCCTACACGGTCAAGTACGTGCTGAGAAGCATAGCGCAGGAGTGAGCCGCCGCCACGACCAGCAGAGGTGGTCGGAAACGAGGGACGCTGGGCCCGAGCTCGACGTGGGCTGGCTGGACATGCCGCCGAGCACTGGGCGGGCCTGCCTGACTCCTGGGGTTAGCTTTTTAAAAACCTTCAAAAGGAAAACACAAACCAAAGTGTGTAGTTGGATTTGGAGACGTGAGACTCCCAGCCCCCATTCTGCCCTGGCGTCCGTTGGGGGCTGGGAGGCTCCATGTCCACGAGAGGGCCTCACGCTTTGGTTTTATAGCTTATCTCCTGTATTGTCTTTTGGATCTATTTTAGTAATCTGTTTTTCATTTTATTAGATTTGGTCACTTAAAAATATAAAACTTGATGCCTATCCAACACTCTGCGTGCGTTCTTAGTGTGGAGCTCTGACTCGGCAGGCAGTGCCGGGGGCCTGGCAGGGTGGCTGGGGGCCTGGCAGGGTGGCCCGGGGCCCGCTGGCCGGGGACAGCCATGGGTGGGTCAGGGGATTGGGCTTTGGCATTTGTGTTTACTTAGAATGAAGCAGGTTCCTCCTGGGAAAAAGCACGTGTGCTCTGTTTTGCTGAAGTTGAGAATCTGCTTCCTTTCTGACCACAGGCTGTCACCGGGGCTGAGCTGTGCGTCCTGCGCGGTCGCGCTGCCGGCTTTCTCTCACCCCCATGGCTTCCTGCGGGCTCCCACTGGCTGCGCTAATGGAAGGAGGAGACCCCCCCAGCGGGCCCCTGGGTCCCACCCGCCGGACAGGCTCTGCACACGTGGGGCTTCCTGCACACGTGGTCCAGCTCTTTGGTTTGCCCTGGAGACAGGCTCACACATTCCCTTTCACAGCGGATCCGTGGCCAGTTCTTAGAGGCTGGCCGCCCGGGAAGGACACCCGGGTTCAGGGGCAGCACCGGTGGGCGCCGTCTCAGACCTGGGGCCTGCGCCTCCTGGATCGCCGACGTCTCCCTGTTCTCGTCTCTGCTAATGACATCCTGCACGGTGTTTGGAAGGCGCCGTGTCCGGGCGCCACCGCGCGACACCCTGTGGCCTCGCTCCAGAGGCCGGCAGGGAGGCCGCGTGCAGCCCGGCGCTGGTGCATCTTTCACGTTCTTTGTTTTTTGATCAATTTATTTAAAATTGCTCTTTGATTTACTGCTTGTGTGTATTCAACCCGCTCTTGTGAAAAAGAGTCTTTCATTTTGTCTTTGTTCCTAAATTTTGTGCTCTTGGGGTCTGTATACCACAAGTTCCTCTCCGCCCAGCACTGGGTAGCCCGTGGGCAGCTGGGTGTCCTGCGACCCACGGTGGACCCCGGTGGCGGGGTGGTGCTGTGCTGCTGGGCCCGGACCCCGACGGGTGCGGCTGTGCCAGGCCTCCCTCCGTCCACTGCTGGCCCGAGGGTGCGTCTGTGGAGGTTGGTGCCCCTTCCAGACGCACTGCGTTTCCTGAGGTTCTTCGGAGGAGGAACATTTGGGAAATAGAAATTACTTGACAAGTGTTTTTTCTTTTGTGTGTGTGAAATCTCAACTTTTAAAAACTTCAGTCAGCGGTGGGAGCAGATCTGTGCTGTACAGAGGCTCCCCCTGGCACCCGTGGCGGTTTGCTGTCTGATGTGACCCCCGAATAAAAGATGACCTTGTCCTGTTGGGCCTGTGTCTCTCCCTCAGAAGGTTCTCCCAGGCCCAGGTTTGGGGTGTCACCTGGCAGGCGCAGCTCGGAGGTCTCGGTCTGAGGCTGTTGCGGCTCCCCCCGGGCGGCGGGCAGACGGCCTGCTGAGGGCTGTGCCGGGGCTCCGAGGTCCCGTCCTCCCCTGTGGAGGCGTTGTGTCCATGGTCGGGTCGTGGGCAGCTGGCCTGAGCCTCCCCGCGGGCAGCCGGTGGCTGTGGCTGGGAGGCGTGGATGCCTCGAGCAGGCTCCCTTTGGTCCAGCCTCACTGGGGGAGCTGGGACCCACAGGACCCACGGGCTGGTGCCGGAGCCTGGCACAACTGCCATGTCCACGTGGCCCAGGCCAGCAGGACACAGGTGCCCAGCCTGGGACAGGAGGGGTCTGTCTGGCAGCCCCCTGGCTGGCTGTTGGCCGCAGGTCACGTGGAGGGTCCCAGCGGGGATGGCGCAACGGAGGCTTCTGTACCATGACCTCCTCGAGACCTGGGCTCAGCAGCCGGACACTCGACCCCCACAGTGAGTTCAGGAGTCACTGGGGCTGGCCGCTGCCGTCCTGGGAGGTGACCACCTCCACCTGAGCCAGGAGGGAGGGGCCAGGTGTCCTTGGGCAGATGCTCCTCACGTTGTCCCCCCCAGCTTGTGTCTGGGGCGGGTTTGCCTGTAGCTGCTGACTGTGGACATGGCCTGGGGCCGGGGTCTCCTTCCCCGTTGTTCCTGCTGGAGTCTGCCAGTTGCGGGGGGGGGGGAGTCATGAGGGTCTCCTGTGCTGCCCTCCAGGGTAGTGAGCCGTGCCACCTTCCTCAAGGCTGGGCTGCAGGCAGCAGGTCCTTGACGGCCAGCCACAGCTCTGACGGCCCGTAGCCCCAGGCTGCACCAGCCGAGGGGTGGCTGGCCGTGGGGGTCCTGCCTTAAGCATCGAGCCTCCACCCGGGCCTCCACTGGAACCTGTGGGTGCCACCTGGCTACAGCCGTCTTGCTGCCTGCAGCCCAGAGGTGAGGAAGGGCCCCAGCTCCCCCTGGGGACCTGCCCACTGTCACTTGCTCTCCTCTGCTGCTGGCTCGTCTGGCTGTGCACAGCTACTGGGGGGACAGTCCTGGGGACTGGAGAGCCCAAGGGGCCCGGCTGAGTTGAGGGCAGCCCCTCAGTAAGGGTGGGCCCTGTGCCCCAAGAAGAGGAGGGGGCAGAAGTGATCTGGGGCAGCTATGTGCCACACCTTTCCTCCGAGGTCAACCAGTCTCCCCTGCTGGCCCCGCTCACCCCAGGTCACCAAGGCTGGGACAGCCTGGGAGCCCGGTGGGTTGGCTGTCCGGCTTCCAGACCCTGCCCTTCCCGGGAGCGGGGCCAGTGCCTGTGGCAGCACCAGGACCCTAGGGTGGGGGCCCTGCAGCGGAGCCAGAGGGGTCAGGATCCGGGAGAGGTGGTGAGGAGAGAGGTCGTAGGAGGCGGCTGAGGGGCTGTGATGAAGTGCGTCCCGCTCGTGGCTTCAGGGCCCCGCCCTGAAGGGGCCGGGGTGGAGGCCGCCTCGCCCCCGGGCAGTAGCAGTGTGGGTTCCGCCCCCACCGTCGCCCGGCCACCCGGGAGCCCTCCCCCTTGGAGTCCGCCAGCGCTGGGGAGGAGGGGAGGGTTTATGTGGCGGCAGCGCGGGCGGCAAGGGCACTGCTCACGAGGGAACCTGTGGGGACAGGGGTGTGTCCTCCCGCTTCCCTTGCTAGCCAGGCTCATCCCGCGCAGACATGCACCAGTGGTGGCCGGGCAGCCCTCGGGGCTGTGCTCCCGCGCCGGGGCTCTGAGTGCCTTCAGGCACCTGGGCTCACATCACTGAGCCGCTGCAGCCGACCCGGCAGCCAACATGCGCTGGGTCTGGGCGGCCGCCGCGGCCCTCCTCTGGCCACAGCTCACGCTCCTTGGGGGCGTGAGGGCCCGGCGGGAGCCCAAGAGGCCACGGAAGCCCGGCCAGCACCCCGCAGCCCCCAACGCCACCACGTCCAGCAGCGAGGGGCTACTGGGCTTCCCCAAGGTATGCAGGGTCTGGGCGCACGTGGGCGCCTTCCTCCCAGCTGCAGGCTCTGCCCGCTGGACTCTCCAGGCCTCCCCTCCCCGTCTGGGTGGGGGGGGGCTTTGGGCAGCAGCCACAGCAGTGTGGATCGGGCGGGCCTCGAGGACCCTCTCTGGGCCTGGGGAGGGGTGGGGGCGTGGAGGGGCTTCCCAGTGGGCTACATTGAACCCTTTGAAGCCCCAGGGACCATCATGCCCTGAGCAACCTGCTGCCATTTGGTGTGACTGCAAATTGGGGAGGTGCTTTGGGCAGCCAGTTCAGAGCCCCTGCTGCAACCCGGGGTGCCCCAACTCCCGCCGCCGGTGAGGCCAAGGCTAGCCTCTGCCTGACGCGCTGCTGGGCAGCCAGCACCCCTTACGGCCTCTGGCATGGGACGTGCTCCAGGCCTGGGAGGCCCCCGGCCCTCTGAGAGGAGCTTCTTGTACCTGCCTCAGCCCTAGGGTTCCACCCTCTTGGGCTGGGGCTCCCCGAAGGGATCTTAGAGCTGACCCCAGCAGCGCAGGCCTGGTGGCCGCTGGAGTGAAGCGGCAGTTGCTGGGCCAGGCCCCCTGCCAGCCCTCGAGCCTTTGATCCTGGCCTCCCGCCTCCCGAGGGCGTCTCCGTGGCGGCCACCCCGGCTGCTCTCGGCCCACGCGGCCCCATTGGAGCCGGAGGCGCCGTTTTCCAGCTGGGTAGGCCGAGGAGAGAGTCCGCCTCGGGCCCTGCTGCCAGGGGAGTGGGCTGCCAGCAGGTTCTGGGGCAGAGGCACGCAAACTCTTGAACCAGGCTCCTGGGGGAGGTGTCCTTGGGGACAGTTCCTGCCCGGCCTGCCCCTCCAGAGCCAGGGCAGGGCAGTCTGGGGGCAGATAGGGGGGTGTCCCTGGCCACGCCACCCCTGCCACAAGACGGCCCTCCCCAGGTGTCAGGAGCCCTGCTCTTCCTGCTGGGGCTGGGCTCCTCCCCCACCTGCCCACCCCGGGTCCTCCAACATGGCTCGGGTCTGAGGCGGCCAGAGGAGCAGGCGGACAGCAGAAGTGAGGACCCGGAACGTTCGGAAGTTCCTGGCTCCTCTCCCTTCCCTGGCGGGCCCCTCCCAGCTCCCCAGGGTAAAGGCCTGCCCTGGGAGCCTGGGCCTTCGTCGTGTTTGGCGCTGGAGGCTGACCGCTGGACCAGACCTTGGCCAGGACCCCTCTTCGTGCCTGCCTGGACGGCTCTCCAGGAGTAGCCAGGGCTCCACTGGCCTCGTGGCGGTGGCTCTCTCCTGCCACACCAGAGTCTGCTGTGCTCCTGGCCACTTCAGGGACCTCTGTGTGAGGCCGGCACACAGACCTGGACGCAGAGAGGGACCGAGCTCCCGGCACATGCCCCTCCCCTGGCACGCTGTCGCGTTCTCTGACGTTGGGGCTGGGCGTGCCCCTGCCTCTCCTGCTGCCCTGCTGCAGAAACTGGGCGTAGGAGGGGGGCTTGCAGGGTCCGATCCTGGGCTGCCAGCTGGCACACCCGATGCCCAGCACAGAGTGGGACCTTGCCCACTGCCCCCAGCCTCACACGGCTCTGGAGAACTCACTCCTGCCCACCACTGCCTTTCTCAGCTGGGGCTGGGCCCCTGTCAGGACATGTGGGGCCCGGCCCCGTGTGCACACGGGTGTGCCCGTCTGCTTGGGAACGGTTGCTGCAACACAGCAGCAGACCCGAGGCTCCTGGACGTCAGGCCCTGGCCTGAGTCCTGGGGGTGGCCTGTGGTGCCCCGTTGCCATCTTCCTTGTGTCTGCCCAGGGGGCAGTGGGGCCTGATGGTCAGCACTCTAGCCCTGTCCTCTGACCCTTCAGCTGCCTGAGGCCTCAGGGCCTGAGTTCACAGATGCCCACATGACATGGCTGAACTTCGTCCGGCGCCCCGATGACGGGGCCTCAAAGAAACGGTGCCGAGGCCAGGACAAGAAGTCGGTGAGCCCCGGGGTCTACGCCCAGGATGGGGATGGCTGTGGGTCCCACAGCTATCCTCATTTTCTCCTGCTCCCCCACAGCGAGGCCCCCCTGGCCCCCCAGGACCCCCCGGTGCGGAAGTGACCCAGGAGGCTGTGCTCCGGGAGTTTCAGGGGATGCTGAAGGGTAGGCACCCCCCGCCCACTCTTCTCCCGAGGCTCAGGAGGTCACCCTGGGGGTACCCCAAGCTGAGCCGAGCCGCCCCTCCACCCTGTCCCCACAGAGGCTACCGAGCGTCGGTCCTCAGCACCGCTGGGCCCGCTGGTGTCCGAGGCCTTCCACTGTCGGCTGAAGGGCCCGGTGCTGGTGGACAAGAGGACGCTGGTGGAGCTGCAGGGCTTCCAGGCCGTGAGTGGGCGTGGGGGGCAGCCTGGGGGCTTCCACTGTGGGTGCTCAGGCCCCAGCAGGGCCGGGCGACCCCGGGCCCACGCACGCCCCGCCGAGGCTCGCGGTGGGGTCCGGGGTGGTCAGGGGCAGGCACACCCTCCCCTCTGGAGGTCCTTGGGGCCCCAATCTGTGCCCAGAGGCCTGGGTGGGTGCAGATGCACGGGTCAGCCCTCTGCCTTGCCCACCTGGGGCCTCTTTGGGCTGGGGGCTGTTGGTCTCAGGCGCCTCCGCCAGGCTGGGTGTGGAAGGTGAGGGTCCAGACTCTGTAGCCCGCACCCCCCTGCTGTCCTTTCAGCCCGTTGCCCAGGGCGCCTTCCTGCGGGGGTCTGGCCTGAGCCTGGCCTCCGGTCGGTTCACGGCCCCGGTCACCGCCATCTTCCAGTTCTTTGCTAGCCTGCACGTGGGTGAGCGGGGCCGGGCCAGGGTGCATGTGGGGCGTGGGGGCTGGCCTTCCGGGTGTGCCCCAGGCCTGGGTCCTATTGCAGAGGCGTCTCCTGCTCGCACCCTGACTCCCTTGGGGGCTGGACGGGTCCTCACGCCCACCCTCCCCAACCCGCAGTGTGCCCCGAAGCCCCCCAGCCCCTGCCCCCCTGCTCCGTCCTCCCTGAAGGTGCTGCAGACCTGGCCTGTCTCCGCAGACCCCAGGGAGCTGCAGGGCAGGGCCCGGCTGCGGGCCCGGGACACAGTGCGTGTGCTGGTCTGCATCGAGTCCCTGTGCCATCGCCACACGTGAGTGGGCCCTCCTGGGGGTCGTGGGGGCGTCCTGAGGGGCACGGGGACCATCTTGCCCACAGAGGGGGGCTTCCCTGAACACAGAGAACTGCAGTGAGCACCGGGGCGGGAGGATGCGAGTCTCTGGGTGCCAGCGGGGGGGCGGGGGGCCCACCCCGGGGGGCGCCCACCCCACCCCACGGCCACTGTGCCCTCACCCCTGCGGCCCCGCGTCCAGGTCCCTGGAGGCCATCTCCGGCCTGGAGAGCGGCGGCAGGGTCTTCACGGTGCACGTGCAGGGGCTGCTGCAGCTGCAGGTGAGGCCGGGGGTCGGTGGGGCAGTGCGGGGGCGGGGGGCAGTCCTGGGCCTCCAAGCTGCCCGGGCCGGGTGTCGCCTGGCCGGCAGCCGGGCCCTGTGGGTGGTAACGTCCACTGTGGGTGTCTGCAGGCGGGACAGTACACCTCCGTCTTTGTGGACAATGGCTCCGGCGCAGCCCTCACCGTCCAGAGCAGCTCCAGCTTCTCCGGCCTGCTCCTGGGCACGTGAGGGGCCAACGGGCCGCAGGGCAGCTGCCGCAACCCTCACCCCGCTGCCCTCCGGTAAACCTGGGGTCACAGCAATAAAGAGCCCCCAGCCCTTCCTGTCGCCTGGTCGCTGTGGCGTTGTAGGGGCAGGGGTGGGGGAGGGCGGGGGCAGCAGCAGCCGTGGAGTGGCCTCAGGACACCCATGGGTGCGGGCGCGGGCTTGGCCCTGGAGGTGGAGCTTCCGGCCGAGCACCCTGGCAGCTGGGGTGCGTCCCCCACGGCCCCTGTGCCTGCCAGGGGCCACGTTTACCTCGATGACAAGGACAGATGTCTGTTCAGGCGCTGCTTGGCCCTGCCCATGGCCTGGGACCACCCCTCCGCCTGCCCAGGGCCGGTCCAGCCTCAGAGGGTAGCAGCCCGTGGGCACTCACAGGGCCTGGGAGACCTCGAGGCTGGTGAGTGGCACAGTGCGTGTCGGGGAGCAGAGGGCGAGGCGGGGCTCCCCGTGGGGCTGGTGGGGAGCAGACAGGTGTGCTGGCCTCACACCCTCCAGACGCGGACGATGTCCCCGCGGCCCGGATGTCCTCAGCGTCCCTCATTCCCCCAGGGACCTTACTTCTCACCACCTTCTCCTTGGCGGCTGCCCCCCCCCCCCCCCGGCGACAGGGTCAGAGTGGCCTGGACAGGCGGCTGAGGCCCTGCCTGTGGGTCCTGTGGATTCGGCCCCTGCCCGCACCACTCAAGCTCAGACGGAAGAATGTAAATTGGTTGTGGACGTCCGGGTCTTTACAGAGCTGCCGAGATACCATCGCTGGTTGGCACCTGGGCCCTGGGTGGGCGGCCGCACCTGGCCCCTCCGCCCATGACTGGGGCTTGGGGGTGGGGGATCAGCTCCGCTGCAGGGGGGCCCGGAGACCCGTCTCCAAGGCTGAGCAGGGAAGGGCAGGGGCTCGGGCGTCCGTCTGCCAGCTCGGGTTGGCGTGGGGAGTGGGGTGGGTTACCAGCCGCTCCGCCAGACCCTCCCTGCAGCCCGCTGGGTAATGAGGCAGGAAAGCACTGGTGCCGGGAGGGCACCAGTGCGTGCAGCGGCGGGCGTGGCCACTGACCCGTCCCCACCTCTCTCCCCGCTCCCCCGGGTGGCATCAGGGGCCCCGGGTCTGGGGGCGGTTCTCGGCTTCATGGCGCCGCCGGCCTGGTCTGAGAGGGATGTTCCCACCGCCTGCAAGGGGGAGGCGTGAGTGGCGCACTGGGGTCTCTGTTGGGAGGTCGGGGGAGGCTGCGGGCCGCCCCGCACACCCCCGGCACCGAGGTCCTGTGTGGGCCGAGGAGCCCAGGCCTCCTGACACTGCTGTATGGAGCCCAGCTTGGCCGCAGGCACCAGTCTGTGTTCCCACCCATGTACAGGGCTCACTGAGGCGGTGACTGGTGGGACCAGACCCCCCCCCCGCCCCCGGGGCTCTCCTGACTGTCCTTCAACACTGGCCGGTCCCCCCACCCTACCCCCGGCCCGGGAGGGGGCAGGTCTCACCTCACCCAGACCTGCCAGGGGCTGTGATGACAGAGGTTGGGGCCAGGCCCTGCTGGGGCGACAGACGGGAGACAGGAGATGAGGAGAAGAGAGATGGAGAGGACGGACAAGCCGGCCGCCCAGGGCTTCTGCGGGCAGGTGGCCAGGGCCGGAGGGCCCGCGCCCGGCGCCCGACTCCACGCTTCCCGTCTGTCTCTTCTTCCTCCCGGTTTCTGCCCCTAATGGGAGGTCATTAACCACTTAGCTCTAATTCCCTTGGAATGTGCCATGTCCAGCTGGGCCCTGGCGCTGGGAGAGCTGGAGCAAAGACATGGGGGGCTGGGGTGGGCGGCAGTGGCTGCTATAGGCGGGTCCAGGGGCACGAGCTGGGGTGGCCTTCAAAGACGCAGGCTGTGCTCCCAGTGCAGACAAGCGGCCAGTGCAGGGTGAGGCGCCAAAGGCCCCGCCCTGGACCCAGCAGCAGCATTTTCTCTCGGCCCCGTCATCTCCTGAAGCTGGACCCAAACTGGGGTGTTTGCTAAGCTCCCTGGGCCCTGGGCCCTTACAGTCACACCCACCCAGTCTGAGCAGGGGCTCCTGGGGTGGGTTGTAGCAGCTCTTGCTCCTCGGGCTCACCGGGGGTTCCGGGTTGGGGGCCTGGGGACGGGCTTTTCCCTGTCCTGGACTCTGGGTTTGGAGCTGGGCTTTGAGGTGGCCAGCACAGCGCTGGCGGCCTCAGCTTGAGTCCTGACTCCGAGCCCTGCTCTGAAGCAGCGGCAGGTGCTGGGCTGACCCCGTTGGCCCTTCTAGGCTCAGTTCCCAGAACCTCTGGCTGACCCTTCTGCCTGCAGTCGGGCCTGGGGACTTGCTGTGCTGGGGGCTCCCGCGAGGGAGGACGCTTCCTCCTGGGAGCACTCCAGCCCTGGCTTCCCAAGCCCTGGTCCCCGGCCACAGCCGGGCTGCTGCTGACTGCCCCTCCCGGCCCCGAGGCTGAGGCAGCCCTGGGGTGCTGGGGGCAGGTGTGTCCAAGTTGGGCCAGAGCCAGGTCAGCACCCTCGGCCTGCTGTCCAGTTTCAGTGCAGACAAGAATGTGGGTCTCTGGCTCAGGGCAGTTTGAAGTTCTCTCAGGTCCGGGCGCAGCTGCCAGCCCCCCCTTCCCCCCACTCCGCCCCGCAGGAGCTGGCAGGGGCAGGGGTGGCCCCTGGTCCCCTCTGTGGGCTGCGGATGGGACAGGGTAGGGGTGAGGCCAGCAGGACAGGCTGCCCACCTGGCCTGGGCTGGGGCTCCGGGGAGGGGGAGGCCCTCAGGGTGTGGCCAGGACACGCCGGCCCGCTGCAGCCTTTTGCAGCTGCCTGTGGCCGGTGCCCAGCTCGGTGTGACTTCGTCCCCTCAGGCTAGGCCTGGGCTGGGCGCAGGGATCTGCTCCAAGGGCCCCTTGGGCTGCCTCTCCCCACCGGGGCCCCTGTCCTTAGCCAGCCCAGACCCTCTGACTCCTGTGACCTGGGCCAAGGACCCAAAACGACCCGAGGGGGTGTGGGTGTGGGGAGTGCAGGGGGCCCGTTGGGACCTGGGTGGACGTGTCCTCTGTGTGGCTGTGCACCTCTCCCTGGGTCTGCACGAACCTGGGCCCGCCGTGCTGACCCCGCGTGCCCCAGTGGTGGCTGCGGTGGTGACTCTGGGAGCTCCGCCCTGCCCTGTGGTCCAGGTGGAGCCTCCCATGGTCCCTGGTGTCTGGATGCCGCGTGGGGGTCTCTGAGTGCCCTCTCTCTCCGCCCTGCGGCCTGCCTGGGCTTTCTCGGCAGAGCCGAATCACCAGGACCCTCGGGAGTGGATACAGAGCAGGTGTCCAGGCCTCGGCGGCTGGAGACCCTGGCTGGCCGGTCCCTGAGCTCAGGAACAGCCATGCTCAGGGTCCTCGGCACTGGTCCAGCCAGGGGGGCTTTCGTGCTGGGCAGTTGGGCTGGTGGCCGCACGGCCATGGGTGCCGGGCGGGGAAGGGCCACTGCCCAGGGCCTGGAGCTGGACTCACCGGACGGCCGGGGACTCTGGGTGATGGGGGAGGGGAGAGGGGCTCCCGGCCCCTGTCCTGGCGCAGAAGCTCCTTGCGGGCAGCAGGGAGCCTTATCTCATCCGAGGCCTCCAGCCTGCACTCAGCGCTCTGACCTGGGACCTGGCTGCACCCGGGGGGGCCCTCGCTCGCTCACTGGGCTCGGCCAGCGTGCCCTCTGGGCTCCGTGTTCAGGCCACTCCAAGCCCTGCATGACCTCGGGGCCCTGACCCAGGTCATCGAGGTGCTGGGTCTCCGGCCCGGGGTGCCTGAGCTCACCCAGGAGCTGACGCCTCCAGCAGCCTGGGGCCTCCCCCGGCCCAGCCCTGGAGCTGGGTGGACACAGGCTGGGGAGCCCGCCTGGGTATTGGCAACTCCCACACCGGTGCCTGTGTGTGCCGCCATCAGCGCGCCTGCCCCTCGGTGCGTCTGCCGGAGTGTCTTGTGGTGCACGCGGGCAGGCCTGGCGGGGGCCGGGGCCCTGGGGACCAAGGGCCTTTGTTCGGGAGGATTTGGGTGCAGCCCTGCTGTGGGGCAGTGACTCATGGGCTCCTCTGGTGCGATGACATTGGTGTTGCAACAGCTGGCGTCACACGCACTGGGGCAGTGGGGCAGTGGCCAGGCCAGGAGAGATGGCCACCTGTGCCCGCAGCCCCTCCGGGCGGCTGGTGGGACCCGGGCGTGTGAGAATGGGACTGAACAGGAAGGGGCATCACGGGCAGAACTCCGCCTCTGAAGCGAAGCGTCCCCAGAAGCAACCGCTGCTGCCGCCCCGCCGCCTCGCCGCCCGCACCGGGCCCCGCAGCGGGATCGGCCTGGCCTTCACTGTGGAGGCTGCCCGCTCTCGCCTCTGGGGCCGGAGGCGCAGGCTGGGGTCCGTCTGGGAACACAGTCAGAGGGCTGGACACGGTGACCCAGCACTGCTGGCCGGGCTCGAGCCTGGCTCTGGCCATCCGCCCGGCACTCTGCGCGGGACGGGGTGGGCGGCTGTAGCTGGGGGTGCCGGGCCCCCTCGGGGGCTGGGCCGCCGAGACCCTCAGATGCCAAAGGAGGGAGGGGCCGGGGCTGGGGTTTTTCCTTCTCGGGTCACTGGGCCGGGTCAGGCCCTGGGTTAGTGGGAAGTGGGAGCTGGACGAGGGCCCTCCCTGGGCGCCTGTCCCGCCGGCAGGGCCGTGGAGGTTCGGTGTTTAGAGGACAGAGTCAACCTCTGTCCGGTCCCCATGGCCACCCTGGCTCCTGGTTCCTCCCCAGCCCTGAGCGTCACCCAGCACCGTGGCCAGCTGGGCCCTGCCCGGTGGACCCTGCTGGCCGGCTAGCAGGCATGACCTGGGGCCAGCGGCCATGGGGTACCAGCTGTGAGCCCAGGGCATTGTATGGTGGGAGGGTCCTTGATGTCCTGCTGAGTGGCCAGGTCAGAGTCGGCCCCCTGCTAACACCCTTGTCCCCACTGCCCAGACCTCCTAAGGTCCAGGGTCCAGCTGCCCACCTGGCCACCAGAGCCCCCTTCCCAGGGCGGGGGGTGTGCTCTCGGGTAGCTGCCATCTCTAGGCTCCAGTGGAAACCCCTCTGTAGAGACCCGTGACCCTACCACCTCCTAGGTTCCCCCCAGGCCCCCACTTCCATCTCCTGGGCAGACCTCATCAGTCGGGTGGCGTTGGCTGGACCCGGGGTGCCTGCTGGTGCTTGGGCCGGGGGCCGTACCTCTGCCCTGTCTTCTGACCTGGCCGACTGAGGCTAACATCCAGAGTGGGGTCAGGCCTTGCCCCAGCGTCACAGGAACTGCTCACCTTTCCTGATGTCACTCATTCCTCGCGTCCTGTTCTGGGGCTCCAGGAGCCGGGAGGGGTATCAGTGGAGACTCGGCCGTTGGCCACTGGCCTCCCCTGTGACTCCCACCAGACCTGGGCCCTGGGCAGAGCCAGTGCTGCAGCCACGGTCTGCGGGATGTCCACAAGGTCACACTGAGGGTCTTGCTGGTCACTGTGGCCCGAGCAGAGGACTGAGGCTGGCCGCCTTCCACTCCCCTCCTGCTCTCCTCTCATCACCCATCCAGGGCCCCGTGGCAAGGGAGGCTCAGGGTCCTTGGGGAGGAAGGGTGGGGTGGGTTCCCGGGACCCCCAGCCGAGGAGGGACCCTGGGGACGCGTGGGGTGGCCGGTTGCCGTTTGCTCTGGGGGATCCCTGAAGCGGTCGGCGCCGTCGGAGGGGTCGCCTGGCCGCAGTGTGGCCGTGGTGGGCAGTGCTGCCTCTGTGTGAGGCCGTGAGGTCTGAAGGGGGGCGTGCTGGGGAGGGGTGGGGAGCCAGTAGCACCATCCACAGATGGGGTGGGGTTGGGGGGGGCGGAACCGAGGGGTGGGGCCTGGGGGGCGCCCGCAGAGGCCAGGTGACAGGTGAGAGGTCTTCTTCCAGCTCCCAAGGCTGTGGGGACGGTGACCACAGGGGAGACCCAGGCCTGGGGGCCTGGACAGGTGGGCGGGGCGGCCTTTCACCGCCTCCCTGGACTCATGGTGGGAGAAAGATGTCAGCTCAGCCCAGAGCGTGTTTATAAGAAGGAAGAACAGCCCGTGCCCTTCGTCAAGCCCCTGGAACCAGAGCGCAAGCACCAAGGAACGGCTGGATGTGACCTTGACCTTGGGGCTCTCAAGTTGCTCCGGAGGGGGGCCCCGCTGGGGGCCGGGCAGCTGGCCTGCTTTAGGCCTGTCTGCGGCAGCTGCTGTGGGCTCCGGGGGGCCCTGAATGGCAAGGGTCAGTGGTCTCACGATGTGGACAGGGTGCCTGGGGCAGGGGGACCGAGAAGAGGGCTGGCCGCCCCCGTGAGACCCTGCGGATACGGGGCTGAGACCCAGTCCACAGGGGCGCGGGGGGCCCGATGGATGGAGGGAACGTGGGGCCAGGCAGGTGAGGCACAGGCTGCGGGGATCCTGGCACGGCCACTGCGGGCCTGCCCCCAGGTGGCAGGGTCTGTGCTGAGCCCTGGGACGTGGCGGAGGCTGGGCTCAGCCAGTGGCTGAGGGCTCTGGAATGCCCCGGCAGGCGCCCGCCCAGCACCCAGAGTTGGGAGGACCGGGCAGGTGGCGTCGGAGCTGTGCTTGTCCACAGGGAAACGGGGTCTCCCACAGTCTGGGGCCTGCGGCTGAAATCCAGGGCTCAGCAGACTCTGCGACTCTGGGTGGAACCCCTGCCCGTCTCCTCTGGGCCTCGGGCCGGCCACCGGGGCACTTCTGGGCTGGCAGCTGCATCGCTCCGGACTCTGCCCGTTGGCACAGGGCCTCCTCCTTCCTGGGTCTCTGCTTCCTCTTCCTACGAGAACACAGTCATACTACAGTAGGGCTGCACCTGCTGTGCTCACCTTAGTTACACCTGCAAAGACCCTACTTCCCAATCAGGGCACACTTGCAGGTCCTGGCGGCTGGGACCTGACACGTCTTCTGGGGGACACAGCACAGCCCGTAGCCGGCCCCTGAGAACCTTGACCACAGCTAAATATGGGCCCCACCCAGGCAGGTGGGTGGACGGAGAAGGTCCGAGGGGATGGGGCCACGTCCTAGGAGGACCCACACGCAGCAGCACTTCGTATCCTGAGGCAGCCGCCCAGGCCCATCCGGAGGACGCGGGGCTGGCTGAGCCTGAGCCATGGCTTCCGGGCACCCAGCAGCGCCAGCTCTGCCTCCCGGGAGGCGTCTTCCGAGCAGTTGGGCCCAGCAGGCGGTAGGCAAGGGGCTCCTGTTTCCCGGGTTGGTCTCACTCCTGGGGCAGCACAGACCCCGGGACAGCCAGGTACACAGGTGAAGGCCGGGGGAAGCGCGAGGCCGGGGGAGCTGTCGGCAGGTGATCTGGACGGGCCTCCCCGAGGACAAGGAAGGGATGTTGCCGTGAGCAAGGGCTGGTGGAGGCTCAGGGAAGGAGTGAGCCTGGCGTGGAGGGCAGAGGAGACTGCAGCCAGGGGCCCCGGAGAGCAGCCTGAGTGAGGGGAGGTGACGGGGGCAGCGGCTGCAGGGCCCCCGGTGCCCTGCTGGCTTCTATCTCTCTCTCTCTCTCATCTATTTAGTTTACTTTTTGGCTGTGCCGCACGTTTTGTGGGGTCTTACTTCCCTGTCCGGGGGTGGAGCCCGTGCCCCTGCAGTGGCAGCACGGAGTCCTACACGCTGGGCTGCCCGGGAAGCCCCGTTGCTGGCTCTTCCTGCCCCAACTGCCAGGCTGGGCATCTCTGGGGTTCCCCGCGGGCCCCCAGCAGCCCCACTGCTCAGTGGCTGGTTTGGAGGTGGTGAAGTAGGGCCAGCATCTTGGGGGCTCCTGCATCTCCCCCTCCCCATGTCTCCCTCCCAGACCCAGCAAGGGGCTTTCGGCATAGAACCCCCAGGGTTACGGCGCTTCAAACACCAGGGGTCTTTGAATCTGAATGTTTCTATTCTTTTTTTTGGTACGTGGGCCATGTGGGATCCTCCCGGACCGGGGCACGAACCCATGTCCCCTGCATCGGCAGGCGGACCCTCAACCACTGCGCCACTAGGGAAGCCCTGAATGTTTCTATTTTTATCATGTGCACATGAGGCTGGAGGACATTCCCGAGGCCAGAACTTACTGGCTAAACCTGGTATATACAGCGACACTGGGGGGTGGGCAGGGAAGGGAGGACGCCACCACCCCCTGGGATGAGTCAGGGGCTGGCTGAGCACATAGGGACAAGGGGACAGCTGGGCCACTATCTCTTCCCAGCTCCAAATTGCACACCAGCCTGCACTGTAGGGTCCGGAGGCCGGGAAGCCCCAGCACCAAGGGCAGGCGCACCTCTGGGCTCACTTGAGGGGAGCCTCAGCCCCTTTCTGTCCTAGGGTCTCTTCTGGCAGCCATGTGTCCTGGGTGAACCCCTGGCCTCCACTGCGTCACTGGTCCTGCTAACTCAGCCACACCAGGTGGACCCAGGATTTGGAGGTCTGGAGAGGGCCCACCTGTGGCCGTGTGGCGACCCCAGCAGTGCAGTGCCACAGACCACCCCCCGTGCCTGGGCCTTCCTGGCAGGCACCGTGTCCTCTAGGTTCTTGGGTCCCATGTTTCTCTATTTTATTAATTAGTGATATCGTATCGTATTTTTAACTTAAACTTTGAGTTTTGGGTCCCCATGGGCTGTTCACCACTTGAGGTGTCCTGTACCCTAAATTCCCCCAGAAAAGCCAGTTTGGTGGTCCGACTTCCCATCTCCTAAGGACCTGTTGCCTCCTGAACCCGGGACAGCCTGGGCTCGGCCCCTGGTCCACAGGGCACCCATGCCCAGATGGCGTGGACTTCATGGGAGGTGCAGACCAGGAGGGCTGCCTGGGAGGGGGCGCCGTGGCCGGTCCGCATGCAGGGGATGGTGCCAGCCGGCAGGGAGGGTGAAGGCTTGGCACCCGCCCGGCCAGGAGAACCTGCCGAAGCGGACAGGGCAGGAGCAGAGAGGCAGAGGCTGGAGGGCAGACTCCTCCAGGCCGGTGGCAGGCTGGGCTCCGTGACGCCCACGTGTGGCCCGTGCACGGGCTCCAGGACCACAGATGGGGTGGCTGTGGGTCCCTCTAGGAAGGGATCCTGGCCTTCAGCTCCAACATGCTGTCTGACATCTCCTCAACCACAGTGTGGACGGGCACCGTCAGCCCAGGCTGTGTGTAATGTGTTGGAATTTAGTGTTTTGGGTTGAACAGTATGAGATTCCCACGTCTGTGGGTCAAAACTGGTTGCATACTGGCATTTTCACGTGGTTCAACTAAACGCTAAAGCTCACGGTGCCCCACCCCCAAGACAGGCGCCTGGAATTTTAGAGTTTTTACCAGGGGGGCTTGGACGTCGGTGCCCGGGAGGGATCTGAGGGTCCAGCGGCTCTGCCCTGGCCATGTGAGCCTCCGCAGGTCTTCCCATCACTCTAGGCACCTTATCCTGTTCTGAGAAATGGACATGTGTGCCCACCAATTCCTCCGATAATCCCGGGGTTCAGACGAGACATCCCAGGACCATCATCCCAGATAGTCAGCATCCCTCAGCACTCACCCAGTGGAGGGCAGGGCCCCATCCAGCTCACCCTGGTGTCCCCAAACCTTCAGCCACGCAGTCAGTCCTGGCGCAAGGCTCACCACACCTCATAATCAGAGCCAGGTCAGAGGTTGGGGCCTCTGCTGTCCAGCCTCTGCCTTCTCAAGGCAGGAGAATTGTGGTCAGGTCACCAACCATAAGACTACCCCCTCCTTTATGGACTGAGACCCAGACTTTTTATTTATTTATTTATTTATGGCCGCCTTGGGTCTTCGTTGCTGCGCACAGGCTTTTTCCTAGTTGCAGCGAGTGTGGGCTACTCTTCGTTGTGGTGCACGTGCTTCTCATTGCGGTGGCTTCTCTTGCTGCACAGCACGGGCTCTAGGCATGCGGGCTTCAGTAGCTGTGGCACGCCGTCTCAGTAGCTGTGGCTCGCAGGCCCTAGAGCGCAGGCTCAGGAGTTGTGGTGCACGGGCTTACTTAGCTGCTCCGTGGCATGTGAGATCTTCCCGGACCAGGGCTCGAACCCATGTCCTCTGCATTGGCAGGCGGATTCTAAACCACTGCGCCACCAGGGAAGCCCCTGAGAGTTCTTGATATTCTTCTACCTTTAGACAAAAATAACCAAACCTGTCACTACGGACTGACTGTGCCCCCCAAATCAGACGGAGGCCCCAATGCCCTGGTGCAGTGGCGTCTGGATCAGGGTCAGGGGGCCCATGAGGGGATTAATGCCCTGCTAGGAAGGGACAGCAGAGAGCTCGCCCTGGCTCCCCCACCACAGCACAGCAGGAAGGTGGCCCTCTGCACACCAGAACGAGGGCCTTGACAGAACCCGACCACGCCGGCACCCCGATCACAGGCCCCCAGCCTCCAGAAGCCACAAGAGAGAGCCGTCTGATGTGTAAGCCACCTGGGCCAAGATACCGCTCCTAAAATGCACAGCCTGAGGGCTCGGGAATGGCAGTAAACAGGTGAGTCAGAGACTTGTGCCCTCCTGTTCCTAGTGCCCCAGAGCCTGGGCTGCAGGCAGGTGGCAGCACAGCCCGGACCCAGACAGAAAGTGCAGAGTTCTCACACCCCCAGCCTGAGAAGGGCTCCCCGTTTCCCGGGAGCCACTTTATTTGACTTCTGCAATGACCACAGTGCTCACTTTTCACATTTAACGGGGAAAAGAGGAAGCCCCAACCTTCTGGGGACGTGCAAGGGTGCCACGAACTCCTGCTGTCCCCAAGGGGACATGCCATAGCAAGGCTGTCTCAAGACAGATTTTGGGAAACCTCGTCAATGCTTCCAGAAACACTTGCCCTGGGCGGCCGAGAGGAAGCCTTAAAGAAAAGTGTTTTTAGAGAGAGACAGTGGGGTCGCCTTCCGTGTAAACAGAAGAGAGGTGGATGAGCTCTTCCATGTCTCAACTCTTAAGCAGCAATGCGTCTACAACTCAAGTTGGAAAAACTGATTAACCCACAAATTCCAAGTTCTCGTAGAAAAATCCTCTCTTGAATACCAAAACATATGAGACCCCCCCAACTCTCAACTCAAACGCTTATCTTCGCAAATTCACAAAATTTATAAATAAATAGCAGGCAAGCTCTGAATTACACGTACCACGAATTCACTCCAGACAAACACACAGACCAAAATACCACGAAAGCTGACTCACATAAAACGAAGTTAAACCCTAGACGTACATGTGACAAGGGTTACCAGCAGGAGACGCAAGAGGTGACCTAACCGCATAAAGCAACAGTAACTTCTATAAAAGCTGTTGGGTTGCATCACATGGCGAGTCTCCAAGTGCCAGGGCCCAGCTGACAGCGGCCACAGCCCTCAGCAGGTGCAGGTGGATGGTCAGTACAGTGGAGGCAGGACACGACATTGTCCCCAGCCCTGGGGGGTGGGGCATTTTTCTTTGGGGTCATGTCCTGCAAGGCCTGTCAGCTCCATCCTCTGGCTCCTTGGTGCCGGCCTGGGAGAGGACAGTGTGTGCTCAGGCCCCGCGGGGCTGCCTGCGGACTCGCCCACGTCCAGGCAAAACGCTAAAATCCAGGGACGGGACATTTCTGTCTGACAGGATGCTGGCCGCAGACGCAGAACAAGATGCCCTCGGGTAGGCTGTATGGGTGCTTAGCAGAGCCGGGGCTTAGGAGGTGTCCACTGCTGCCTGGCATCTGGCCCATGGTCACCAGGTAAACTGGGTCCTCTCGAGGGCCGGCCTCATGCTAACGACCAGCCAGAAGCTGTCAGCTTCACCAGTGGAAGGCCGGCGGGCGGCCCCCAGTGACTCGGTCCAGCCTCCACACACCACCACGAGCGGCAGAATGGCTGCGCAGGGTCTGGAGCCGGGCGTCCCAGCCCTGCTCGGGGCGGTCAGGGGATGCCCTCCTTCCTCTGGCAGCACTGCGAGGGTGGCGCCGACCAGTCGTAGACGTAAGACAGGCGCAGCTGCACCTCCCGCTTGCACAGGCGGCCCTCGCGTGCCAGCGTCCGGTGCTTCTCTAGCATGTCCTCCAGGCTCTGCTTGTGCGTCACCAGGTACTGGTTGTTGCAGCCGCGGGACTTGTACTCGGTGTCGAAGCGCGGGTCGTGCTCGCGCTGCACGTCCACCGGCGCCAGCCAAGCGCCCAACGACACGTCCTCGCTGTGCCAGGCGCGCAGGTACTCGCGGCTGAGGCGCAGGTAGCGCACGAGGTCGGCCGAGAGCACGTACCCGCCGCCCAGCGCGTAGGGCAGGTAGTAGTCGCAGAGCTGCCAGGCGGCCTCGCGCCAGCGGCCCCCGGGCCGGACGCGGCCGCGGCCCGAGAAGAAGCCCCAGTAGAGGCGGCGGCGGCGCGCGGGGTCGCGGGCGCGCAGCTCGGCCAGCAGCGCGTCCAGACGCGCGAACGAGTCGTCGTCTGCCTTGAGCACGAACTCGAAGGCCACATGCTCGTCCAGCCAGGCCAGCATGGCCAACACCTTGGCCGTGAGGTTCTCGTACGCATCACGCAGCGCGGGCAGCAGCAGCAGGTCGCCGTGCCGTGCCTGTTCGCGCTCCAGGGCGCGCCGCTCGTCGGCGCCCAACCCGCCGGTGCCCACGGCGAAGCGCGCCCACACGTCCCCGGGGCCGCCGCGCCGCGCCGCCAGCCATGTGCTGCGGACCACGCTGCGCCGCTCGGCCGCCCGCGGCGCGCTAGCCACCAGTACGGCCAGAAAAGCGGCGGCGCGCGCGGGGCCGAAGGGCGCGGGCGCGGCGGGGTCGACGGGCGCCCTGCAGCGCGCCAGGTAGAGCAGCGCAGCGCCGCCCAGCGCCAGGGCGCTCAGGCCCAGCGCCGTTCGGTGCCGCCACGCGCGCCGCAGCAGCTTCATGGCGCGGGGAGCGCCGCGGACCGCGCCGTCGGGCTACGTGGACCCGCGTACGCTCCTCATTGGCCGCCCGGGAGGGCGGTGAGGCCGCTTCCGCCCGGGGGAAAGATGGCGGCGCCGGCATCGGCGCGGGGAGGTCGCACCGCCCTGCGACCCGCCTCTTCCCGGAAGAGTGATGGCCGCGGCCTAAGAGGTGGCCCGTTGGAGGCGTCGCAGGCGCTCGGGTCGCGCTCGGTGGATCCTGGGTGCGGCGAGGGAGGCCGGTGAGTGAGGGTCCCAGGACGTGACAGCCCCTTCCTGGCCCCGGGGCGGCGGGAAGGCGGCGCGCCGCAGGCCGACGGGGCCTCGGGCGGCCGGCATCTGCTGCCGGCCCGGCCCCTCGGATGCCGGAGTCGGGGGTCGGTGGAGCCGGGTCGGCGGCCGCGGCCCCGCCGTTCGGGGGGTGGGGAGGGTCCGAAGTCCGGGTGAGGCCCGGGCCACCCGGCTCGGCCCGGGGCAGTCGTTGCCAACGCCGTGTGCGACTCCTGAAGCCGAGGACGGAGCGTTTAGAAAAAGTGTTTGCGTTTTAACGACGCTGTTCTTCCTAGTTTCACCAGAGCGGGCACCAGGGCTGTCCAGGAGTCCGGGATGGGTCCCCCAGTCAGCGGGGCTGACCCTGCTCTGAAATCTCTTCCCCTGGGGCGGGAAGTGAGCGGCTGACTCCTGTGCTCACCACGGTACAGAAACGTTGTGAATGGAGGGGAGGAAGTGCCCGATCTTCTGATGCCTACACGGTTATTTGGGGGTTACTCTTTGTGCAGAATAGCATGTAAATAACATTCCCTGTACTGCCTATCAAGCAGAATGTGGGATTGACTGCTCTTCCCAGAAAAGTCCAGTCTTTTCGGTGTTTATGGCCACCAGTCAGCAGAGTGGCGTTAAGGCCAGGAGGAAGTTGTCTTGGTTTGCTTGTGGGCTTGGGGAATATATGCATCGTGGCAGAGCAGAAAGGCCTGCTGTGTGGACAGTGTGATGGGTGCTGGGGCGGTGCCCTCAGAGAGGGACAAGTGGAAGTTCCAGTAAATGTGGTTCAGGGGACGGTGACCACGCAGAGAGCACAGCTGGTGGGTTCTCGTGGGTGTGGGGAGGGTGCAGGCCCTCACAGACACGGAAGGAGGGACGTAAGGCGGCCCTTCCGTGAGAGTTGCGCCTCCAAGGAATGAGCCAGCTGAGCTGGGAGAGCAGGATCCCGTCCAGGGGTCCAGATAGCGCCTGGGCCCAGAGGACCTGAAACCGACGGAACGCGTCTCGGGTGATAGTAGAGCGAAGGGTCTTCTGTCTCGGCGCAGAAAAACTTCACTGAGCAGCAGAGTGACAGGTAAGGAAAGAGTTTATTACTGTAGGACGTCTGTGAGAGATACAAGCGGGCAGGCGGGGAGCTCTGCCCTGAGAACTAAGCTACATTTTTATAGCGGAAGGAAAGTGGGCAGGGGAGAAGACCACCTTCTTCCTCATTCTTGAGTAGACGTCACCCTTCCATCACCAGTTCCTCCTCCTTGTCGGGCGGGGGAGTTTTCTTGTCCCTACGCGGTCAAACTGGGACTGTCATGGCGCAGTGGAAATGAGCAGAAAGGCGGTAACACATACTAAAATATGGGAAATCATCTCAGGCTTCAGCGTAGCGCCACCTTGTCCTTATAGTTTTGTTTTTAGCTTGCGCAGAGGAGCGTGTCTTAGGAACCATTAACTTACTGACCTTAGCGGGCAGGATGTGGGTCTCATTCCCCCATTTTATCGTCCCGGGGCATGTCTTGTGCTTATGTTGCGTGGTTTGTTGCTAAGCAAGCCTGCTTGGTTTTGTGGTTAAGCAAACCTGCTTTCTAGAGTGATCATTAACTTACAGGGGTCTCCCACACGTTCTCCTTCATGGATGAGCCCTTAGTGGGATTAACTGTTTAGTCACCTGCTTTGTCCCTTTACCCTGTCCTTGTCAGACCGACTGAGGTGTCCCCGTGCCAGGGGAGGCGTTGGTCAGGAGCGCGCAGGGTACAGAAGAGGCATCAGAGAAGCAAGTGGTGGCGTCTGCCAGCCGGGGAGGGCCTGTGGCCCTGGCCTTGGGCTGCGCTGCCAGCCAGCACAGGTGCCTGCTTGGCCTGATGGAGGGTACCGTGGTTCGAACCCCTTGTGCCTCACCTTGGACACCACCCTGGCCTGGGGGGCTTCCCTCCGCTGCTCCCTGTCAGGCCTGCTGGAGGGGGGCCTCCGCGGCACCTGGGAGGGCCGGCAGGCGTTTGCTGGGTGGACAAGCTCCAAGAGGAACACGTTAAGGGCAAGAAGGTCCTGAGGAGCGCAGTGGGGAAGTGGGGGGGGGGGCCTGGAGGAGGAGCCGTGGGGGCGGGAAGGCAGGCGGCCCGGGGTGGGCAGCAGATGTGGGAGAGGCCGGGTGGCCGAGTGCTGGGTGTGAGCGCCTGTGGCCCTGGGGTCCCTGACGTGGACAGAGGGTGGCCTTGTTCCTTCACCGCCAAGCCCGGGCACGCCCAGGGTCACAGACTTCCTGGGTACTCTGGCCTTCTCGGTGTTCGTGTGTGAACGTGAGCAAGGATGCCTGTGTCTGTGTGTGTGTGAGCACACGTGGGCGTACGTGTGGATGCGTGCCTGTGTATGTGTGTGCATTCGTGTATGTGCATGAGTGCACTTGTGTGTGTGTGCCTGTGTGTGTGTGTACACGCTGCGTTTACGTGTGTACATGTGTGTGCACAAGGGTCGTGGAGGTGGGGAGGGCGAGGGGTGGTGCCCTGCCCGGTGGGTTTGGGCTTCGCTGGCAGCAGGCCCTCACAAAGCCTTGGGGCGGGGAGGCCGAAGCTGAGGCGGGCAGGTGCCTTCGTCAAGGTCCCGGAGCTCGTGAGCGCTGAGCCGGCATCTGGAGAGTGAGTTACGGTGACTCTGGGGCCAGCCTCCAAGGACAGCCGTGCTGGGGGCAGCTCGGTGGGCCTGGAGAAGGGGCAGGGTTAGCGGTGCAGGACGTACCTTGAGGCAGGGCCACCTCATCGTAGTTGGAGGGGGGAGTGGAAGAAGGAGAAAACAGGATGCCCAGCGTAGGTCCTGGAAACCAAGGACTTCTATTTCGTGTTACAAAGTAAACGTCTCTTTAGAGAAGTGTTTGCTGGGGCTCCATCATCTCATGGCTCTGCACCCTCTTCGTGGACCATTAAGTGCTGGCTGGGACCGGGCAGCCTCAGGCTGCTGGCCGCAGGCAGCTGTGCTGGCTGTGGGGCCTCCCGCGTTGCCCTGGGTGGTAGGCGGGCTGTGATCACCACCTCCTCACCTGCCACCCCCCTTCCCCAGCTCCCGGCCATACTCGCAGGCCATCCTGCAGCGCAGACCCCGGCAGCCATGACCTCCAGGCAGGCTCCCCTCTGTGGCCTGGCCCCTCGCTGCCTCTGGCTCCTGGGGGCTGTCCTTCTGATGGACGCATCCGCCCGGCCCGCCAACCACACGTCCGCTCGGGAGAGAGTGGGTAGCAGGGAGGAAAACGAGATCCTGCCTCCGGACCACCTGAACGGGGTGAAGCTAGAGATGGATGGGCACCTCAACAGGGATTTCCACCAGGAGGTCTTCCTGGGCAAGGACACGGACGGCTTTGAACAGGACGCGGAGCCCCGGAGGAGCCGGAGGAAGCTGATGGCCATCTTCTCCAAGTAGGTGCTGCTGGGGCCTGTGGGGGGGCGTGGGGGGCTGGCCTCGGCCTCCCTGTTGGTCCAGTCCTGGCTCTGCGTGGCGCCGAGGTGACGAGGCCCCCCTCGGTGACGTGCTGTGGAGGTGGTGCTGTAACACGAGCTCCTGGGAAGTTGGCAGCGTGGGAGCCGCGAGGCGGCAGCCTTGAGCTGCGCCCTGTGTCCGGCGGGGGCTCAGAGGGTGTGGGGAGGGCTGCGTGGGGCAGAGGCGCCAGCACCCTGCTGCCCGTGGGACTGGTCGCAGTGCCAGTTAGAGGCAGGGCCCGTGGGCACGGAGCTGCTGCCGGGCACGGTCGGCCGTCGGCTCCGCGCTGCCATCAGCGCTCCAGTGAGCGTGTGCGGATGGGGCTGTACTGTTCTGCTGGCCTGGAGCCACGACAGGTTGAGGTGATGGGCGGACAGGGCCCATGGGGCAGGTGGTGGGGAGGGAGAGGGGTTTGGCCCGGGGACACCAGGCGGGCCCGATGGGTCTGCTCTCTGCACGCATTGTGGGTTAGGCGCCCGCAGGCCATGGGCTGGTCCGGGGCTCTGCCTCCGCGCCGGCCTGGCAGGTCTCAGGCTCGGTACTGGCGATACGGTGGCCGCCAGGGTCATGTGCCAGGACGCACGATGGGTGGCTCTTGGTCCCAGAAAGGAGACTGACTCTCTCGTGGGGGGCTGTGCGTGCACACAGGGGTCACGCGGCCGGGGGACCAGCTCTGGCAGCATCCCCGTTGGTGAAGTGGGGGACCAGGGGCGGGGCAGCGGCCCCCTGAGGCGCCTAGCCGGCCGCCTGGCCCCCTGGATGTGCCCTCTTCAGTTTGAGGAACTGATCGTTGTCAGCGGCTGAAGTGACCGAAACCTCGTCCGGCGCCCAGACCTCACTGTCTCGTGAAGCCGGGAAGGAAGCTGTGAGCGGGGCCACAGGGCACGTGGCTTCTTCCAGGGATCAGCAGGGCAGCCGCGTGCACCAGGCCGAGGGGACCCCCGGAGTGGGGAGGAGTGGCGACAGAGCCTCCCTCGCAGCTGCTCTGGGAGTGGGAGTGGGGTTCAGGTGCAGAGAGCAGATCACCGGGAAACGCAGAAAACCGGGCTCCTGGGGCCGTTGCAGCTGCGCGGCTGCATCCGCCCATGTCACGTGTCTTCCTTATACGTCCCGTGTCTAACAGGTTTGTCATCGGGGAGCGTCTAGCCCGTGTTCACCTTCTCAGTCGGACCCCCCCCAGAGCCGTCCCACTTGGAGGTGCCACCGTGGGCCCTGTGGGGCCCCCTGCAGCTGCTGTTGCCTCCCCTGCACCCTGCCCGGGGCAGATCAAACACGTAGCCTCAAGACCTAGGTTGCGTAGCACCTCTCAAGTGAGGTTTTTATTCTGGAGTGGTTTTAGGTTAACAGAAAGATGCAGACCGAGGCACACTTGTGGAAACTGAGACACTACGGTGCTCTGTTACTGTTCCCCGCGCTCCAGGCTGCAGGTCACGCGCTGCCCCAGGGTCCTCGTTCTGCCCGGGGTCCCATCTGGGAGGCTACTTTTTCGTGACCTTGACAGTTTTGGGGAGGACCACTCAGGTGTTTTGTAGCGTGTCCCTGATTTGGGCTTTGTCTGCTGTGTTTTCTTCTGGTTAGACAGGGGTTGTGGTTTATGGAAAGAAGACCCCAGAGGTGAGGTGGCGCTCTCGTGACATCACATCAGGGCACCTGACGTCCGCACGACATCACGGGGGCTGTCGGCCTGGTCACCTGTCTCAGGGGGGATCTGCCAAGGAGTGTCACTCCTTGTCCTGTCCTCCCGTCTCTCTGGCAGCCACTCAGAGGGGCAGCCCACCCTCCCGGGGGTGGGAGCGAAGCTCTGGGGAAGACCCACCGTGTGGTCTGGACTCCCGTAAGGAGGATGGACGCGTGGGTGTCGTCTGCACTTTGGTGGGGACGCAGCTCCGCGCTGTCGGTTTGGCTGCCCACCTCGTTCCAGCCTTGGCCGCCAGGACCTTGTCGTTGCCCATCCCTCCCACCCCCCGCCCCTTGTGAGCGCTTCCTTCCTTTCTTGCACTGCCAGCCACGCCAGCTTCCCTTCATCTTGTTGTGTTCCCACCTCAGCCCTAGAATCACCCAGTTCTCTGGGGAGCGCTGGTTTGTTTCATGGGAGAGTGGGATTTAGAAACGAGGACCTGGCAGCGGGTGTGGGCGTTGCTGCTGGGGTGTCCTTGCCTGTAGTCCTTTCCTATGTGTGTGTGTGCCAGCCCGTGCATACACATGTGTTCTGACCCATGTCCACTGGTGTGCACTAGCCATGCACACACCCACATATGCACGTGAGTGTGTGCAGAGTGTACAGCTGCCGGCACACTTGCACCTACAGCTGTTTCTTTGTCTCGCTGGCTGTGTTTGTGCGAGTAGACACGACTGTGCTCCAGTGTCTGAGCTCCAGCCCTCTTACCAGGGACTCCTCGTGAGTCCCAGGTGTGTGGGTCTGTGGACCCCGTCCTGCGGTAGGGGGGAGACTTGTTCCCCTCGCTGTGGTCCCGAAACGGATGGGGTAGTGACACTGCCCAGCGTCCTCCCTGATTCCCCCACTGTGTCCCCCACATCCCCCCGACTTCTCCTGCGTCACCGTTGGGTGGGATGTGTTGCTGTTCGTGGTGGTTTTGTGGCTGCCTGCAGAACGCCTGTGGCCATCCTTCTGTCCGTACACCCGTCTGTCGGGGTGCTGGAAGCCTCGCCTGACACGTCTCGTGGGCCTGCAGGGTGGATTTGAACACCGACAGAAGGATCAGTGCCAAGGAGATGCAGCGCTGGATCATGGAGAAGACGGCCGAGCACTTCCAGGAGGCCATCGCGGAGAGCAAGGCGCACTTCCGAGCCGTGGACCCCGACGGTGACGGTACGGCCAACCTCGCCCTGACCCTGGTGGCCTGAGGCTGCTGGCGGAGGGCGGTGCCTGGAGGTGTGTGCGGGGGCGGGGCTCCAGGCCGAGGGCCCAGGAACGAGGAGGTGAGAGGCAGGAGGGGTCTGCAGGTGCTGCCAGGGAGACAGATGCCAGCTTGCCGTGCAGGCGGGGACCACGGGGCTAAGCTCTGTCGTGAAGCTTGGAGCCGTGTTTTGCTGCCCCTGCCTCTACAGATGCCCTTAGCACCAGGATTTTGGATTGATGGCTTAAAGTAACTAGATACATCTTTTTAAAACGTTCAGTGTTGGGACGCCCCTGGCGGTCCAGTGGTTAAGACTCCTCACTTCCAATGCAAGGGGCTTGGGTTCGATCCCTGGTCGGGGAACTAAGATCCCACGTGCCCCACAGCGCGGGCAAAAAAAAAAAAAAAAAGCGTTCGTTGTTAAACCTTCTAACAAGCTGTCTTGCTCTTTCAGGCCATGTGTCATGGGATGAGTACAAGGTGAAGTTTTTGGCAAGCAAAGGCCATGATGAGAGAGAAGTTGCTGATAAGATAAAGAATAAGTGGGACCTGAACATCGACGAAGAGAGTAAGGGCTCGGCCTCCCGTGGCCAGCGTGGCGTGCGTGACAGCACAGATGCCAGGAGGGAAGGGGGCGAGGCGGGTGTGGCCACAGCCGGGTGCTCCCACGGGGCCGCTAGGCAGAGCCCCCAGGATCCCCCAGGTGCCTTGGGTGGGTAGGTGCAGCCGGCGGCCTCAGGTGGGCTTGAGCTCCGGGGAGGAGGTGGCGGAAGCACCGGAAGCGGGTCTCGGCTGGGACAGGTCCTCAGTGCCAGATGAGGTCCGACCCCGGGAGTCGGCAAGGCCGGGGGGGCTCCTGCCTGCGGTGCCTGGAGGCCGCAGTCCCAGCCGGCTCTCCCCTTAGCTTTTCAGAGACGTTCCTTTAAAAACCCGTCTCCCTGGTACAAAATTTGACGCCTTTTAGCTGAGTTCTGAAGCACCACTGAAGAGTTCTCGTGACCTTCACTGGTTACTGTCTCCAGCTCTGTGCCATCCCGTCCCTCCCGGGGGTTCGTTCGCAGCCGGGTGTTGAGTTCAGCTTGTTGGGGGCTTTGTCAGAGCGCCATGTGCTTCCTGTGTTCTCCTGTTCGGTCTCTACTGGGCAGGTCGTCCCTGCCATTGTCATCCAGTGTGTCGTTTTCTCTTGATGGACACGTGAGTGCCGGATTTTTACTGGGACGTCTCTGTGCCTGTGATGCTACCCTGTTTGTCTCACGTGCACCTGGCCGTCAGGGTTGCGTCATGGCCTCCTGCTGGTGTCTGTGGCCCTTCCCGCGTCTGCTTTGTGACGGCTGGCGCTGTGTTCTTTGGTCCAGGGATGTTCGTTACTGTTATGTGTGTAGACGTGCTGTGGGCGCCACGGTTCTCTGTCAGGGTTGGTGTTTTTGGCACTGGACTCTCGTCTGCCATCAGGTTGCAATCTGCGCCTTGTTTCTGTGTGTGCTCTTTAGGTTTTAGTTCCGAATTTCGCTTGTTCCCTGCTGTGGTGCAGGGAAGCCATTGGCTTCTGTATGGCAGTCTTCCCTCCTGTAGCCTTGCTGTGCTTGCTGAGTGGCTCCAGGAGTTTCTTGTCGATTCTTTTGGGTTTTCTACGTAGGCGATCGTGACATCGTTGAACAAAAACGGTTTATTTCCTCTTCCCAATCAGTGTCTCTTTTATTCCTTTTCTTGTCTTAGTGCAGCAGCTGGACTTTCCGTGCGATGTTGAAGAGCAGTGGTGAGAAGGGCCATCCTTGCTTTCATCTGAGTTTGGTGGAAAAGCTTCGGCTTTCTCGCCACTAT
This sequence comes from Aethalodelphis obliquidens, assembly GCF_003676395.1. NCBI lineage: Eukaryota > Metazoa > Chordata > Mammalia > Artiodactyla > Delphinidae > Aethalodelphis > Aethalodelphis obliquidens. The sequence goes on from NW_020837953.1 coordinate 52,467,099, forward strand.
GATCTTAGCCGTGGGTTTTTAGTGGATATTCTATATCAAGGGGACGAGTCCCCTCTGTTCCTAGCGTGCTGAGAGTTTTCGTCATGAATGGGTGTTGGATTTTGTCAGATGCTTTTTTGCATCTATTGATACGACCACGTGATTTCTTTTCATTAGCCTGTTGATGTGAATATCAGTTGAATTTCAGATGTTGAACCAACCTTGCCTATGTGGGATAAATCCCACTTGGTTGTAACGTGTAATTGTTTTTGTATGTTGTTGGATTTGATCTGCTAATGTATATATATGTTTTTTTTTGTTTTTTTTGTTGTGGTGGTGGTGGTGGTGGTGGTGGTGGTGGTGGTACGCGGGCCTCTCACTGCTGTGGCCTCTCCCGTTGTGGAGCACAGGCTCCAGACGCGCAGGCTCAGCGGCCAGGACACGAACCCGCGTCCCCTGCATCGGCAGGCGGACTCTCAACCACTGCGCAGCCAGGGAAGCCCCTGCTAATGTTCTGTTGAATGTTTTTGTGTCTATGTTCACGCGAGACGTCAGTCTGTAGTTTTCTTGTGTCCTTTCTGCTTTTAGTGTTAGGACTCAGAGGATGAGTTAGGAAGTGTTCACTCTGTCTCTCTCCTCTGGAAGAGATTGTGGAGATTGGTATGGCCTCCTTCCCACACGTTTGGTAGAATTCACCTGTGAACCGCCCTTGAGACTTGGTTTTTCCAAAGCGTTTTGTTTTTTATGGGCTACGTAGAGGTTGGCTTTATATCGTGAGCCAGCCTGAATTTCTTGGTAATAGATGGGTTAAGCTCGTTTCTGTTTCTATTGATATTTCTTTTGTTCCTTTCATCTTTTCCTCTGCTAGTGTGGGATTTAGAGAGCCCACTTTCCTTTCCTCAGCAGTCACATGACCCTATCTGGTGGCCTGCCAGGTGTGCCCATGGGGGCTGCCCACTGTGGCCAGGGGTTTTGTGTCTTACAGCTTTACTTTTTTCTTCTCAGTCCATCGTTGACCGTCTAAGTCAAGACCATTTTACTCTGTTCTGGGCAGTATAGAGGCCTCCTTCCTAGTTTGTGTGGTGTCACCCAGGATTTTGGTTCTGCTGGGTTTTATTTATTTAGTTTATTATTTTTGGCTGCGTTGGGTCTTCATTGCTGCGCACGGGCTTTCTCTAGTTGCCGCGAGTGGGGGCTACTCTTCGTTGTGGCGCGCGGGCTTCCCATTGCAGTGGCTGCTCTTGTTGCGGAGCACGGGCTCTAGGCGCGCGGCTTCAGTAGTTGTGGCACGTGCGCTCAGTAGTTGTGGCTCGCGGGCTCTAGACCGTCCCCCGAATGTGCCCTTTAGAGGCGTCGGGGCCTGTCCTCCTGCCAGCACTGGGCATTTAGCACTGGCTTCTGGGCAGCTGCTGGCCGTCTGCCTGCTTGTCTGTCCTCAGCGCCCTTTCCCTTGGGGGTGTGGGGTCAGGACGTGTTCTTCCTGGATCTAGAGCTCATGGTATCTCCATCCGCCCAGCCCTCACCTCACTCCCGTGTGTTCATGAGTCTGGGGGGGGAGCAGCTCTGGGGGATCAGAAATGAAAAGCGGCTGTCGAGGGTCCCAGAGGAGGGAGAGCGTGGGGGGGGCTGAGCTCACGTGGCCCCCCGGGGCCGCCGTCCCCTGTGCTGCAGACGGGGTCCCTCCAGGCCGCCTCCAGCTTCTGGTGCTGCCAGCGTCCCTGCTTGTGGCCACTGCTCTCCAATCTCATCTCCTCTTACACAAGGACACCGGGGCTTAGGGCCCACCTGAATCCCAGGTGGTGTCGTCTCAAGAACCTTTACTAATTTCACTTGCCAAGACCTTTTTCCCAGATCAGGTCGCGTTCGCAGGCTCTGGGTAGACACGGCAAGGCAAGCCCGTGCCCGTCCCACCACTCCTGTCCCTGTGGCCGGGCAGGTAGGCAGTGGGCGATCCTGTAGTTGCCACGGCTCTTCTGTCCTTCTGTCAGAAGGCACGAGGTGTGAGGCCACAGGCGTTGTGTGGGGTTCTCCCCGTCGCGACCGGGCCGGGCCCGGCGTCCCTGTTCCCAGCCGGAAGCTGGAGTTGGGCCCCGGGTGAGGGTGCGGATGCGCCGGCTTCTCCCCGCTCCCTGGCTGGACACCCAGCCCGTCACCGACCACCGGCCCCAGGGCCCCTCGCCGGGCCTTCCCACAGTGGCAGGGGTAGCAGGGATCGCACAGGGGACGTGTGAGTCATACCTGGAAACTGAGTTTTCCCTCAGAGCCCTGCCTGGGACAGTGCACGGGCGGAGACGGAAGGGAAGCAAGTTGTGCCTTTGTTCCCACAGAGCCGGCGGCCCGCTTCCCGGGAACGAGCGGGGGCGGGGCTGTGTCTAAGGGGGTCTGTGTCCGGGGTGGGGGGGGTCTGTTTCGGTTGAGGGTCTGCACCTGCATCTTGGGGCGTCTGTGTGTCTGCGCCCCAGGGGGCTGAGGACCCCTCCGAGGGCCAGGCCCTTGGCCCCGCGTGCCACCACATCCTGAGCTGGCCCCCCCTGCACTCGGGCTGCGTGTCTCGGAACTTTCTGGATGCGTGCAGGGGTCCCGTGTGCGTGGGTCCTCACGGATGCGCCTCTCTCTCTCAGCACAGGAAGTCCTGGAGAACCTCAAAGACCGCTGGTATCAGGCGGACAACCCGCCCCCGGACCTGCTGCTGACGGAGAGCGAGTTCCTGTCGTTCCTGCACCCCGAGCACAGCCGCGGCATGCTGCAGTTCATGGTCAAGGAGATCATCCGGGACCTGGGTGAGGCCCAGCCGCGGAGGTCAGCACGGGCCGGTCCTGGGCTGGGTGGCCTGCGGGGGCTGTACGGCCGCTGTTTGGGGTCAGGCCGAAACCACACAAACTGAAAACCTGGCAGCAAAGCCCCGTCAGTTGAGTTTTCTCCGGAGTGGCCTCAGTGGTCCCGCGCCCGCTGGAGTCTTGACGTCTGCCCCCGTGTCCCGCAGACCAGGATGGTGACAAGAAGCTCTCGCTGTCCGAGTTCATCTCTCTGCCCGTGGGCACCGTGGAGAACCAGCAGGGCCAGGACGTGGACGACGGCTGGGTGCGAGACAGGAAGAGAGAGTTCGAGGAGCTGATCGATGCCAACCGCGACGGGATCGTGACCGCGGCGGAGCTGGAGGTGGGTGTGGGGCCCGCTGCTCTGGGCAGTGGGGTCGGCCTGGCCGGACGCTGGGGCGGGAAGGCTGCGCGCCGCTGGACCCGCTTCCTGCCTCGGGAGTGTCTTCACTGGTGTCGCGTGTAGGTGCTGCGTGGGGCTTGTTTTTCCCCATTGCTGCATGAGTCATTTCATTTTAGCCGGAGCTCTCTGATCCCTGCTGATAGCGGCGGGACCCCCGGTTCAGGAGCTTCTTCCCCTCAGCACCGCCGCCCCGGCGGCCAAGCCGGTCCGTGTGTGTGTGCCCCGCTCCAGGGCCAGCCTTCCCCCTGTCCTGCCCTTCCGTGGGCGTGGAGCTACCCATGCCGGTGCAGGCTGCCTGTCCCTGAGCCACTTCCGGCCTGGCACCCACCTTCCAGAACGTTCTAGAACATTCCCACCTCCCTGCCCCGCAGCTTCTGTCCCACTAGCTCACGGAGTATTTCCAGCAAGACCTCACCTCCTGGAGCTGGTTGTGGTGTCACAGCCCCGCTGAGGCAGGGGTGCCAGCCTGCATGGGACGTCCTCTGGGCGGGGGGTCTCGGCTGCGTGGCCGGATGCGGGCTGAACGTGAGGAGATGCCTCTGGCCTGGGGCGGCATGGGCTGTGGCGGGGCTGAGCCGGGGCCCTTGCAGGACTACATGGACCCCATGAACGAGTTCAGCGCCCTCAACGAGGCCAAGCAGATGATCGCCGTTGCCGACGAGAACCAGAACCACTGCCTGGAGCCCGAGGAGGTGCTCAAGTACAGCGAGTTCTTCACAGGCAGCAAGCTGGTGGACTACGCCCGCAGCGTGCACGAGGAGTTCTGAGCCGCCGCCGCCGCGCCCACCCCTCCCCCACCCCGCCCCGTCCCGTCCCTCCTGCGGCGCCTCGATTCCCGCGATTCCCGCGTACCCACTGCTTCTCGCTTCCGAGAACTGGAGCCCTTCTGCCAGAGGCACCGGCCACATCAGGGCCTGCGGGCTGGCCACACCGTGGGAAATACGCAGCTCCCGCCGTTTCCTTGAAAACTGAAAGATGAAGGCTTTGCTGGAAACCAGCAGCCGGCGGCTGGGGGGTCGGGAAGGGGCCGTGAGAGCCGCCGGCCCTGTGGCGTTCAGTCTCCGAGGAAACGCTAATACTGGTGACAGGAATCACATTAATTTACTTTGAAATATAGTTTCCTTTTTCTCCCAGCTTCATTTTTTTGGTGGGGAAAAAAACACGTAGACGACTTCGGATGTCTGTGGCCAGGCAGCTTCCACTTGAAGCTTTGCGGTGGGCGGTTTGGTTAGAGCAGGGGCTTGCTAGCGCCGGTGGTCACCTGCGACACGGGGGAGGATGACACGGGGCCGCCAGGCGGGACGGTGTCCTGGTGGGGGACAGGGAGGGGCCGTCTGCAGGGCGGGAGTTGGGGATCTGGGCTGCAGATTTAAAGTCAGGAGCTGGAGTCCAGGCTTGGGTGAGGCCACCTGGGACGGGCTGGGAGGAAATGGGAGTTTGGGGTGGAGGGGGCTCTGAGGACGAGCCCTGGGCCCCCAGGGCGCGGGGCTGGGGGCAGAGAACTGGGGGAGTCCCCAAGAGCCACCCAGAGTCCTGGCCTGGGGCGGGGGGGGCGGGGAGGGGCGACCTGGGGGGTCAGGAGCCTCTGGCGGGAGGGGTGAGACCTGGTCCTCCCGGCTGCGGTCCCACCACCACACCGGGCCCTTCCCCCAGGGTTGGCACGCCCGCTGGCTTGGCTGGGGTGCGGGCTGGGGGGGTGTGGGCAGTGAGAGTTAAGTGACAAGGGAGGGTCTCCACTCTACATACCCACGAACCTGGCCCCCCGCCGGGCCCCCCTCAGAGCCCTGAGCCGTGGCCCATGGTGCCTCGGTGGACGGCTCACCCGGCCAGGGGGTCCGCACGGGCCTTTGAAGGCCCTGCTGGGGTTGGAGGCTCAGGCCAGGTGGGCAGAGAGGCTGCCCTGAGCTGCCCACGTGACCTGCTTCCGAGCAGCGTGGGGAGGGGCCGGGGAGGGGCCGCCGCAGAATCTGGGCCGGTTTCCAGACAAACAAGAGGAAAGGCTTTTCAGAACTGCGACCAGAAGGCGGGGTGGGAGGGCGGGGCCCGTGGCTCTGGCCGTGTGGGTGGGTGGCCACCAGCAGGTGGGACGCTGGGACAGAGGTGCGGGCCGGGCCCCGGTGCGCTGCCCAGAGTCGGGGCCTTGGGCAGGGGGCGGGCGGCCTCCCCTGCCATGGCCCCCATAAGGCATGGGGTGCTGCCCGCCAGACCCCGAGTTACCTCCACCTCAGCAGCTATGGTTTGTCTTAAAATAGTTTTTCTCACTGTCAGTGGGAGACGGGGCACAACACACGCACACACAAGTGTGCACAGCAGGCTGCCTGGAGCCCTGCCCCTCCCCCATGGACCCTCCCTCTCTTTGGAGGCTGAGGGCGACGACCCTGCGGTGGCCCCTGCCCGCAGGCGGAGCTGGCTGGCGGAATTTCCCACAGGTGGGCAGGGAGCCCCACATCCTACCTGTGCCCCCAGGAGGTGGGGGGTTTCCAGCCACTGCGGGAGGCCTGCCCCCCCCCCCCCCCCACCGCCAAAGCTTCAGGTTAACCATTAAGCAGATAATCCTGTCTCGTGGTTCAGATTTAAAAGCACCAAAGCCATACGGCCTCCCTGCCTTGGGCCACCAGGATCAGAGCTTTGCATGAGAGGGAGCATGTACACACGTGTGTGTGTGCACGTGTGCATGTGTGTGCATGGGCACCTGTGCTCCTCCCTCGTGCCCCACGGGGGGCCGGTACAAAGGCCCTCCCCACCTGTCCTGAGGACACGGGAGCTCTCTTTCCTGTCCCAGTGGTGCTGCAGGAACACCCTAAACCTGGGGTGGGTGTGGCGCAGGGAGAGCCTGGCATGGCCTCCAGAGTTTTTAGGGAGATAGCCCCTGCCCGGCCAGGGGGCAGAGCGGAGAGTCTGTCTTCACGGGACACCCCGCCCCAGGCACATGCCCAGGTGCTCATGGGAGCACACATCCCGGCATGTGGAGCCAGCGCCACACACGCGTGCTGCACACACAGCTGGTGCACGCTCCCAGGCACACGCCACCCCCAGGGCACCGGGCAGGGCTTGCCCAGCAGCACGTGTTCGGTCTGCTCAGGTGGCTTGCAGCACAGACGTTTACCCTCTGCTAGTCCTGGAGGCTGGATGTCCAGAGACCGAGGAGTGGGCAGCGTTGGTGTTTCCTGAGGCCTTTTTCCTCCCTGTGTCCTCACGTGGTCGTGCCCTGTTCGTGTCTGTGCCCTGCCCTCTTCCTCTTGTAGGGACACCAGTCACACTGGATCAGGCCCACCCTGTGACCCCACCCAGCCTTTATGGCCTCCTGAGAGGCCCCGGTCTCCCAGTACAGCTGCACGGGGATCAAGCTTCCACGTGTGGGTTTAGGGCACTAACGTGGATTCAGATGCCTGCTGTGTTCAAGGACGCTCAGCTGCTCTCTCCCTCTCACACCAGCACACACCCTCACGTGCTTGCGCACCCACTGTGGGCACTGGTCATGAGGCATCTGACCCACCAGGGCTGCTGGCATTGGTCCGAGCTAGTTTTGGACACTTGGGCCAGTGACCATGCTCTGGAGCCCTGGACACCACCAGCCCTCCCCCTGCACCTGATGGCTGATCCAGTGTGCTGCCCTGGCTCGCCCATGTGCTCCGGGCACCCTTTTGTGGGGCAGGGGTGAGGACTGGCCTCAGGGTGAGTCCCCCGCTCCTCTTCAGGGCTCTGCCCTGCAGAGAGGGGGGCGCCCAGGAGGAGTGAGCCAGGTGGAGGGATCCCAAGACCACCCCGGTCTGGGCAGCTTGGCCAGGCTGGGCAGGGCAGGGGGACAGCCAGGATGCCTGGCGGAAGGGGCTCCAGTTTCCTGTGAGACAGGAGTAGGAGGGGTCCAGGGGGAGGGGTCAGTGCAGACCGGCTGGGCTGGAGGACCTGGCCTGGTGGCCCTGGCAGGGGTCAGGGGGCTGCGGGTCCTCACTCAGGCCCCGGATCTGCACACTGCAGCTGCTGGCTGGGCCGAGCCTGAGGCCCACGGCCGTTATCGCAGGGTTGGGGGCCTTGGCGCCCAGGGCAGAAGAGAAGCCCAGGACCGGGACACAGGCTGCCTTCCAGTGCTTCCTGGGGCCTCCTTCCTCCTGGTCCCCTCCTCCTGCCCTCCCCACCCCTCCCCCGCAGCCCTTATAGCCACATCCTGCAAGGAAAAACCCCAGACTCCCGAGCTGTGGGGCTGAGAGCAGCCGAGAATGCGCGTGGGAGCCCAGCCACCCAGGGCGCCGGGCTCGGCCTTCCTGCTCCTGGGGCTCGCGCTGGGCGCTGCGGCCCAGCTCAACTGTGTTGGGGACACCTACCCCAGTGGCAGCAGGTGCTGTAAGGAGTGCCAGCCAGGTGAGTGGCCTGGACGTGGAGTGGGGGAGGGGTGCCTACAGGGACCCAGGATGAGGAGACGGGGTCAGGGGACACAGGGACCTACAGATGGGGTCACGTGGTGAGGCACCGTGGGGCGAGTGGACTTAGGGCAAGCGGGTGACCTGGAGCCACGCCTGGGATGGGATGGTGGGCCAGCCAGAGGCGGTCGGGGGCTGCTGTGGGGAAGGCCAGGCTGTGGGGAGCTCTGAGCCCGGCCTCCCGTGGCAGGTTATGGGATGGAGAGCCGCTGCAACCACGCCCGGGACACGGTGTGCCGTCCGTGTGAGCCCGGCTTCTACAACGAGGCAGTCAACTACGAGGCCTGCAAGCCCTGCACACAGTGCAACCAGAGTGAGCACCGCCAGGCGCCCCGGCCCCGCTGGTACCCACTTCACACGGGGCCTCGGAGCAAACTCCAGACCACGCCGGGGCCTGCCCTCCCCTGCCCCAGAGTACCACAGTCAGCTGAGGCCACCCACGGGGCTCCTCCCCCTCCCAGAGGCTGAGTGGGTGAGACCCAGAGTCAAGGACCACAGAGGGTCCTGAGCAGGCTGGAGGAGGGGTGGGAAGAGCGGGCAGAGCTGCCACGGGATGACCCCTGGGGCTGTGTGGCCAAGAGGGACATGGCATCCGGGGATGGGAGAGGACCAGAGGCCACCCAGCTGCAAGGGGGCAGCTGGCCCTGGGGAGATAGCTGCAGACCCTCAGCCTCGGTCCCCCAGCCTGCTCTGTGTCTCTGGCCTCCCCACTGACTGCGCCCACCCTACCCGACCCCCAGGAAGTGGGAGCGAGCCCAAGCAGAGATGCACACCCACGAGAGACACGGTCTGCGGCTGCAGGCCGGGCACCCAGCCCCAGGACGGCTATGGCTACAAGCGTGGAGTTGGTGAGGGGTGCCTCTGGAACCATGTGGAAGGAGCATGTCCCTCACACGCTGTCACCTCCCCTCAGCACCCCGACCCCAGGCTTGGCTGAGTGCCCTGTCCCCCAGGCAGGTCAGGCCAAGACAGGGGCTGGGGGGCTCCCAGGTCGTGGCCAGTGGATGGCATGTAGGCAGAGAGGGGCTGCTGGAGGCCCTGGGGGGGTGAGCGTCTGGGCCCCCCAGGGGTGGCAGATGGGCAGAGCCTGCTGACTCTGTTGCAGACTGTGCCCCGTGCCCACCAGGACACTTCTCCCCGGGCAACGACCAGGCCTGCCAGCCCTGGACCAAGTGAGTGTCCCTGGGGCTGGACGGTTTGGGTGGCCTGGGGTCTGGGAGGCAGGGGTCAGGTCTGGGAGTAGGAAGCTGCTGGCTGGGAGCTCCGGGGCCCGGCACCCCGTGACCCCTTCCCCCCCATGTTAGCACCCCCACCCCCCTGACGTTGGTCCCTGCCCCGCCCCCACGACCCCTGCTCGGCCCTGACCCAGCCTCCTCCCACTGACCTTCCTGCTGGGCTGGAGCGGGGAGGCCGTGAGACCCCAGCCCAGCCCGGGAGGGTGTGAGACCCTCACTCATTCACAGCTGAGAGGCCCCCGTCCTTGTTGAGCTGACCTGGTGGGGGCAGGAAAAGAGCAGGCAGGGGTTTGGGAGAGAGGGGTGCAGGCGGGAACAGGTCAGGGGAGCGGGTGTGGGAAGCAGGCTGAGAAGTGGGGGGGAGGCCGGGGGAGGCCCAGGCTCCTGGGGGGTGGCAGGGACCTTGGCCTCTCTCCTCGCCGCCTTTGGGCTGGACTCTGATGCTGCCTGAGTGACCTGCTGTGGACCCCTGTCACCCCTCACATCTCCCTGGTCCTGCCCCAGTTCTCGGCCCGTCCCACTGGTGGGGGACGAGTGGGGTGGGGGACGTTCTGGCCTGATCAACACCCCTGCCCCACTCAGCTGCACCTCATTAGGAAAGCGAACACTGCAGGCGGCCAGCAACAGCTCGGACGCTGTCTGTGAGGACAGGAGCCCCCGACTCACACCCGCCTGGGAGACCCAGGGCCCCGCAGCCCGGTCCACCCCTGCTCAGCCCACCACTACCTGGCCGAGGGCCTCACAGGGGCCCTCCACGCCCCACGCAGAGCCCCCCAAGGGTAAGGGGGCCTGGCCCTCCCCCAACCCAAGGCGGGTGGGGTGGCGGGGAGGGTGGGTGGAGCTGCCCGCTGGCCGGGTGTGGTCCTCCTGCGGTGGACTCCTTCCCTGGTAGACCCCACCCCAGCGGGCCCTGCCTCCCTGCAGGCCCTGAGCTGGCCGCTGTCCTGGGCCTGGGCCTGGGCCTGGGCCTGCTTGGCCCCGTGGCTGCCGCGCTGGCCTTGCTCCTGCACCACAGGGCCTGGAGGCCGACGCCCAACGCCCCCAAGCCCCCCGGTGAGTGTTCTCGGTGGGCCCCAGAGCGCGCTGCCTGCGGGAGGCTGGGACCCCGCCCACCTCCCGCCCCCCACCCCTCACCCCTTCCTCCTCCGCAGGGGCAAACAGCTTCCGGACCCCCATCCAAGAGGAGCATGCCGATGCCAACTCCAGCCTGGCCAAGATCTGAGCAACGTCCACTGGCGTAGAAGCCGGCACCCCTCCGCAGGCCGGGGCCCCCAGACGCAGGCCGTCCCACCCGTCACCCCCGGACCCTGGCGCCCTGTCCCCCCGCCCTGTGCCGTTTTAGGCGCTCCTGGGCTGGCACCCTGGGCCCTGCTATGTATGCTGTGCGTACTCCCCACCCAGGGTGGCCCCAATAAACGACGTTGGCAAATGTGGGCCTCTGACTGGGCACCAGTGGTCTGAGGGCTGCACACACGGGGGCTGGCTGTGGGGTAGGGGCTCCCCTGGCTCCCTCAGAGACCTGGGGCTGCTGTCCTGCTCGCTGGGCACCTCCCAGCGCCTCTGGGGAGCGTGGCAGCCAAAATAAGTGCATGGGGAGCCGCGAGCCCTGCCTGGCAAGCGCGATGCTAGCCCGGCCCGGTGGACCCCACGCACCCACTCTGGGGAGCCGTGACCCTGCCTGGCAAGCGCGATGGTAGCCCGGCCCGGTGGACCCCACACACCCACTCTGGGGAGCCGCGACCCTGCCTGGCAAGCGCGATGCTAGCCCGGCCCGGTGGACCCCACGCACCCACTCTGGGGCTACTTGGGAGGGCCTGGCAGGGGCTGCTGGGTGGGAGGGAGCCCTGAGGAGGCCCTGGTCCCAAAGGGGGTTTTAGGACAACCCCTCAGGGTCTCTGGGGCCCCTCCCAGGAGAGGGCACGAGCGTCTGTTTCTTCTCAAGCCCCACGCCCTGTTAAACCTGAGTGTGTGGTGACCCTGGGACCCCCACTGATGCCTGCAGGGCCCCCGAGTCCCTCAGGGAAACTGGAGGCTTCTGACTGGGCTGACCTTTCGTCCACCCTGGGCGCGAACAAGATGTGCAGCTTTATGTGAAAAGGCCCCCAGGTGGGAACCCAAGCGTCCGTGGGCACCAGAGTGGGCTGTGCGAGGCCGAGTGGCCGGACAGGCCCGCTGGCTGGCACTGGGGGCAGCCCCTGCTCTGGCAGCTGCGCAGACTTGGGGCCGAGCCCGCCCTGGGGACACCGGGCTGAGCCGTGGGCTGTGGCCCGCCACCCCTCCCCCCCCCACAGCGCCCCTCCGCGCAGGTGAGGTGGGCGGGTTAAACGGCTCATCTAAGCACCGGAGCCGTGGGCCCGCGAGGAAACGCTCCACAGCCCACAGGCAGCCCATAGTTTGCGCCCTCGGGGTTTCTGATAGATTTAAGAGCTACTGCTAACTGAAATAAAAGACCACCGAGGTGCTGGGCGGGGGGGTCAGGCGTGGGGTGGGGGTGGGAGGTGGGAGCAGAGAAATGCGACAGCCCGAGGCCCCCCACCGGTGGACCTGGCAAAGATGCACACCTCTGAGCTCCCAGCCTGCTACCTCCCTTCACCCACCTGTGTGCCAGGACTGGGCATCATCCCACAGGCCAGTGCCCTCACGGCGGCCAAAGGTCCACCCCTGACACGTGTGCTGCCCCCCCCGCCCCCCAGTTTCTCAGGCTGGCTTTCTCCGCAGAGCTGCCCTGGAGGCCCTCCCACCTCTCCTCAAACCTCTGAACCCTGGCTGGTCCCTTGGACCTCCCGGGGGCAAAGGGGAGACCGAACCATCCACGTGTTCTTGGAAAGATCTCGGGTTGCAGCAGTGAACACAATACGTCCTCTCTGCCCTGGAAACGGGCAGCAAACAGGCACCACTGGCCTGGGGCCTGTGGTCCCTGGGCAGTGTGCAGGCTGTGCAGAGAAGCTAAGGGACCTGATGAAGGGGCCTGGGGGAGGGGCCAGATCCTTGGGGAATGGAAGGTCGAAGGTCGTGGGCTTCCTCCCCAGACTTCCCAGCTGCGAGCCCCCCACCTTGCCCCCAGCCTGGTGGCTCCACCTCTGAAAGCTGACGGGTGGGTGGAAGGAGGTTGGTCACCTTCACTTTCCTCGGTTGCTGCCGCTAAGCACGCTCTCCACTCCTGTCTCTGCTGACAACCGCCCCTCCCGTGTGAAACCCCGCCAGAGCTCCCCCCACCCCCCGGGGGGCCCACAGGCACCCACCCTGGCTCCTCCCTGCTCCAGGGCCCCACCTGGCTCCCCATCCTGCCCCACAGCCCTCCAGGTTAACCCCTGGACTCTGCTTGGGACCCTCTGCCCCCTGGACGCGCGTCACTTGTGTGAGCTGAGACAAATGATGAAAAATGTGACGAGCTGCTCAAAGAGGATAGGAAAATACCGCGAGCAGATAGAAACCATCTCCCCCGCAGCGCCCGGTTACAGAAGCTCGCGGTAACCCAGTGCCTGTGTGGGAGGGGCCTTCCGGAGCCTCAGGGACAGGAGAGCAGGCGCAGGCCCCCAACCCCGACGGCGCTTTTGCCTCTTGTTACACACAGCCCTGCCTCTGGTTTCCTGCTGCTGCGGGTGGCAGCCCCCCTCGGGCAGACAGCTGCCCCCTGGTGCCTGATGGGCTGGCCCAGCTTCCAGAAGGGCCAACAGATATGATCTTGTCAGACAAACGTCATTTGTAGGGGATTTATCATATTTTCTCAGGCGCTTACCAGAATTGGGGTGATGCCGTCCTGGTACAGACCGGACTGCTCAGGCCTTGAACATGGGCAGAAGGGCCAGGACTGCTGAGTTCTCCACTCCTGACCTTTCCCTGGGGTCCCGGGATGGCTCAGACCCTCCTCCCCATCTAGGAGCTGAGCCGAGGCCTGGGGGGTCCTCAGACAGGGTGGCCTCACCTTACCCCCTAGCAGCCAGAGCTGTCCTAGAGACCCCTCCCTCTCCTGCAGAGCCCAGCTGCTTCTCTGAGGAGGGCCCTGCGCATCCTGGGACTTGAAAACGATAGTTGAGTCACAAAATTGCTAATCCCTGTCATTTTCCTCTGAAAAGGACAGATGCCCCATCAGGCGAGGCGGCAGCTGCAGGTCTCAGAGGGTCTCAAACCAAGTCTTCTGGGTCTGCCCAGGTCACCAGGTCACAGCCGGCAACACACCTCCAGCCGGTGGGCGCCACCAGAATCACATTCCTGGCACCCCACTGCCCACCCCTGCAGCGTTCCCAGAGGTCTCCACCCGCTGCCCCTGTACCAAGCCTCAACTGGAGGGCTGAGAAATCTGGGGAGGCTTCCTGGGGGAGGCCGGGCCCCCAAGCCCTTTGGTGCCAGGTGGGGAAACTGAGGCTCAGACAGACAAGAGACAGTCTCACGGTGAGTTGGAGGCTCTCTGTGGCTCAAGAGCTCCGTCGGGGCCGGCCTTCCACATCCTCCAGGATGACTGGATTTGTGTGGGGAGATCTGGGTTGACATCTGCCCAGCAGAGTTGCAGCCTGGGCAGCCCCCTCTTCCCCCAGCGTCAGGGTTCAATCAATGCCCTGGCCTCTCCTAGCCAGCTCTTCCCAGCAGGCATCAGCGAGGTTGCAGCCCACAAGTGTGTGTGTGGCTATGGGGGGCTTGCATGTCAAGAGCCCAGCCAGGCCCCGTTGGCCAATTTGGGGCGGGGTGGGGGGGAGCTTGTTCTAATCTCCAGAAAGACGGGGTGCAGGGGGCTTGTCCTGACCCCTGGATGGGTTCTGAGGCTGCTCAGTGCTGGGATTCGAGGACTTCTGGTAGGTGTGGGGTGTGGGGTCTGGAGGCTTCACAGAGGACGAAGTGTCTCATCCCACCTGCTTTGGGCGTCAGAGAAGATCTTTAAAAGCCCGTGGAGTCCCCCGGAAGAAGCTGGAGGTGGGGAGGGGGCTCAGCCAGGAATGGTCCCTGCTGAGTCCACCCTTGTTGGGGGCGCACCCCACCCCAATGACTCAGGGCACTGTCTGCCACCCCGCATCCGGTGCCCACGCACACTCCAGTTCCTTCAGGCCCGGAGGCCACAAGTTTTACATAGAAAACATTTCTGACCCCCTCCCCCCCGCCCCCCCCCCCAAGGATGTGGCTGGGTATACGCGGTGTTTCCCCCGACAAGGCACACACATTTGGGTCATATTTAGTTTCCGGATAAGAATGCCTGGGCCAAAGGGCATGATCACTTAGGAATCCCCCAAGGTCACCCCCCATGTGGGTCTCCCGCATGCCCCCTCGTCCGTGGTCAGGTGCTCTGCAGCCTGTGATGGGACCTTCTCTTCTCCCTTGGGGTCCCTGTGGGCATGCCAGATCTCAGTTCCCTGACCAGGGATCGAACCCGGGCCCCTGGCAGTGAAAGCGCAGAGTCCCAACCACTGGACCACCAGGGAAGTCCCATCCCTTGAAGTTTTTAAAAAAAGAACTTATCTTTTATAGCAGTTTTAGGTTCACGGCAACAGTGAGGGGAAGCCTACCCCCCATAAATATCCCCGAAGAGTGTGCAGTTGTTACACACGACGAACCTGCACTGACAGGTCATGTCACCCAGAGTCCCTAGTTGACACCAGGGTCCCTCCGTGCGGTGCGTCCTGTGCTTTGGACAGACGTGACAACACGTGCCCACTGCTGAAATCCCCAGAGCAGTCTCACTGCCCCAAACCTCTGCCCATGCCCTGGATTCCGAGTCGCAGAGTCTTGGGGGGTCCCCCATGGGAACAATTCCTCGGGACCCCTTGGGGAGTGGCAGAGGCGGGGCGGCCTGCGGGGCGGGATCTGGGCGTGTTCGGAAGGGGCCGGCCTCCTAAAACCGCGGAGCCGCGCGCGGCCATGGGTGCCGCGGGTGCCATGGGGGTGAGGGTCGCGCGCGTGGCCCTGTGCGGCGTCGCGCTGCTCTGCGCGCTGGGCCTGGCCCAGCACCCCCCCGGGGGTCTGAGCTGCGACCCCGGCCGCCATCTGCATGGGACGGGGACCAGCGCGCGCTGCTGCCGCTCGTGCACCCCAGGTAAGGCGGGCCGGGAGCCCCTGCGCGGAGGGCAGAGCGCTGCGCCCCGTCCCCCCGTAGTTTTCCGAGTCCAGAGCCCTGATCCCAGCGCAATCCGGGGAGGCGGAAGCCGCCCAGACCGGGCCAGTGGCCTGGGGGGTGGGGGGTGGGCGGGGGCAAGGAGTGTAGGAGCCTTCCCCAAGGCAGGTCTGACGTCCCAAGGTGGAGGAGGGCTGTCCCCGTTCCTTCCGAGTGGGGAGTGAGCCCTTGGCCATCACTCAGGCCACTTCTTGCCCAGTTTGGGGTTGCACCCCTCTCTCTCCCAGCTCCCTGCCTCAGACCTGCATCTATGGGTGAGGGGCAGGTGAAATGGGTCAGTTTGGGGACAGATATTGCAGGGAAAACACCCAGAGTGTCCCCCTGCCAGGACCTGGGGAGTGGGAAGGGGGCTCTGAGAGTCCAGGTCTCAGTGCGGCGGAGCCATGGACGGCGGTCAGGGAGGGACGGGCAGGCTGCCTCAAGGGTCCTGGCAACTGAGGGCAGTGCAGGACCCAGACAGGGGAGGGGAGTAGGTCTCCCAGGAAGGAACGGCTCAGGGTCACATGCCGAGTCATGGCCACCCTGGGTGGGAGCAGCTTGGGACGGTTGGGGGATGCAGCCAGGCCTGGTGAGTGGAGGAGCTGGGCGCCCAGGAGGGAGGGACACAGCTGGGCCGAGCCAGGGTCCTGGCTCCCAGACAGGTGTGCTGCCCGCTGGGGCTGCCCTGCCACCCCCATTTCCCTGGAGGGCCAGGAGGGGGGCATCCAGGGGAGGGCGGCTCGGCCCAGCTGCTGAGAGGGCTGCTTGCCCCCTGCCAGCTGAGGGGGTCTGTCCCGAGCCGGACTGCCAGTGTATCCAGCCTGAGTTCCACTGTGGAGACCCCCAGTGTAAGAGCTGCAAGTACTACTCCTGTCCGCCTGGCCAGGGGGCGTGGCCTGTAGGTAAGTGGCAGGTGGGGGTGGCCCGGGCAGGCCAGGTGTGCAAGGAAGCTCGCAAGTGGTGGGCACGGACACGTCCTCCGGGCAGGTGGGCGCCAGCACTGGGGGTCTTGCAGCACCCTGGCGGGGTAGGGGGGCGCTCTCTGGCTTTAGCATCTCAGCCCACATTGGGGTCACAGTGCCTCCTGTTGGTGTGGCTCTGGGAGCCTTTCCTTCTCTCTCTTGGCCTGAGCTTCTCCATCCAGAGACGATGCCCCTAAGCGCTGGTTGTGAGGAACAGTGGGGGTATCCAGAGGCTGTCTGGCCCTTAGGCCCTGGCTCTGACTACGCCCAGGTCCTGCACGCACCCTGACCCGATGCGGGGGCGCCTGGCTGAGCACATGTGGGCCGGGAGAGTGAGGGCGGAGGGGGGGCTGTGTGAGGTTGGATGGCGCCGGGCCTAGAGGCAGCTGGGGCAGAGCCTCACCCCTCTCTCCGGGACCCTCCCCGGTCTCCCGCCTTCCGGCCTCCGGACCGAGCGAAGGCCCAGCCTAGCTCTTGCGTGGCCTCGGCTTCCACCCCTTCCTCCCACCACATACACTCTAGCCTCTGCAGGCAGGTCCCTCCCCTCCCCCATATCCCCATCAGGGACCCTCCACTGAGCCCAGAGTCATGGCCTGCCCTGCAAAGGGGCACCTGGGGGACCTGATTTTTCCCAGGTCCTGGTCCTGTGGCCACCTGGGGCCCCTGTCAAACAGATGAGGTGGGGGTCTCACCTCGGCCACACCAGCTGCCCTCGCAGCCTGTGTCCGTCTGTCCCTCTGTCTCCAGGGAAGTTCAACTTCGGCTTCGAGTGCTTCGACTGTGCCGCGGGGACCTTCTCTGGGGGCCGTGAGGGCCGCTGCAAACCTTGGGCAGAGTGAGTCCTGGTGGGGACTTCCAGTGGCCGGGTGGTCCAGGTGGGCTCGAGGGTGGTGCCTCTGCTGTCCCTTCTGGTGCAGTGACCGCCCCCCCCCCACAACGGCTCGGAGGGCAGCAGCCTTGCTGAGGGGCTGCTCAGGTGGCCGAGGGCTGACCGAGGGCTCTGTGTCTGTGCGTCCCAGCTGCTCCAAGCTTGGGTTTCCCACTGTGTTCCCCGGGAACAAGACGCACGATGCCGTGTGCAGCCCAGGGCTGCCGCCCACGGAGCCGCGTGGCCTGCTGACCGCCGTCCTCGGCCTGGCCGCCTGCATCCTGGCCCTGACCGTGGCCCAACTCAGCCTGCACGTCTGGCAACTGAGGAGGCAGAGAGCACGGCCCCCAGGTCAGTTGTGCCCTGGGGACGGGGAGGGGGGCCCCTGCCTGCCTGCTAACCGCAGCCCCTCTGCAGAGACGCAGCTGCTCCTAGAGGCCCCGCCACCCCCGCCCGAGGACGCCTGCAGCTGCCAGCTCCCCGAGGAGGAGTGGGGCGAGCCACTGTCGGAGAACAAGGGCCGCCTGGAGGACCTGTGGGTTTGAGGCCCGGAGCGCCCGTGCCAGACCCTCCCGGAGCTGGCGCAGGCTGGCCCGCAGGAGCAAGGGCTCTGCGCCCTGCCGTGGGGCCCCGGCTCTGGGCCCGGCCCTGCTCCCCTCAATGGCGGAAACAGGTGGGGGATGGTGACAGTGACCAGTGCTCTGGATCACGCAGGAGAGGAGGCAGCTGTGGCTGAACCCCAGGGGGACAGAGGCGCACCGTGGCTGCCTGCCTCTCTTGCTGGCCCCGCTGGGGTGGGGCCCGTGGCTCATTGGTTCCCAGGACAGGAGGCCATGGGCACAGGACCTGGCTGCAGGCGGCACTCAATAAACGCTTGTCCGGTGGCCTGAGTGGCCGTGTGCTGGGAGTGGGGAGGGGACAGGCTCCGGGGTCTCCCCCGCCAGTTCTCACAGCCCCCTCCCAGCCTAGGTGGGGGGGTGGGGTAGAAGCTAGGGCCATTCCAGTCCTAGACACAAGCCCACAGCCGAGACCACGGGGCGACCTGCTGTGCTGCACACCTGCCCTCTGTGCCGCTGGGCTGCCCCGTCCAACACTTGTCCTCCAGTGGCCTGCCTGGCACTTGTTGGGACACTGGGTTCCTTGGTGTGTGTTTGGTCTCTGGGCCACCGCTGCTCCGGCTTCTGGTTCCGGGCTGGCCGCACATCCTGCTGGCCCCATGGGGCGCCGGCCCTTGCGTCACTGGGGTCCCCAATCCGGGGCAAGGTCAGTTTCTATACCCAACACTTCCTGGAGGATGTGGACAGCCTCAGAATGGCCTGGTCCCGCCCTCTCTCCAAGCCCTCCTACTGGCCTCCGTCACCTCACGGGTCCCTCGGGGCGGTCCTGGGGTCCTGCCCAGCAGAGGCGAGCAGTAGTTTTTCAGCCTCCTGACAGGGCTCTGTGGCATCCAGGGCGTGGCAGGCAGTCTCAGCAGCTGCACTCTCCAGGTGCCAGCACACCTGGCCACCTGTCTGTCTGTGGCTCAGTGCTCTAGCACAGCACCTCCCCCACCTACCATGCCCTCCCCTCCCACCTGCACGCTGCCCAGGAGAGCCCCTTGACCCCGACCCAGTCCCAGTGGGCAGGTGGGCCCAGCTCACAGAAGGCAGGTGGAGGAGAGAGGGTTCTGCGTCACCCTCCACCCCCCACCGCATGGGGCACTGCCCACTTCCACCCCTGGAAGGAGGCAGGGGGTGGGGGGTGCTCTGGGACCACCCACAGGGGAAGGACCCCTCCCTCAGCCCCTTCTCCCAGCCCCTCGGCTCCTGGCTCTGGGCAGCCCCTGGGGCCAAGTGAGCGACCTCAGGGGAGACAGCCAGGTGTTCCGGGACCTGCCTGCCACACCCCTTGGCCCCTCTGTCCTCAGGCCACATCTCCTGTCCTGTCAACCCCTCCCCCACACACCTCTGGGTCCCTTGACTGCCCCACTCCCACGTATAGGAAAGGGGTCCCCAGCCCTGGCCCAGCCCCCTGCTGAGGCTGTGAGTCAGGTGTCGAGTGCGTTCTGCTGACGCAGCGCGGAAAGTCCTCGCGGGCGGCCTGCGTGGGACAAGCTCCCTGAACGTCAGTGCGGGGCAGCGGGGGCAGTGGGGTGAGGCGAGCGGGCGGGGGATTCCTGCCCCGCGGAGGGGCGGGGACGCTGGGACTCGCCCAGCCCAGTGGAGGGATTGGGAGAGTGAGGCCAGGCTCATGGGGGGCCGGGAGGGGGTTCTGCCCAGGGAGCTCGGCGCTTCGGAAGGGCTCCGCGGAGCCACTGCCACCGGAGCCGCCACCTCCCTCCACGCTGGCCTGCTGTCAGCAGAGAGGCCTCTGCCCCACCAGGCCTGCCCGGACCCTGGTCACCGCCGCTGCATCTGCTCCCTCCCCTCTCCCTTCCTGCTGGACTCACCTCCCTCCCCAGCTGGGGTCCCACAGAGCAGGGAGGGGCTGGCTTCAGGGCCAAGGCTGGAGGCTCTGCTGGGGCACCCAGGCCCAGGGTGCACAGGCTGCCAACAGGCACTTTGGTCGGGTGGCCTGAGCAAGTCCAGGCTGGGAGGAGGGAGACCCCCCAGGGCGGCAGGAGGCTCAAGGGTGCCGGCGCGTGGGGGACGGAGGGTGCTGGTGCTGTGAGGGGCTCCCCACCCCCACTCAGGCCAGCTTCCTGGAATGGGGGCAGATATGTGCCCACCTGGGTCACCAAGCCCAAGAGGGATCCCAAGATGAGACTCTGCCCACGCCAGCTCCACACCCCTCGCTGTTTCCCCCGGGAAACCACCCCCCCCACAGCTGTAAGGTCGGATCTTAACAAACGGCACCGCGAAACAGAGGAAAGCTTCAAGTGAGCTGTATTAGGGGGCGCTCCCGGGCGAGGTGCCCTGGTCCGAGAGATTAGGGAGCGCTCCTGGGCGAGGTGCACTGGTCCAGAGATTAGGGAGCGCTCCTGGGCGAGGTGCACTGGTCCAGAGATTAGGGAGCGCTCCTCGCTGGTCCGAGAGAAAGGGGCCAGAGAAGTCGTGCCCAGGCGAGGGTCGGGCAAGATTTTATAGGGGAAGAAGGGAGAGGGGTGTGGTGAATCCAGGAGGACGCAGGGTATTCCTTATTTGGTGGTCTTTTCGGGTATCCTGGGGGACCGTTAGTCCCGCCCCTCGAAAGGCGGGAAGGCTGGGCTGGGTTCAAAGTCCCCAGGTCAGTTCCTGGAACTGGGTGGTCCGGAAAGTCTCCAGGGCAGTTTCTGGAACTGGGTGGTCCGGAGAATTTCGGTCTGATACAACCTGGGAATCTGATTGCGTTCCCCTGCCTCGGGCCAGTTGGCCTTACACCAACCAGAGGGGCCCTCCAGCTGCTCCGGAAAACCACAACTCCTCCCCCTGGGGTCGGAATCCAGTGTCAGTTCAGCCTCAGAAAAGGGCCTAGAGGCCGTCCTCTGTTCCCAGAAGTGCTTCCGCCGCAGCCACACCGCCTC
The DNA here is from genome assembly GCF_003676395.1 of Aethalodelphis obliquidens. NCBI lineage: Eukaryota > Metazoa > Chordata > Mammalia > Artiodactyla > Delphinidae > Aethalodelphis > Aethalodelphis obliquidens. Next base: position 52,487,340 of record NW_020837953.1, read on the forward strand.
ACCTGGCTGGAAAAGGCCCCTGACCCTCCCTCTACTGAGACCTGGACTCAGCCACTGTGAGACACGGCCCCTCCGCAAGCGGACCGAGAGACCCCTGAGGGGCATAGGGAGGGAACCCACCCTAGCAGAACTGGTTGCCAGCCCCTCCCAGCCCCAGTCCTAGGGCAGCTTCAGGGGGCCTTCCAAGGGCAGGTGGTCCCTGGCTGCCCCCTGGTGCTGGGATGCGAACCCATCGATCAGATAGGTCCATGGTGCTAAGTCTGGCCATTCAAGGGCCCTGACCAGGACCTGGGCCATCACTCCTCCCCGGCTCCCCCGCCACGGTTTCAGCAGCAGGGCCACTCCTCCAGCAGCTGGGCTGAGCTCCCACCCCGCTGTGGTTTGCAGGGCCTTGGACGCCCCCTTCCCACCAAGAAGTAGCCACACCTAGGTGGAGAGGCAGACATCTTCGCAGGACGCTTTGGGGCTGAGGTGCTTTCCAGAGACAGTGATTCGGGCCGTGGCTGCTCCAGACCCCTCTTTTTGGAGACGCGTTCCAGGGAAGAGGGGTGTGAGGGGGGTCCTCTGAGTCCTCAGGGCTCCGTGGGCTCTTTGGCCAGGGCAGAACCCTGACTGCCAGGCGCTGAGGGAGGCCCCAGTGGCTGCCAGGGTGAGGGCCTCCAGTGGGGGCTGCAGGGATGGTGGGGGTCCCTGGGTGGTGCTGGGTCCAAGCAGGCAGACAAGGGGGAGGGGAGGCAGAGGCCCTCAGCCCTCGCCTAGGATTACGAGCTCCAGCTGCAGTGCTGGGCAGCCCCGTCCCAGGCACTAGGAGTGCCCCCTCCCCCCCCCCCCCCCCCCCCCCCCGCTGAGGCTGCTCCTCAAGCTGCTGCAGGGGGCCCCGCACATCATTTGCATGTCGGGGCACCTTCTACCTCCAGATGCCCAGGTGCCCCACAGCCGACAGCGCTCCAGACTCAGCTCCCTGCCCGCCTCTCCCTGGCAGCCCGCACAGTTCTGGCAAGGACACTTTGGAGCCCGATGGGGGGCTGGGTGGGGCAGGAGAGGATCCAGATGGGGGTGTGAGGGTGTGGCCGTCGCCCCTGGGGTGAATGAGTAGCAAGGAAACCTCATTTATTGAACTCCAGGCTCTTGGGGTAACCAGGCGCCCAAGAGCAGCAGACAGTCCAGGGCTTTGGGGGAGCCCGGGGGCGGAGGTCCAGTCAGGACATGCACTTCTTAGCCCACCACGGTCCCTGTGGGCCATTGCACGCACTCAGGGCCTAGGGATGATGGAGGCGGCAGGGACAGCTGCTCCCTGAGGATCGGGTCGCCTCCGTAGACACCGCCCTGACCAGCAGGGGAACAGTCCCGCCAAGGCTGGAGGAGAGTTGGAAGGTCCTGGAGCAGCACTGCTGCCACCACGGGCCACATCGTGAGCCACAGGACAGCGTGGGCAGAGGCCCCGTGGGCAGGATGTGAGGAGGGGGTGGGAGAGGCCTCAGAGATGAGACATGGGGTCTAGAGGCCCCTTGGGCGAGTTAAGGGGGTGACCCCGAGGTGACATGGCTGTGTAGTGTCCTGGATGCCAGCAAGGAAAGTGGTCCTGACCCCGAAGACACAGGCGTGGGTTTTACAAAGACCTGGGTGTGCTCTGCCCACCGAGGAGGCCACCTCTCCCTGATGGAGACGGGTCTTCAGACACAGAGCTGGCCAGCAGGCTGCAGAGGACGCAGTGCTGGGCTTGACCCCTCATGGAGAGACCACCAGACGTACTGGGAGGGGACTCAGGGTTCCCAGACCCCAGTCACCCAGTGACAAGTGTGCTCCTGCCCTGGGGACCCCACACTCTGGGCCACAGCAGCAGGACGACGACGGGGTGCAGTGGTGGTGGGAGGGTGGGTGGGCTGTGAGTGACAAGGCAGGTGAGCCCTGGCCTGGGCCCCTCACTGGCTCTGTGACCTGGGAGGACTGACTCTACCTCTCTGAGCCCCGCTTTCCATCTGGCTCTTCTCTCCCTGGCTCCCTGGCTCCCTGGCTCCCTGGCTGCATACCTCCAGTGGGCTGGCCGGAGGCTCGGCGGTCAGTGCCCGCCGCCCTCTAGCGGTGCTGTGGCCGTTGCATCCCTGGGAAAGGAGTGGGGGGGCAGCGGGGGAGGACAGGTCGGTGCCCCTCGGGTCCCACCAGCACGCCAATGCAGGGCACAGCAGGGGTCCCGGCGGCCCCTCCCCCCTTGGTGGAGCCCGCTGAGGTACTGAGCGAGGGTGTGCAGGGCAGGAGGAGGGCATGTGGCTTGGCGGTGACCGTTTGGAGAGATGAGGGCAGGGGGACGCTGTGACAGCTAGGGTGGGCCTAGGGATGGGGCTGCCCAGACCCTGGGGTCTGGACTGGGGGGGGGGGGGGAAGGCCAGGGTGGAGAGGGGATTATGGCTGCCCCAGGACGCTTGGTGGCAGGGGTGTGGACACATGAGAGGCCCTGAATCTCCTAGGAGCCTTGAGGCTGGGCACACAGGGCACACAGGGACCTGCTGGCTCGGCACTTCCCTCAGGGCGCTGTCCTGCCACGACCATATGCCGGTCACCCACAGCCTGGGTCCTCCCGGCCTCTGCAGGTCTCTGCCTGCTGTAGAGTCCGGGCGCCGCAGGTGGAGGAGAGCTCAGGGCGCTGGTGCTCCGAAGGCCCAGAAAGGAGCTGACCCTGGGCAGGGCGGGGACCGCAGCTCGGAGGAACATGTTGGGTGTGAGGAAGCCTTCCTAAGGGAATCGAGAGGGGTCCGTGAGGCTCTAGACCCTTGACTGGGGGACACTGGGCGCCTTTCCTGGGGACCACCGACCCAGGCAGTAGAGGTCAGGTGGGTTGTGAGATTGCAGGGCGGGTGGACGAGGGACGTAGGTGAGGGGGCCCAGGAACTGGAAGCAGCCCACGGTGGGCAGAGTCAGGGGCACGGGGGGCCTCATCTCCCTTTCCTGCCGGGCAGACACCCCCATCCCTCGACCCTCGTGTCCCCCCAGGGACGGGCCCCAGCAGTGGAGTAGCGGCTCACGGGGCGCAGGGAGGCTGCCGGAGGGGGTCTCGGGGCCCGGTGTGCGGGGAACCCGCGGACCAGCTGCAGAGGTCGCGTTTGTAACAAAAAAAGCAGCTTTTATAGGCCCCCGCGAGGGCGCCGGTGGCCCGCGTTCTTGCGCTCCTCCTCCGACGACCCCGGGGAAGGCTCCCGCGCCGGCTTCCCGCCGCCCGGGGCCTCGGGGTCCCCGCCCTGGGCGCCGTCGGGGCTGGGGGTCGGAGGCCGGGGGCGCCGCTGTGCGGAGGAGGGCCGCCCGGGCGCGCCGCTGGGGCCCCGGCGTGGTGCGGGCCTGCGCGCGCCCGGCCTGCCGGCGGCGCGGAGAGCGGGGGACGCGGCGGGCGGCGACGACGGCGGGCGGGGGACGCTGCGGGAGCTCCCGGGGCGCGGCCACAGGTCTGCCTCGCCGTTGTGCAGGAGCACGAAGTGGCGCTGGGACAGCAGCGGCAGCATCTTCTGGCCGCGCAGCCTCTTCTGGAAGGTCTCGAGTGCCAGGTCTGGGGAGGAGCTGAGGGTGAGCCCGGCTGGGGCGGGGGAGGCGTGGGGGGAAGGGAGGGGCGGGCACCCAGCCTCCCCGGCATGGCGTTCCAGGGGCTGGAGTTTACGGGGCTGAGGGATGGGCCAGGGGTTGGGGTGAGGCGTGGGCGGGCATCACCTTGGCTGGGAGGTGGGGGCCTGAGCAGAGGGTGGGGTTGCCATGCAGCCTTTCGGGGGCTGGAGAGCTAGGTTTGTGGATGTCTGAACTTGGGGAGAGGTTGGGCAGGCAGAGGGGTCGGTTTGAGGGTCCTGGGGGCTGGGTAGGGGCCTCACCCAGGGTCTCCGTGACCACGCCTGGAATCACCTCTTTCAGGACTTCACAGTTGGTGTGCAGGGCAGGGTTGGAGCTCATCTCCAGCAGCCACACCTGGGCCCAACACTGCTCAGCATACCTCCCTCCCTACCACTTGGCCAGCAGGAGGCTGAGGCCCTGGTCCCCATTAAGCCCGGTGACCGGGCAGGTCACTTCTTTCCCATGGCCTCACTCCCCCATTTGCCCAAGGGGCTAAGACTCTGAGGGTCTGAGAGTCTGGCCTTGGGGGCTGCCCCAGCTGCAGGAAGAGCGAAGCCTTGTGGACACACCACCCCCAGGGCTAGGGAGGGTGCATAACTGCCTGCTCCAGGGGCCCGCCTGAGTGGTCAGGGTGTGCACAGAGGGCCCCTGCCTCCTGCACCTGCATGCTGGGCCCCGCCCACCCCACCCCACCCCGGGACGCCTCAGCAGCACCTTGAAGTTTTCATCAATCAAGAAGTCACAACCAATGAGGTCAAAGTAGCCCAGCTTGCACTTGAGCTTGGATTTGACAGACAGGAAGCAGTGGGCCATGATCTGCTGCATCCGCTTCTGTGGGGGGGTGGGGGGGGTGGAGACAGGATGTCACCTGTGGGCCCTGATTACACCCTCCGGGCCTGAACAGCCACATTCCCACCCCTCACCTGCGCTCCCACCAGTGCCTGCACTTTCACATTCTCAGGGTCACAGGCTCACAGCCAGAAACTCCTTCACTCTCATTTTACTCATTTCACAAACGTGTGGACCTCCTATTGCGTGGCAGGTCCTGGGGTCGAGAGTAGAGAGAGCTTACGAGGAGTCTCTGCCCTTGAGCAGCTCACTCGTAGGAGAGAAACAGTTGTGATGTGTAAATCGTTATGCACTCTGCACAGCACATGGAGCCATACATGCTGATGGAGAAGATGAAGCAGGGTGAGAGGTGGGGCGTTCTGGGTGGTGTGGAAAGGCGTCTGATCTGGGTGGGCCAGAGAGTGAGCAATGGGTGAAGACTGAAAGGGAGAGCTGTGGGGTGGGGATGGGACACCTGGGTAGAGCAAAGGCTGTAAGTGGGAGCACGCCCAAGGTGTTGGAGGAACAGAGTGAGGCTGCTGTGGCTCGAGTGAGCTAGGAGGGCAGTGGGAGATGAGACCAGAGTGGCACCAGTCACATCTCGGGGACATGGGAAGACCTTGCCTTTCACCCTGAGGTCAGAGCTGTTGGAGGGTGGAGCATAGGAGGGCATATCTGACCCGTGCTCTAATAGGGTCCTCTGGCTGCTATGCTGAGAGAGACTGAAGGGCCCCGTTGCAAAGATCCAGTGAGAAATATGGGTGGCTGTGTAAGCCGAGGTGGTGGAATGGATGCTGGGTCTGTGCTGGGGTAGAGCCAGCCTGGTTGATTGATGAAAGGATGGTGAGCTGTGAAAAGAGGAATGCAGGGTTATCCCTAGGTATCTGGTCTGAGGCTCTGGAGGATGGAGCCCGCATCAGCGGAGAAGGAGAGGAGGCCCATGGAGTCTGAGACATCTGTGAGCCTACAGATGGGGTGCTGGGAGCCAGGGTTCAAGTTCAGGGGAGGGGTCAGGGCCGGATGTTTCAATGTGGGGTCTTGAGCACATAGATGGAATTTAAACTCAGGCGATGTCTGATAAAGACAAAGAGTAGATATCAGTGGGTACAGCAGATAAAGAGTAGAGCCAGGCTGAGCCCTGGGCCTCCTGAGCAGCAGTGCGGAGCCAAGGGGCCAGCACAGGGGGCGGAGGGGGGGTGGACGAGGTCCTGGAAGCCATGGGGAGTGAGGAGCTGTGTCCAAAGTTGGCTGACAGGTCAGGGAGAAGAGGGCTGGACTGACCCCTGGGTTTGACAGCATAGAGGTCACTCCAGTGAGCATTTCAGCGAAACAACAGGGAGAAGCTTTGCTGAGCAGGTTCAAGAGAGGCAACATAAAAACAGCCCAAACTGGCCAAATTTGTCAGAATTAACCTTCTCAAAATGCTGGAAATTAACCAAAGGCGTCCAGCAACATGAAGAGTGTTTACTCAAGTAAAATCTTAAATCTTGGTAAGAACAGCAAGCTTGGTAGCGTTTTAACTTGCCCTGACTTTATCCCTGGCACCCAGCTCAGTGCCTTGGAAAAAGCCTGTGTTCCTGGTGCTGGAGATAGCAGAACAGACCTGTCTGGCAAAGAACTGGACTCATTTGTTGTGATGTGTCTGATGGTTCCATGGCAGACCTCACTTGAACTAAAGGAAAATACAAGAACAATGTCTTACCAAATAGAGAATGCCAGTGAAGAGATAGAAATTATAAAAGGGAGCTGAATAGAAATTCTGGAGTTGAAAATTATAGGAACTGAAATAAAAAATCACTACAGGGGTTCAACAGTCCATTGGAGTTGTTCAAAGATAGATCAATTGATATTATCTAGTCTAAGGAACAGAAAGTCAAAGGAATGAAGAAAAATAAAGCTACAGAGACCCGTGGGACACCGTCAAGCAGACCAAAATGCATAAGGAGATCCAGAAAGAGGGCAGAGGAAGAGTCAGGAAGAATATCTAAAGAAATAATGGCAGTGGGACTTCTCAAATTTGATGAAAAGTAATCTACACGTTCAGGAAGGCCAGTGAGCTGCAAGGAGGATAAACTCAAAAAGATCCACCCCAGCATAAGCAAACTTTCCAAAGACAAACAGACGATGTTGAAATCAGCACAGAGAAGCGACTCATCATAAAGGCTCCTCGATAAGACCAACAACCAGTTCTCATTAAAAACCATGGAAATGTCCATCAACAGATGAACGGATAAAGAAGATGTGGCACATATATACAATGGAATATTACTCAGCCGTAAAAAGACATGAAATTGAGTTATTTGTAGTGAGGTGGATGGACCTACAGTGTGTCATACAGAGTGAAGTAAGTCAGAAAGAGAAAAATAAATATTGTATATTAACGCATATATGTGGCACCTAGAAAAATGGTACAGATGAACCGGTTTGCAGGGCAGAAATAAAGACACAGATGTAGAGAACAAACGTATGGACACCAAGGGGAGAAAGTGGCACGGGTGGTGGTGGTGTGATGAATTGGGAGATTGGGATTGACATGTATACACTAATATGTATAAAATGGATAACTAATAAGAACCTGCTGTATAAAAAAATACATAAAATTCAAAAAAAAAGAAATAGCAAAATAGAAGATGTAAATCCTAACTTATCAGTAATTATATTAAATATAAATGGAGTAAGCTTTCCAATTAAAAGAGATTGTCAGGATGCATTCCCCTCCCCCCCATACACTATCTATGAGACTCACTTGAGATTCAAAGACACAGATAGGTTGAAAGTAAAAGGATAAAAAAAAGATATATCAGGGCTTCCCTGGTGGCGCAGTGGTTAAGAATCTGCCTGCTAATGCAGGGGACACAGGCTCAAGCCCTGGTCTGGCAAGATCTCACAAGCCGCGGAGCAACTAAACTTATGCACCACAACTACTGAGCCTGAGCTCTAGAGCCCCTGAGCCACAACTACTGAGCCTGCATGCCATGACTACCGAAGCCCACGTGCCTAGAGCCCATGCTCTGCAACAAGAGAAGCCACTGCAATGAGAAGCCTGTGCACGGCAACGAAGAGTAGCCCCCGCTCGCCGCAACTAGAGAAAGCCCGTGCGCAGCGACCAAGACCAAACACAGCCAAAAATAAATAAATAAATAAAATTAAAAAAATATATATATCAGGCAAACAGTAACCAAAAGAGAGCTAGAATATCTATACTGATAGCAGATAAAATAGAGTTTAAGGCAAAAATTGAGGACATTAAGAAAAAAGAGGACATTTCCTAATAAGTCAAGAATATGTAATAATCATAAACATACATATACTTAACAACAGAGCCTAAAAATGCATGAAGCAAAAACTGACAGAATTGAAAGGAGAAATAGACAATTCAGTAATAATAGTGGGAGACTTCAGTATCCCATTTTCAATGATAGAACAACTAGACAGAAGATCAACAAGTAAATAGAAGACTTGAACAACACTATAAACCAACTAGACCTAAAAGACATCTGTCGAACACTCCACCCAACAGTAGAATATACATTCTTTTCAAGTGTGTGTGGAACATTTTTCAGGATAGACCATGTGTTAGAGCATAAAACAAGTTTCAATACTTTTTGTTTTTTTTTGCGGTTCGCGGGCCTCTCACCGCTGTGGCCTCTCCCGCTGCGGAGCACAGGCTCCGGACGCGCAGGCTCAGCGGCCATGGCTCATGGGCCCAGCCGCTCCGCGGCATGCGGGATCCTCCCGGACTAGGACACGAACCTGTGTCCCCTGCATCGGCAGGCGGACTCTCAACCACTGCGCCACCAGGGAAGCCCCCAATACTTTTTAAAGGGTTGAAATCATACAAAGTATGTTTTCTGACCACAATGGAATGAAATTAGAAATCAATAAGAGAAAGAAAATTAGAACATTCACAAATATGTGGAAATTAACACACAAGCAACAAATGAAAACAGAACACACAAAATCTTATGGGATGCAGTGAAAGCAGTGCTCACAGGGAAATTTATGGCTGTAAACACCTACATTAAACAGGAAGAAAGATCTCAAATCAAATCAATAACCCAAACTTCAACCTTAAGAAACTAGAAGAAAAACAAACAAACAAACAAAAACAAAAAACGAACAAAAAACCCAAACCACACCAAAACAAAACTAAACCCAAAGCAAGAAGGAGGGAAATAATAAAGATTAGAGTGGATATTAATGGACTAGAGAATAGAAAGCAACAGAGAAAATCAATGAAACCAAAAGCTGGCTCTTTGAAAAGATCAACAAAACTGACAAACCTTTAGCTAAATTGAACAAGATAAAGGGGAGAAAAGACTCAAATTACTAAAATCAAGAAAGAAAGACTTACAGAGATGAAAAGGATTATGAAAACGATTACAATTGTTCATAAAATACCATGAGTACCTGCATTCGAAACAAATTAGACAACTTAGGAGAAGTGGAGAAATTCTTAGAAAGACAAACTAATAAGTCTGACCCAGGAAGGAATAGATAATCTGAATAACCTCTAACAAATAAAGGTTGAGTTAGTAATAATTAAAAAAATAACAATTCTTCCCACAAAGGAAAAGTCCACAATAAGGTAGCCTCACTGGTGAATCCTTCCAAATATATTTAAAGAATTAACACTAACTCTTCACACACTCTCCAAAAATAGAAGAGAAGGGAACATGTCCAAAATCAGACAGACATACAAGCAAATAATGCTGTGGACCACATTACTTATGAGGGTAGACACATAAATCCTCAGTGAAGTACTAAAACCCAGTCCAGCAGCATATTTAAAGGACAATATGCTACACCTGCGTGAGATTTATCCCGGAAATGCAAGGGTGATTCAACACCTGATAATCAATTTCTGTAATACAGCACATTAAGAGAATGAAGCTGCAGCAACCGAAACGGCGTGGCGCTGGCTTAAGGATAGACATACACACCAATGAAATAGAATTGAGAGTCCAGGGAGAAACACATACATATCTGGTCAATTGATTTTCAAAAGTGCGCCAAGAACAGTCTCTCTGACAAATGGTCCTGGGACAACAGGAGAGCCACATGCAAAAAGCTGAAGTTGGACCCTTACCTCCCACCATTACACAATAACTAACTCAAAACGAGCTAAAACTATAAAACTTTTAGAAGAAAACATAGATGTAAATCTTTACAACCTTGGAAATGGCAATGGATTCTTAGATATGACATCAAAGCATGAATAACCAAAGAAAAAAATCGATAAATTGGACTTCATAAAAATCTATGCAAAAAAGGACATTATGGGGAATTCCCTGGCAGTCCAGTGGTTAGGACTCTGCACTTCCATTGCAGGGGGTTCAATCCCTGGTCGGGGAACTAAGACCCCTCAAGCCGAGGGGCCCGGCCAAAACAAAACAAAACAAAACAAACAAAGGACATTATCAAGAAAGTGAAAAGAGAAATCACAGAATGGGAGAAAATATTTGCAAATCACACATCTGGTAAGGGTCTAGCATTCAGAATATATAAAGAGCTCTACAGCCTAAGAAGGAAGAGTGAACAAAGGATCTAAACAGAAGTTTTTCTAAAGAAGATACAAAAATGGCCGACAAATACGTAAAAAGATGCTCAATATCATTATCATTAGGAAATGCAAATCAACTCCACAATGAGATACCACTTTACACCCACTGGATGACTATTAAACAAAAAAAGAAAAATACCAAGTGTTGGCAAGGATATAGAGAAATTGGAACCATCATACATTGCTGGTGGGAATGGGAAACCTTGTAGCCACTGTGGAAAATGGTTTGGCAGTTCCTCAAAAAGTTCAACATGAGTTACCCTACGACCATGCAGTTCCCTTCCTAGACCTATACCCAAGAGAACTGAAAACATCTGTTCATGAATATTCATAGCAGCATTACTCATAATAGACAAAAAGTAAAAACAACCCAAACGTCTATCAACTGACGAATGTTTATCCAAATAAATCGTGGTCCATTTATACAATGAAATAGTTTTCAGTCATAAAAAGAAACGAAGGGAATCTTGAAAATGTTATGCTCAGTGAAAGAAGCCAGGAAAACCCACATATCATGTGATTCCATTGACATGAAATGTCCAGAACAGGGAAATGCATGGGGACGGGAAGTGGATTAGCAGTTGCCAGGGGCTGGGAAGGGCAGTGGGTACCGAGTTTCTTTCTGCGGAGGTGACTGTGTTCTGGAATTAGAGTGGTGACCATCCTGCAACTCTGAGAATCCACCAAAAACCACTGAGCTGTACTTTCACAGAGTGACTTTTGTGTCGTGTGAATGATCTGTTTCAGAAACGGAGAGGAGAGGGTCCCTGGAACCCACCGCTGCGCGCACGCCCAACGGCAGCCCCACCCAGGGACTGACGGTCCCGACCCCTGGCCCCTCCCAACGCCGTGTGGGCGGGGCGCGCACGCACCGCGAAGGTGGTGAAGACCCAGTCCCGGGGGAGGCGCTTGGCCTTGCGGAACTTGTCGTTGATGTGGCGGTTGAGGTGCTCCATGCTCCACACCGTGTCGTCCTTGAGCAGCAGGTACAGGGGGCTCTTCTTCTGCATGAACTGGGAGGCAGGGCATCGCCTGGAGGCCCGGCCCCCACGGGGGGCCCTGACAAGAGCCTCACCCCGACGCGGCCACCAGAGACCCCACAGGGGTCCCGCTCCTTCGGGACACCGAGCCCCTGCCCCAGCACCTCCTGCCCCTGAGAAGTACCCCCAGATCCTCCTGGGGGGCCACTGCCCAGACACCTCCCTTTGAGACCCTTCCACAGAGACCTCTGCCCACAGCATCCCTGAACTGAGGTCCTCACGGAGGCCCTTGCCCTTGGCCCCCACCCCTGCTGGGCCTGACCCACACCCAGAGGGAGCTGAGCTGGGGGTCGGGGCCACGGCTCTCAGTCTGTTCACCAGGATGCCCAGCGGAGGCTGAAGGTGAGAGGCAGTGCTGGCTGCAGGCAGGGGCAGCCCAGGCCACCTCGGGGTTTGGGCCATGTCTACAGTTGGATTCTTTTCCCATTCTTGAGCAGTGATTTTTGTCCAAGGCTGCAGGGAGGGCCCTCACCTGTGTGGGGCATTTACCTGGTTGGTTAAATGGCCACAGAGGTCGCTGGATTGGGGGTCATAAAGGCCGAGGGTGAGGCGAGCGTAGCCGTGGCCGAAGAACACCATGTAGGGCATGGTGCAGGCGATGAGCAGGTAGGAGCGCACGTCGAACTTCTTCCCATCCAGCAGCAGCGGGTTCTGGATGTACCTGGGGAGGCGTGGCTAGTCTGGCCCGTGCCCCCACCTGGGCCTGCCAGTTCCTCAGCACCCCTGCTACCTGTCTCAGGTGTGAGCTGTGGGTCCCCTACCCTGGCTGGGCGCAGTGTCCACTGGTTAGGGGACATTTCCGAGCCTGAACACATCAGGGAATTGGGAAGGAGGGCCTGGCCCCTAGAGCTCAGCCCACTGGTGTGTGTCTGGGGCACCCCAGGGCGCAGCCCTCGCTAGAAGCCTGGGAGGCAGAAGCAGACTGGGCCCTATGGGCTGGGAAGACTGCCTGGAGAAGGAGGGAGGGGTGACCTTGGGCCTTGAAGGGCAGGTGGCTTTGGAGAGGCAGGGAGGGGACATCCCAGTGGAGAGAGCTGTAGGTCTAGAGACCCAGCGGCTGGGAGCAGCTGCTTGGGGTGGCAGACAGCAGTTGCGGCAGGAGTGAGGTCCACACTGGCAGATAGGCAAGTCCGAAGGGACCTTTCTCAGGCTCGACTGTGCCCCCTGGTGTGAGGCTGAGGGTCTGGACCCCTCCCAGAGGCAGAGGGAGCAAGGCGGGGTGGTCGGCTCTGCCTGTGGGCCTGAAGGCTGCAGCTGGATGCGTGGGGGATGGGGGAGAAGCCGGGCTCCCTGCAGGTCAGAGGGTGCAGGACCCAGGCTGGGGCACAAGCTGACCAAGCCCTCCCTGCACCACACCATCCAGGAGCCTCCTGTGTTTGGGGGGGGGAGGGTATATCCTCTGAGATCCTGACTGGATGTGAAAACCCCACCTCTTCTGGCTACACAGGGGCCCAGCTGGGGGCACCGCAGCCTTCCACCGCCAAGGACTCCTCTGTGGGCCCCGCGACGCCCACGAGCCTCACAGGCACCAGCGGGCCTGGGTCAGCCCCACCTGGCCAACGCCCCTCGGGGTGCCCACGCGCAAAACCTCTGCACGACCCGCGCCTGAGGCGCCCGGAAGGGCATCTTGCGGTAGATGGGGTCGTCCTCGATGCTCTGGGTCTTGGCTTGGAGGGCGGCGACTTCCTCCTGGTTCCGGAGCAGAAAGATGCCTTTGCCCTGGTTGGAGGCGGTGGGCTTGCAGATCCACATCTGGGTTTCTGCGGAGAGAGCTACCCGAGCCAGGGAGCCTGCCTCGCCCCGCCCATCCCTGCCTCGCCCCGCCTTGGCCCCAGCCCCGCCCCGCCCCGCCCCGCCCTGACCGCTCCCAGCCACGGCCCCGCCCCTGCAGGCTTTGGCCTCCACTAAGGTCCGGCCATGACCCCCCGCCCCACCCAGCATCTACTCAGCACCAGCCCTGACCTCACCCACCCTGGCTCCACCCTTCCACTCCCTGACCACGCCCCACCTCGGCCTCGCCAGGGCCTTGGCCCCGCCCTAATCTCGCTCCCACCTTGGTCCAGCCCTGCACCGGTCTCCCCAGAGCGGGCCTGGCGTCCAGGGGCCTCTCACCATCAAAGAGGGTAAAGAAAGCCTCTCTCTCGTCCCTGATGTCCAGACGGTAGGTCTCTGGGAAAAAGTCTTCCATTTTCAGGACGCTGGGGAAGCAGGGAGGTGGGGAAGACACTGGGAGGGTTGTCCCCCTCCCCCAGCTTGGTCAGCCATTCTGGGGGTCTGACCTGGGGTAGGCTGGAGGGAGAGTGTCTGCTAGGAAGCTGCGCTGGGCTCCAGGCACTCCTGCCCTCTTTGGTTTCCTCTGAAACACACCCCCACCCCCGGCCCCCAGCTCTTTCCTCTGCAGAACCTTTGCACCTTCTGTTCCCTGACCAGGAGCACGCTTTTCCGGCTCTGCACACCTGGCTTCTCTGCCGGCTGCCTCACCCACCTCCCAACCCCTCCCACCTCCCTGCTCTTCCCCCTGCTGCTCTCGGGCCTTCGGGAGTGGTCAGTTCAGAGCTGGGTCTCCAGGCCAGGACAGTGCCCAGCATGCAATGAGCGGTCAGCATGGATCCCCTGTCCTGGGATGCCCTGTAACCCCTTTCACCGAGCACCAGGCCATCCTTCAGTTGAGGGCAGAATGGCTGGGGGAATCTACCTCTGTGGCCCAAGGTGTCCTGAGCTGCTCCACATGAGCTCTTCTGGGGCGGGTGTCGTGTCCTTTCCAGATCTGTACCCCAGGAGGACACAGGACCTGGCCTGAGTGGCTGCTCAGTGTGTGGAGAATGGATGGGGGCGTCGAGAGGTGGGGAGTGGGTGGGGGCTTGGCGGTAGACTGGTGGTGTGTGGATAAGTGGATTTTGGATGGAAGTAGGTGGATGGGCAAGTGGTCTGGTGGGTAGACGGATGCCTGGAGGGGGTTGGACCAGAACTGCTGACAGAATTGGGTGGTGTCGTGGATGACCAGGTAGTGGGTGGGTGGCTGCCTGCCTGGTGGGGGGTGGACGAGGGAGGCAGATGGTAGGTGGCTGTTTGGATGGGCGGGCAGACGTGTGAATGGCCGGGCAAGTGAGTGGAAGAGGAGTGGGCACATCGAGTGGGTCGGGCACGGCTCCGGGGGGAGGGGAGGGCCAAGGGGCAGGAATGGGTGTGCAGTGGACGGCAGTGGGTGTGGTAGGCAGTGGTGACTGAATGCAGGACACCAGTGGGCGGCTCTGTGGTGAGCGTGTGAGGACCGCTGGGGGGCCGTGGGCTGGGTGGCTGGAATGGTGGCCGGTATTGGGGGTGGAGACAGATGGGTGGTACGCGGCTGGGTCAGTGGGAAGGCGGGTAGGCGGACCGACTTGGTGGAGGGCGGTCAGGAGCAGCGATTGACGCGTCGGGTGCGGGGTGCGCCGCCGGGGTGGGGGGCCAGGGCATCCTCACTTGGCCTGTGCGCAGGGGGCCAGCTTGCTGGTCTTGCTGAGGACACGCGCGTGCTCCCTCAGGGCGCTGAGAAGCCCGATCTTGGTGGTAAGGAGCTGGCTGTTGGGGAGCTGGTACAGCAGCTGCTCACCTGGCGCGACAGAGCCCGGGCAGCGTGCGACCGCGCATGCGCGCGTGGAGGGCCGCCCGCTGAGCCTGGCCCCGCCCCTACCTTCCCGGAAGCTGCAGTAGGTGTCCCTGCACTTGACCTCGCACCACTTGAGCTTGTAGTCTTCCCGCCGGCTGTCCTGGATGCGCTGCCAGCCCTTGCTTTTGCAATAGGAGCTGATTCTGCAGGGGCGAGGGGCGGCGGTGACCTGGGGGCCGCGGGGTTGTGGGCCGCGGAGCGAGGCTGGGCCGGGGCCTGCAGGCGGTGGGGCTGGACCCAGCCTGAGGCCCCACTCACATTGCGGCCCCGTTGGTGCCTCCGATGTAGAAGAAGGGGCCCTGCCCGGTGCCGGGCCGCTGCTTCTCCCCCTCCAGCGGGTGCTTCTCCAGGAGGGCGGCCCGGGGCCTGGCAGTGTCAGCATCGTCCAGCTCTGCGGGCAGAGTGGGTGGTCAGAGGCTCTGGCCCAGCTGGTGGCTTTTCTGCCCCTCCCTGGGCCCTGCCTGAGCCCATCTGCGTCTTGGTCCAGCTGGCTTAGCTGACGTAGGAGCCCCTCCTCTCGGTGGCTCCCCATTGATCTCTCATGGGCCCAGCCTGTGAACAAGGTGGGGTCAGACAGGGGGCGTCCACTCAGAATCTGACTGGAACCCCTGTGCAGTCCCCCCAGCCGTCTCGGCCCATCTCAGCCCAGCCTCAGGCCCAATCAGAGGGCCTCCTAGGAGAAAGGGGGCAGGGTCCCTCCTTACCAACGGCAGGGGCTTTGTGTGGGGCAGAGGCTGAGGTGTGAGGCTGGAGCTAGGGGCAGATGTGACGCAGGGACGTGCCCAGAGGGCGGGGGTCACAATGTCCATCATGACGTCATGGGTGGCCTACAGCAGTCAAGGGAGACCCCTCTCCGCCTGTTCAGACCCCGACTCTGCTGTCCTCTGCCCTACTCGGCTGGCCCAGATCCCACACCCAGCACATGGCCTCCTGCTGGCCCCTCTCCCCGGGCATGGCTGTGTGGTCCCCCCGTGAGAAGGCCTTCCTGGGGATGGGGTGCCTGTCCCTGGGGAGGCCCTGGCTGCATACACCTGGTGCCCAGCGGCGGCTCCGCCGGACCCCTGCCATCCTTGACCGCTTGCCTCTCTTTGTGCCAACCTGGGTCCGAGGAGGTGGTCCCTGGCAGTGGAGGAAGTGGGTGCGGCTGCGGGCCGCAGGCGCTGGGGCACTGGTGAGGGGGCACCTCTGGGAAGACGTGGCCCCCACCCCTCTGCGGGCCCTTTGGGCGGCCCGTGGTCCTAGCCCTTGAACTGGGCACGCAGTCAGGCCCGCCCTGCCCGGGGAGGGGTGCTGCCCAGCGTCCTGGATTTGGGCTTCCTCTTGTGGGTGGCTCCCGTCTCTGTGGTGACTGTGGGGCCTGCAGGGACTGTCCATCTGGTGTCGGCATCTCTGCGCTTGGCCTCCCTGCCGGCTGTTAGGAGGGCTGCTGTCAGGCCTGCGGGGTTGGGGGGCGGCAGCCCTGAGCAGTCCCCTCCCAGAGTCAGGACAGGGCCATGAGGAGGCCCCGCCCTGAGGATGATGCCTCCCTAGGGCTCCTTTCCTGTGTGGCTAACTCGGGAACATTTTAGGGAGTTTTAGCCATTCCTTGACAGGTCCTTCCCAGTTTGGGGGCTGCTTGGGAGGCTAGGATTTTCCGAAAGATTGAAGAAACACAAGCAGTGGAAAGGCCAGTACCCTGGGAGCTGGCAGGCAGAGAGGGGCTCCTGCATTTGCATACCAGGGGCTGGCAGCTTGCCCTCCAAAGAGGACAGTCGCTTTGCAAACAAACCAGCCGGCCACCCAGGAGGTGCTGGCCAAGACCTTTGTCCCCACTTAGGACAGAAGAGGGTAAACTGGGAACAGCTGTCAACGTGGTTACAGGGCCTGGGTGCGGGGCGGGGCGCGGGGAGGCTCTCACCCCCCTGCCAAGCGTCTCCTCCCCAGCCCTGCCCCACCCAGAACGGGAGGGCTCCTCTGTGGCGGCTGGACCCCGCCCAGCATGACTGCGGGGGGGCGGGGGTGGATAGGAGCCTGCTGAGCACGGGGAGGGTGCGCACGTGCGTGTGCGCGTGGGTCTCCGCGTTGCCTGGGAGACCCGCACCTTGCTGGGGATGGGGGCCCCCAAGGAGGATGACGGTCAGTACTCTGCCCCAGCACTCCCACGTGAGCGGCCACTGAGTCAACAGACATCTGATGGAGGCCCCCAGGTGTGAGCGACAGGTTGACGCCCAGAGACAGAGAAACAGGGCCCTGCGAGGAGAGGCCGGGCGGTGGGGGTGGTGGCGGAGCCCGAGGCAGGGGACGCAGCCCTGGGAATACGCTGGGGCAGGACTGGACGGTTAGAACAAAGGGACAGACAAGGTGGACGAGCTCATGGAAATACGCAGCACAGCCTCGTGAGAAGCTCAAGGCGAGGAAGTGTGCTGGAAAGGAGAATGTAAAGAAGGAAAGGCACCCAGCGGAGCCGGAGACACCTCAGAGCCGGAGGCAAGGCTCCTGTGAGCCGCCCAGCGTGGTGGGAGGTCTTCAGACCCCCCTCAGGGAATTCCCCAGTTGAGCCGGACCTGGGAAAGGAAGCTGGGGCTGTGGTGTGGATCAGCTCTGTGCCTCGGTTTCCCCACCTGCAGAGTGGGCTGGGAGTACCAGTGGCCTGTGTGACACATGCACACAGCTGCCTGGTCACCCATGTTGGAGGAGGGCCTGTGTGACGACGGTGAGGCCGGAGAGGGCCAGGCCGGTGCCGAGCAGGGCAGTGACCTGCCTGCAAGGAGCGTTACTGGGGGTTACAGCATGAATGTGGGGGGTGGGAGGGAGCCCCGGCCCCCACAGCCCAGCAAAGGGTAACTTCTGCGGGGTAACCCGGACCCAGCAGCGAGCGCTCCCGGAAACGGGAGCCGGGAGGTGGGCACGGAGTTGCCGGATTTCAGAGCAAGCTTTGTAAGCCTGTGCCTCTGTTTGCCTGTCTTAACTCTGATATCTTATTTCTTCCACGAAGAATTAAACAGGCCATGAATGACTATTTCTTGTCATTCAAGTTAACAGAAATTAAGAAAAAGAATCCTTACTCTGGGCGTGCACGCGTGTGGTGGACGCGGTGCGGGTGCCCCGGGCTGCAGGACATGGTGGCCTGCGGGGCTGCGGGCGGGGTCAGGGGTCAGAGCCTTTGCCGAGCAATTGCCTTTCTCAGAGTCTCTCTGACGGACTAATTCTAAATAGCAAGCTTTGTGCTGAAAGGTGTTCCCGAACCGTTATCAATGGTGGTGAAGCTCGGGTTGCAGTGGCCCTGCCCGGGGGTGGGGGGGTGACGGCACCAGGCCCTCCGCGAGGACTGCAGGGAGGGGTCGGTGGAAACAACTTTATAACGAATTTTTAAATAAACTTTTTACCTGGTCAGGTAAAAAGTCTGGCGGGAAATGGCGCTCCGGTGTGATGAATGGAAGACCCTCGTGAACCTGAAGGAAACATCCAGGAAAACGAGGTGACACCCGTGTCCTGCCAGGTCCGTCCTCCAAATACACGTCTGGGGACGCGGGGCTCAGGAGGTGCTCTCGTTGCTCGTCAGGCTGGTGCCTTCTGGCCAGGGCTGAGCTGTCTGGGGGGACGTGGGTCCCCGCAGACTTTAGGAGGCCGTCCCTTCTGGGGGTCGGTCCTGGGAGACAGACCTGGTCCTGAGCAAAGGAGCTGGTCCTGAGGGGCCGCCACGCCCGGAGGCCTGCCCTGCTCAGCCTGGCCTGGGGGTCTCTGCCCAGCCAGGCACCCGTCCGCTCCCCTCGCTCGCCTCCCTCACACTCCTGGGCAGAGTCCCGAGAGGACCCACAGGGCTCCTGGGGCCAGGGGGCTGGGCGGGGCAAGGGACGGTAGGCCCCAGCCCTCAGGGCCAGCCAGGACCCCCGCTGGTGGCCCGCTTGCCCCTCTTGCCTGCCCGACAAGGTGGTGTGAGCCCTGTGCCAGGGAAACAACAGTGGTGACCAGGCAACTGTCTCCTAGCAACCATGACCCAGTGGCCCTGAGGGGAGCAGGTGGGTGGGGAAGGGCAGGAGGCCGGGCACCAGGGGCAGCGGCCAAGGCTGGAGGAGGGGTGGCATGGGCACCGTCCCCACCTGGGTCCTCCGTCCTCCCGGGACATTCCCGAGCCTTCTCAGGATCCCCAGATCTGTGCCAGCCCCCCAGGCCTGACCCATTATGTTTGTGTGCTCAGTGTGCTTTACCTGTGTTATTTCATCTCCCCTTACCACGGCCTCTTTACAGAACAGAAAGTGGGCGCTCAGCAAACCCGTGCCTCCGCAAGGGGCTGAGAGGAGCTCACGCCCAGGTCTGGGAGGCCAGGGCGTGTGGGAGGGCCGCTGGCTGCCCTGCATGGCCCCCTGCCTCTGTCCTCCAGAGCCTTGCATGGGTCACCAGGGTGTCTCTCCTTAGGGAGCCTTCACTTGCTTCTTGTAGGGTGGATGGTGGTCCCCGTGCCATGTGTGTCCACGTCCTAAGGCCCAGAAAGTGCCGTGTGACCTTACTTGGAAAAATCGTCTTTGCAGATGTGATTATCTGATGGGCCCTAAATCCAGCGACCAGTGGCCTCGGGAGAGGGAGGGAGAGCGGAGGAGACACAGAGGGGAGAAGCCAACTGAAGATGCGGCAGCGGCCGGAGGGATGCGGCCACAAGCTCCCGGACGCCTGGAGCCCCAGAGGCTGAGAGAGGCAGGAAGGACCCGCCCCAGAGCCTCCGGAGGGAGCAGGTGGCCTCCAGAACCGTGAGAGAATACATTTCCGTTGTTTCAAGCCACCGAGTTTGTGTAATTTGCTGTGGCTGCCCCAGAAAATTAATGCACCCCTTAAGCGCCCCCTCACTTTAAGGGTCCCGGGTGGCATTCCCCACTGTGGGGAGGCCTCCCTGACCCCACTCAGAGGCTGACGCACTCCCACCTGTGTGCCTGCCTGCACCAGGTGTTGGGGGCCTGCAGGGCTCCGTTCTGCTGCACTGTGGTCTGACACCCCTTTGCCCAAGGGTAGCTGTCGGTTACTCTGGAGGGGCGGAGAGCTCCTCCACCCAAGTCCTGGACTGAGGGGCAGGCAGCCTGACCTCGGGAGCTGGTGGCCCCCTGCCTGGGCCTGCTGGGTGCAGCACCCGGGGGCGGGCAGTGGATCCCCTGGTCACCTGCAGGCCACTTGTCTTCCCCTTGGCCTGAGCACAGTTTCAGAACCCCCAGGTCGTCCTCCCCCGGAGCCCATGCCCCACTCCCCATCCCTTCTAGAGGCCCAGACCCCTAGGAGCTGGGCCAGCCCACCACCCTGCTGCCCTATGACTCCCCGTGGGTTCTGGGGAGGCGGCTCCCTGCCCACGTGGTGACAGCGAGAGCTCAAACTCAAAAGCTGCCGTATAACCCGAAACACTGGTGTGGGCGCCAGCCCGGGGCAGCCCTTCCCGCGACGGCCTGGGACTGGGCCATCGGTGGCATCTACAACCCCGAACAAGGCAGCCAATCATTAACCGGCCGCCCCGCAGGGCGGATGCCTCTCCCCGGGTGCCACCGGGCTTGGCTGGGCTTGGCCCCAGTGCCTGGAGGCAGACGGGGCGGTCCAGCCCCGCTGGGTAAAGGCCCAGCACCCCTCCTGCAGCTGTGGTGCGGGTCTCCCAGGCAGCTCAGGCCCTGGCTCCCCACGGGGAGTTGGTGCCTTTGCCAGGGCTGGAACAGGAAGCTCTCCTCACCGGCCCCCGTGCGGCCTCTGGGCCCCTCTGCTGGGCTCCTGCATGGTTCCCGCTTGGCCACCTGCTCAGAGAGACCTTTCTGGGCCACCCTTACCCCACCCCCACCCTGCTGCCACCTCTACTGCCCTGGCTTCTGCAGCACCGGCAGCCCCTGCAGCTGACTCGTCCTGCGCGGAGCCTCCTTGCTGCCTGTGACCCCCCTCTCAGGGACATCCCCCCCCCAACCCCCAGTGTCTAGAACTGCACCGGCTCCCAGAGGGCGCTCAGGAAAGAGTGGGTGCTGAGGACGGAGGGAAGGCGGGGAGGAGGGAGGAGGGACGGTCCCCTCCGCCCTGGCTGTGGCTGCGGAGCCCTGGGTCGGAGGCATCAGACAGGCCTTTGCGAAGCCGTGGGTTGGGACCCTAGGACCTCCTTGGAATTCTCAGGGGAAGAAGGGGCTGGTCCCACGAGGCCAGGGGTGGGACCGGCATCCGGAAGTTTGGTTTGGGAGGCAGCTGTAGACAGAGGACGTCTTGCTGAGCCTCTGTGGGTAGAAGGGAGCGGGCAGGGGCTGCCAGGCCTTCTGCCCAGCGTGCATGGGTGACAGCCTGGCCCGGCACCTGGAGAGTCCCCCGACCGCCCAGGTCCCGAGTCGCGCCTGTGGGGACCCAGGGGAAGGAAGAAGAGGGGTCTCACCTGTGGGGTCTCCACACCTAGCACCCTCCAGGGTTCTGGTGCCACCTGGGGTTGGGGAGAGGGCATCCTGGGGCGTCTCTTGGGCACTGCCAGCCATGGGCACCCTTCCACGGCCTGGGCTGGGGGTTTGGGGCCAGGGCTGCTTCTGTCCTGTCCCCCTTACCCGCCGCCCCTGCCTGGTGTGGGTGTGGGGTGGCAAGGGATGAGGGTACCTTCCTGGAGAGGCTCCTGGGGGCTCCAGGGATGCGGCTGCCTGCGGCCCAGTGGCAGTGCCAGCAGCACGGGGGCTGCACCAACTGCTCGCCAGCCTTCAGCGTGGGGCCCACCGCCCGTGGAGCCCCCCCACTATAACACCAACAGCCTGTTGTGTCTGCGACAGAAATCCCCTGTGGGGCGTCACAGGGCTCCCCCAGTCAGGGACACGGGGGCTGTGGGTGGTCAGGCGTGGCCTGTGCCCTGGGGGCACACGAGGGCTTGCGCCTGGGCAGGAGTGTACAGCCGGCTCAGGCCCACTGCTGGGACCCACGGACCCCGGCCTCCCCTCCACCAGGCATCCGGTGAGCAGCCCCTCCGCCGGTGGCGATCAGGCCATGGATGGACGGCATTACCAGACAGTATTAGACAGAAGGAGCAGATCTAACCGTGTCTGGTAAGACACCCATCGGCAGGCTTTGGTGCAGGCAGGCTCATCGGCGGCCCTTCTGGGAGGGCCTGGGGCTTCCCCTACCACCTGTCTCACCGCACCGTGAGGAAGTGGGAGGGCTCGGCGGCAGGACCCCCAGAGCCGCCTGGGGCTTCCCCTACCACCTGTCCCGCCGCACTGTGAGGAAGTGGGAGGGCTCAGCGGCAGGACCCCCAGAGCCGCCTGGGGCTTCCCCTACCACCTGTCCTGCCGCACCGTGAGGAAGTGGGAGGGCTCAGCGGCAGGACCCCCAGAGCCGCCTGGGGCTTCCCCTACCACCTGTCCCGCCACACCGTGAGGAAGTGGGAGGGCTCAGTGGCAGGACCCCCAGAGCTTCCTAGTCCGTGGAGCGGCCCCAGAGCCCTGGTGGCCTGGCCCAGGGCTGCTCCAAGGAGGGCTTTCCTGCAGACCCCGTCTGGGCAGCAGCCCAAACACGTGTTTGTGGGCGCAGCTGGGGAGCAGCCTGGTGTCCCTGCTCTCGGTCCCGGGTCAAGGTGGCTGCGGCGCCCTCGCAGCTTTCGGAACGGCCCTCGGCCGGTTAATGAGTAACAGCTGGGCCAGGGGCAGAGCCTCCTCCTGTGGGAGAGCCACTGGGGCCCAGGGCAGAAGGGTCACCCCTGTGCCTATGCCGGCAGGTCTGGGGGCTGGTGTCCTGGCTTCAGATCAAAAAGATAAAACAAAAGACCATCCCGGCCTTGATGGTTTGGGACAATGTTCCCAATCTCGCCTACGACACTGCGGGGGCTGGGGGTGGGGAGTGCAGCACAGAACGTCCACTGCTCCAGGCACCCGGACACACCCTTGTCCCCCACCACGTCCCCAGTGGACCGAAGGAGTAAGAGGGGTGACCGCCCACGGCCCCAGCTGACTGGGACCTCTAAGGGCAGGCCGCCTTCCAGCGGTGAGCTGGGGTGCCCTGGACAGCCGTAGTGGACATCTGACCCTGTGTGGTGGACGGGAGGGCCCGGGAAGGGAAAGTGGGGGCTGCCTGCTGCCAGCCCTGTTCCAGCCAGAGGCGCGTTTCTCTGTGTGGCTGCTGACAGGCCGCCGGCCACTCCGTGGGGAGAACCCAGGCCCAGCCACGGCGGATGCACAGGAGCCTGCCTGCAGGCTGGCGGCCCTTCTCAGGCCCTAGCCTCCCGAGTCCCTTGGGGAGCACCGAGGGCCCCGATGTGGCAGAACCGGCCCTGCAGCGGTCGGCAGAGGCCTCCCTGGTTGGGCCGGGCTGCAGAGCTGAGACAGGCCGTCTGCCCGTCCCCCAGCTGGCCCGGGGCTCGGCCCAGCTCTGGAGTCCAGGAGCTCAGGACCACGTGTCCTCGGGCCACTTCCCGGCAGGTGGTGGGTCACCTTTGAACATCGTTACCAGACAGTGTTAGAGTCGAGCCGAGAAATCCAGCACTGTCCGGTAAGATGCCCACAGAGGCCCAGGTGTGCCTCGGCCCGAGGACGCGGGACGGACGTGGGCGCCCCACGGCCCACAGGTAGGGCCCAGGTGCAGGCAGGGAGGCCTGCGTGCTGCTCCCTGTTTTCCCAGAGCCAAGGGCACTTGGGGCCACGGCCCCGGGACCGAGGCCGGAGGTGTTGCTGGCCTGTGAAGCGGCCCGCCCACCCGGGCCCAGGCCTTCGTCGCCGCTCCACTCGGCCCACACCTGCCAGGGGTGGTAGCAGCACCTGCTTGGGCGCCATGGGCAGGGCCCGGAACCCGAGCATCCTAATCCCGGATCATTGGGGGCGGGGCACCCGGTGCAGCTGCAGGAAGCCTTTGATTCTGGAGGCTGAGAAGGGGCGCAGACACGTCCGGGCCTGGGGACGGGGCCTGCCCGAAGCCAACTTTCTGCCTTAGAGCCCCCCCCCGGCAGCCACTGGGACAGGACAGGGTGGGTGAGCTGACTGTGGGTGTCAGGGGCTGTGGCTGGCGTGGGGCCTGCGTGGGAGAGGTCGGGGCCCGGGGCCAGGCTGGGGGAGGGCGGCCCCGTCGCTGCGAGCAGGGCCCCACCGTCATCATTACCAGGCAGTATTAGAGACCAGGCACCATCCAATGCTGCCCAGTAAGATGGCGATGGCCGTCCCGAATGGGGTCTGGGGGCCGCCCGTCTGGGGTGAAGAGGGGACTCGATGGAGGGGCGCCCAGCAGCCTGGGGTGGAGCCACGGCGTCTTAGGGCACTGAGGTGGGGAGGGGCCCGGAATGGCCAGGGCTGGAGCAAGTGTGTGCCCTGAGGCCACAGTGCCAGGCAGGCGTCATGTGTGTGGGGTCAGCCCGGGGGGAGGCGGGGCTGCAGCGCCTAGAAGCCTCTGGAGGCCAGGACCACAGGGTGACCCCCTGCCCAGCCAGCCCTGGCCGGCCCAGTGGGGCCACCAGCTCCGGGCATGGGGTGGGCGCCTGTGGGGGGCAGGGTGTCCTGCCCACAGGAGCCCAGGGCCTAGGGGCGGGAGCAGAGCGGGACCCTCCCGCTGAGCCGACGCAGGGACAGGCCCAGCCCCGGGGTCCTGGGTGAGCACGAGTGTGTATGAGGCTCTGTCTCTCGAGTGCAGCCCCAGCACGGTCTCCAGTGCCCACCCTCCCGCCCTTGGCAGGAGCGTGGACGAGCTTTGGGACCAGCAAGCAGGATGGTGTTCCCAGGGCCCAGGGCCCCCACCTCTCACCGAGCAGCCTGTCCCCAGCGCCCCACTGTTGTGTGGCCCTGGGGTTCTGATTGCTGCTGGCTGTGAGGTCCAGGGGCGGGCGAGGAGGTGCTGGGCCTGCAGGAGGGGTGCAAGAGGGGTAGCCCGGGCCAGACTGCACCTGGCGGTCACTGTGGCTTGTGTGCCCACTGGTCTGGGGTCCGGCCCCAGAGCAGGTGGGACAGCAGCCCCCAAAGGCAGAATACAGGGCAATAACCCCCAGGTGCCTGCGGCGGCCAAGCCAATCTCACAGTCACCCCCAGGACAGGTGGGGCCCTGCCCTTCTCAGGGTCCACACCGGGGGCCCCTGCAGGGAGCTGCAGACCCCCGGCCCCCTGCCCTGGGGGACTGTCCCCGTGCAGGCGGCGCGCAGGCCTGGAGAGCTGGCCAGGGCAGCTTCTCAAGGTTTCTGGCACCTTCCACCCGCAGAGGCTGCAGGGAGGGGCCTGGGCCCTGTGCTGATCCCCCCGACCCGAGGCTGCCAGACTGACCACCACAAAGACTGCGTCCACCCAGCCCCGGGCCTCAGCCAGGTCCACCCGGTTCTCTGGCTTCATGCTCGGGAACAGGAGACATTTCTCACAGGGCCTGACCTGACTTAGGCCTGGCCTTGGGGGACACGCATGGGGAGTGGGCTTCATAGGCGCCCGGACCCTCCAGGTGACCACGTCCAGGCTCCGAGAGTGGTGCCCATGGCCGGGATCCAGGCCTTTGCCCCTCTGGCCCCTCCTGGCTCAACCTCGCCTTTCAGTGTCCATCCTTCAGACCCGTAAAGTCAATTCGCTTTTTTCTGAGCTAAGTGAAACAATTTAGACTTCACTTTCAGAGCTGAGTTCAGTTTCAGCTCCACTCCTGGCTGCCAGGCTACAGGGTTGGGACAGGGGCCCAGCATCCCTCCTTGTAGCCAGCCCACCGTGCCAGCCCTACTTGGGGAGCCCCGAGGGCCCGGGAGACCCCACAAGCCCCGGCCAGCCCAGCTGCAAGCCAGGTGGACAGGCCAGTCCCGCTGTCCGCTGCCCGCCAGCGTATCGGCTGTTATGTTCTCCCCTAGGAGGCAGAGACCTGGGGCTGGTGGGCAGCAGAGTGTTCCCTCTTAAGCCCCAGGACAGAATCCCACTCTCCTCCTGAACCCAGAACCTGTACATACACAAGGAAAGACCAAGGCCCAGCCGGGCCCCAGCACAGCTCACTTGTGGGTCAAGGGCCTGGGCGGCCGTGTGGCTTGGGGCAGGCAAGCGAGTCTCACTGGCTGAGATGAAAAGTGAAAATAAATGTAGCCTGTTTCTCAGTGCCCCCAACGGTGCTTTCTTAGCCAGTTGTTGGCAGGAGTGAAGCCAGCGTGTGGCCCCTGGGTGCGGGGTCTGGTTAACCATCACCATTCCCACCAGGCTCGGGTGGGGACATAGAGAAATCAGAGCATCTCCTGTCTGGAGAGCAAACAGCCCACCTGGAGGGTGCCCAGCCTGCCCGGCCCAGCAGGACCCACCTGCACAGGACAGGGTGGGGTGGGGAACACGATCCCAGCATGAAAAACCAACAGGCTGGTTAACCTGCCCGACGGGCCTTAATCAATGGTGAGGCCGCACAGAGAACAAAGCACAGAAACCCAACCCCTGTGCGCGGAGCAGGCGACGCTGGGGCGCGTCTGAGGCCAGGCCGCCATTCCCCGCCTCGGCCCTTCGGGGCGCCCTCCCCACACCGGAGGCCAGAGCAGGCTCCTCAGGAGGCTGGCGGCTTCCACGGGCTGTTTTGCCATCTCCTAAGTTCACCAAACAGATTTTGCAAAGAAGGTATTTGCAGATGATCAACGCGTCTGAAAATGCACAGTGGACTGCGTCCATATTTTATGGTGCTTTGCATTTTCAGAAATGCAAAACTTCTTTTGCCTAATTCAGCGTGCTGCCAATGGCTCTAACTTTGAAGCATTTCATCTGAGTTACTAGACAAAAGTAAAAGAAAACCAAACCGACCTATTTTTCTAGATGCTCAGCCTAAAAAGGCCTAAAATGCTCCCAGTGGATTAATTAAAACAGCCTGTCCTTCTGCCCTAGAAGCTTCATTCATCAGGAACAATGAACCCTATATTATGCCTCAGAGAGAGCTAGCCTTCTGTCACATCGAGGTTATCATCTCCTAAGCTTCAAAACTGCGGAAGAAAGCCAACGACTGGGCTGGGAGAGCAGCTCGCGCGCCACCTCGCTCAGGGCTGGGTGTGCTCGGCCGGGGCAGCGCGGCCGCCCTTCCGGGACGGTGCTCGCGTGGCTGCTGCAGAGGCTGCTATTTCGAGCTTAGGTGGAGGATCTTTAGAACAGACTTTGGACCTGACCCCGGTCACCGAGTCGTGGGCGGGGGCCAGCCTGCACCTCCTCAGACGGGGGCAGGTGAGGAAGAGCGCGAATCCGGGCCAGACCGGCTCCGGCCCGCGCTCCGGCCGGCACCAGCGTGGCCACTGGCGAAACCGAGCCCTGCCCGGGAGCAGACGCACGGAGACCCACGGCCAGAGCCCCCGCGTCTCAGGCCTTCCCAGCAGCCGGCTGCGGGCGAAGAGACGCCTCAGCACCGGGACTTCAGTGGCCGACCCGGGAGAGGGCTTTCCAGAACGTCCTGTGGCGGGCGGAAGGCGGGAACCTGCAGCTGGCAAGCCCAGTCTGCCCTCTGGCCGGGCGGGAAGACCCCCACCGGCCGGTGCTGGCGCTGCGGACGTGGCCTGTGCACCCTGACCGCCCTGGGCCGCGGGGCGGCTCCACGCCCTGCATCCCCGGCGCACCCGGCCCCGGGGCCCACGTTCGCGCAGAGGAAGGGCCCCCCTTCCCCGAGCCCTGGCCCCGCCGGACGCTGCGGCCCGATGGGCCACTGTCACCATCGCTCGCCCTCATCCTCCCTGGGTGGGCGGCGCAGGGGCCCACAGTGCTGGTGCCGGGGGAGGCCCTCGGCCCAGGGCGGCGCCCTCAGGCTCCCCCACCTCCACCTCCCGCACTGACCTGCCCCGACAGGATCTGGGCCTGGAGGACGAGGGTGGGAGGCCGCTCCCACCCCTGCCTTCGGCCCGAGCCCAGCCCCGTCCCTGCACCTGGGACCCACCGGGCCTCTGCGCGGACGCCAGGGAAGCCTTGGTGCTGGTCGCCCCGAGTACCTGTCAGCCCCTGGTCCGTGGCCTGGGCGCCCAGGTCTGGCTTCGGCCCGACCTGCCCACAACCAAGGTGGGACGCCTGCTGCCTGGGGAGACCCGCGGCCCGCCGCCCTCTTCGGAGGCTCCGCACAAAGGAACCCGAGGTCCACGCGTGTGCAGTGGACGGCTCGCCGGGCCTTTGGGGAAAGTTCTGAGAGCGACTGGGAACAATGGAGATGGTGCGGGGCAGGGCAGGGAAGAGGCAGCGAGGCCCCGGCTCGCCTTACATGTAGGGCCTCCCCCCTCCCCACGCAGGTGTCTGCTCTGGGCCCGACCAATCTCCACTCCTGGCGGCCGACAGGTGTGTCCCCCGGGCTCCCATAGGCCGGGAGGGAGGCAACTAGTGACGCAGCGGCAGGGCGGGCGCCGGGCCTGCACACATTCCTGCCCCCGCCTCGCCCGACTCGCCCGCCCGCCGGGCCAGGTTGAACAAAAACCAGGGCAGGGAGCGTCTGCAGGGGCTGCAGTGGAGCGTGTGAGCCACTGGCCAGGACAGCCGGCAGCAGCTCCTGTCCAGGTGCTGGGCACGGCCTCGCTGGGCCAGGGAGGGAGTGGAAGGGGGTCACGCCCTGCACCCCTGCTTTCCGCCCGGTGGCCCCAGCGACGCCCCTGCCCCTTGGGGCTGCGGCCTCCCGTTGACAAAGGGCAGAGGCTGGACCTGACCCCTCCGCTCGAGGCCCCCAGCCCCGCCCCTGTGGCAGGTGGCCCCCGCATCAGGCCGTGAGCCACACTGACCCACGCGCTGCGGGAGCCAGGCCGCGGGAAGGCGGCCCCGCTGCAGGGTGGGGGCCTGCCTGGCGACCGAGGCCTTGGCAGCCCCTGGGACCCCCATTTTGGAATCCCTGGACTAGGGATGCAAGGTTTTGTGATGGGGTTTGGAAGGGCCTGGGGGCCCGTGGCCACAGGGTGGGAGGCACAGGGCCCCAGTCCAGCAGGACACATCCTGAGGATTTCATGCTTGTTCCCTGCTCCTGACAAAAGGGCCTGTAATGAAACAACTGTGATCCCAGTAGTTAGCCCGAGCAGCAGAGAGATCCCAAAGGCCCAACTACTTTCCGTAACGATCCCGGTGGCTGTGCTGGAAAGTCACAGCGTCAAGGGCTGTCCCTGGGCTCCCGGCACTTGGCCTTACTCCACCCTGGGAGCTGGGCTCTGTGACCCAGAGGCTGTCCTCCAAGGATGGACGAGGCCAGACGGCTGAGTCACCGCTGCAGAAATCTCCAGGGTGTGCAGCCGCACAACTGCAGGGGGCGCCGTGCCCACCACACGGGGGACCCAGAGGAGGGTACGGCCCCCAGGAGCCTCCGTGGGCCTGGATCACTGTGGTCACGATGGGGGAACCAGAAATCCGCCGCGAGCCCCTGGAGAGGGACAGGGCATCTGGCAGCCAGTCTTGGGAGCATCGGTGACCTCCAACCCTAACCCAACCCTCCAGCCCCCAGCCCCTCCTTGGGATTGTTAGGACGCCCACCCACCCCGATGCCCACTCAGGTGTCCACATTTGTGTGGGGGTGGGGCAGGGCACAGGCCTCCGGTGGGGGCCACATTGCGGGGAGCCTGAGGCATTGCCATTGGCTGGGAGTGGAAGAGGGGCTGCTGGCGCTGACCCCCTCCTCAGGCTCACACCCTGCCCCCCTCGCGCTGCCTGGGCCGGCGGGAGCAGGGGCACGCATCCGAACCACGGGGCTTAGCCGAGAGATGTCAGGCTGGGGCTGATGGGCGCAGTGTCGCCAGACTTCAGAAGCTCCCAGAAGGACGAGGGGCCACCAGAGGGAGCCGTGGCCCCTCGAGGGCCGGGACGCAGTGGGGACCAAAGGGGCCCTGCTCAGCTCTGCCAGGAAGGGGGATGGATGCGGGAGGAGCCCCGCCCCTGGAAGGGGGGCGGCCGAGGGGCCGACTGACCGATCGCCTGGCCTGAGGCAGAAGTAAACCTCCTCTGAGTTTCTGGCCGGCGTGGGCTGCCTGTGGCTCTGATCCTGTTGTCACCAGGTGGGGACACTTTCCCACCAGTTCAGACGCTCCACGCAGACTCAGAGACACCTGGGCACAGTCTGTGTCTGTCTCACTCAGAGTTAAAAGACCACACGGTTTTCTGTGGGAGTTTTCTCAAGGCTGCTCTACCAGGCAGCCGCCCTGGGGCAAGGGAGACCCCCCTGTCATAGACAATTATTTCGGGAAACTTGAGGTCCCGGCGGGAGGCCACCCCAGCTGACCAAAGCTGCCTGCTCTTAGCCCAGGGTCAGAAAGGTCAGGAAGCAGCCGAGCTTTGCCCATGTGCAGCGTGGCCTGGGAGCGAGTGCCCCCAGGAAGCAAAAGCCATTTTTTTTTTTTTTTTTTTTTTTGTGGTACGCGGGCCTCTCACTGTTGTGGCCTCTCCCGTTGCGGAGCACAGGCTCCGGACGCGCAAGCTCAGCGGCCATGGCTCACGGGCCCAGCTGCTCCGCGGCATGTGGGATCCTCCCGGATGGGGGCACGAACCCGCGTCCCCTGCATCGGCAGGCGGACCCTCAATCACTGCGCCACCAGGAAAGCCCGCGAAAGCCATTTTGACGGTCTCCTCTGGTGCATCACTTTGAAGAGGACGATTCTGGTCTGGCTGACCGCCCACCCCTGCCCTTGCAGTGACCACTCAGCACTCTCCTTGCCTGTTCTGCCTAAGTCTCGAGTACAGGAAAAATGAGCCAGAGCAAGGCTGGGCCCTGTGCCGGAGGGATGACCGAGGGGGCCTTGGCAGGGTTTGCATGCGTCCCACCCCTTGGTTTCCAACAAATGGTCAGTTGAGATCTTCCCTTTGCCTCTGCCAGCCCAGGCTGGGTACAAGGACGCTCTGGCGCCTCTGAGCTCTGATGATGGCCACCTCGAGGCCCTGAGCTGGGGGGGTCACTCCTAGCGGAGCAGCTGTGGCTGCAGCAGGACCTGGCTCCTGCCCTGTGCAGAGGCCCTGGTCCCTCTGAGGCAGCACCCTGACCCTGCAAGGATAGATGTGGTCAAGGGGGTCAGCGGGGCGGGGCCTCTGGCCTCCTCCAAGGGGAGAGGTGTGCTGGTCCTACTGGCTGGGGAGAGGCAGGCACTCAAGCCCTGAAGGGTCAGCGTGGGGCTGTCCCCACAGCACACCAGACCCATGTCATCCCAGCCCAGCGGGTGCCAGGATCACTAGAGAAACCGGTGGCCACCAGACAAATGTTCCAGCCCAGCCCACCTGCTGGGTGCAGATGTTGTCATGGCAGCAGGAGGGTGCGGGGCCAGCGAGACAGGCTCTCCAGGGACAGGGAGGCCCGAACAGGGAGGGGTGCCAGAAGCCCCCCCCACACACTTGGAGACACAGTCAGGCTGGTGGTAGAGCTCGCGGTGAGCTAACCCCCAGCCCCTCAGCCCTGCCTGGGGCTGAGGCCTCCCTGGGCGGGGCAGGCGAGACAAAGGGCCATTGTTCTGTGGCTCCCGGCTACTTCCGGCATGGTGGCCTTCTGGGCGCAGGCTCTCCACACCCCCCAGCGCTCAGCCTCGACCTGGAAGCCAGGCTTCGGTGCCAAGGGATGGTCTTCCTGCTGGGACAGTGCTGGGGCAGGGGGAGGGCCCTGGAGCGCCCCCTGCCCCCCCACATCCCGCCCCAGCCTTGGACTTAGCTCTCAGCCAGCTCCGGGCTCCTCGGGGACACAAGCTCCGAGTCGCCTCACCGGTCCCTGCACTTCCAGTTGGGACAGGCCATGTCTCCTCTGCACAGGCCCTGAGTTTTCTGCAGGCTCCTCAGGCCCACCTCCTTGCAAGCAGAGCAAACACCTGGGGCAGGTGTGGCTAGACGCTGGGGCTGCCTGTTAGCCCCACATGGGCCTGCTTGGGCGGCTGTCCCTGGGGTCAGCACCCCCCATGGCGGGGGACAAGCTCTGTCGCTCACCCGTCCTTGGCCCTCCACCGAGTCAAGCGTGTTGCCCTGGACTGGGGAGGGGCCGTGGCTAATTTTGCCTTTGGCCACTGCAGTTGACACTGCCCTAGATGACAGGCAGCTTCGTGTCAGGAAACTGGGAGAATGGTCTAGTCAAAGGTCCAGTAGGGCAGGACCCTGGTGTTTGGGGTTCGGACTTGGAGGTTCTGCCCAGGAAAAGGGCTCTCCCCGTGGGGCACCCGCTCTCTCTCTTCAGGGGCACCCGTTGCCACCCCTGCCCACACTGAGCTGTCTGATGCAGCAGAGACCCCCTCCCACCTTGGCAGGAAGGCCGTGCAGGGGCCGCTGTGTTCCAGGGTGGGGGTGGGGCTGCAGCACCTGCACCCCTAGACCTGCTCTCCGGTCGCTTCCTGCCCCTGATCTGCGGGGCCAGGTGTCTCCTTGCCCAGGCCGCTCCCTCCCACTGTGCTGACAGTTGAGCACAGCCTGGGCCTGGTGCAGGAGGTTGGGCCCTGCCATAATTAACTGCTGCACAGAGAGGGGACCCTCTTTCACCGGCCTTTTGATCTCTCCACCCCTTCTGGCCTCAGCTCCTCCCACCTGGCCCAAGGGTTGGCCGCCCCAAGCTCAGGGCGAGAGGGTTCAAGCCAGGAAGCTCGGCCCACTCTCACTGCAGGTCCCTCCTCAGCTGCACCGAGGTGCCCTGGGGGCCTGGTGGTGCCCACGGGCGGGGTTAGGGTTAGCCCAGTGCTGGGACTTCTCTCTGGCCCTCCTGGACGTGTCCTGGCCACCTCGTCCCCGCCTTCCCGCCCTGGGCCACGCTCTCAGACCCCAGCGCTCAGGCAGGGCCTGGTGGCAACACCTGCAGACCGTGCCAATGCTGTGGCATGCTCCCGCACCCGGATTCGGCCTTGACCTTGACCCCCTGTTCCTGAGACCTGGAAGCATCTGTGTCGTCTCAAGGCCTGTCTCCCTGAGGGACACACCTGGTCACCGTGTCCAGAAAACGCTGGGCCAGAAGTCCGAAGCCCTGCGTCCATTATTCTTAGACGTATTGAGGCCCCCAGAGGCCGCTAGGGGCCCAATCCAGTGGTCAGCCCCTTGGACCTCCCTGGCCAGCTTGTCAGCAGCTGGCCACTCTGCTCGTAGAGCCTCTGTCCGACTCGGCCACCTGAGACCAAGGCACCCTGGGAGCCAGTGGGTGGGGTTCTGGTGCTGTGGGGATGGAGGGAGCAGGTACACCCTGTTGGGGTCTACAGCTAGGGAGGACCCAGAACTGTGGAGTTCAGAAATAGTTGAAATTAAAATATAAGGCAATAAAAACGTTCCGCTGGTGGAGAAACCTCAGCCGGGTGAGCGAGGCCACGTCACCTGGTGATGTGAGAGCAGGTGCCCCGATGTGATGTGATGAGAAGGGCGGCGCCTCCGTGGCTCCTCCCCAAGGCCCTGACCCCAGTCGAAGTGTGAGAAAAACATGAGACAAACCCCAACAACAGAGGGGCAGTCGACCCACACCTGGCCAGCACTCCTGCGCACGGCCAAGGTCACAAAAACCAAAGGCATCTGAGGCCTGTCGCTGCCAGAGGAGCCCGAGGACACGTGACGACTGAATGTCATGTGGGGTCCAGGATGTGACGAGGACACGAGGGGAAACTGAGGAAACCTGAGTGAGGTGGGGCTCGAGCTCGTGGAAACGTGCCTACGTGGGATCACTGTGACACTGACAGTGGGGAAAGCTGGTTGTAGGCCTACGGGAATTTGCAATGGCTCTGCACATCTGAAACTATTGGAAATAAAGCTGGCCAGGCAGGAGGGCCAGCCCTGGGAGCAGGTCCTGGAGGGGACAGATTTGGGGAGCTGGGAGGCCCTTCAGCCGGGGGCCCCAGGTGTCAGGCTGAGCGCACAGGTGTTGCCTACAGATTCCGGTGGAGCAGACGGGCCGGGAGCCACCCCAGGTGCCACAGGCCCCGTCCTCCAACACACCGTGAGCTATGAGGATCTGGACCAGGGCACCTGCACACCAAACCAAGGGCCCGTCCAAGGATGTGCAGGGACCTCAGGGCCGTGGGCACTTAGTAAGAGCCGCGTGCCAATGCTCCTGGGCCACAGGGGTTCACAGTCATCCATTTGAGGGGCTCCGGCCAGAAGCAGAGCTGCAGGGTGGGCTCTGGCAGGGCAACCTCGGCACAGAGGGAAATGACTCAGGCAAACTCCACGGGCAGTGCTGCCCCTGCAGCCGCCTGGTCCGTGCATGCCTCCTCTCACCTCTGACCTCTGGGAGGTCCAGAGGGGACTCTGGAGACGAGGCCTGATGCAGACAGCTGCCTATGGGCTCCCACGCACCCCTCGCCCAGAGGCTCCGAGCAAAGCCTGGCCCAGGGTCTGAGGGCCTGTGGGTGGCCCTTTTGTCTTGGGAGAGCTGACCACAGAGCTGGGGCCTTGTCTGGACCCGCTGGCGGGGTGGCAAGGGGCATCCTACCCACCTCCCCCATAGCCCCACAGCTCAGGACCCCTAGGAGCCCCCAGGCCAGAGAGGCTGGGGCGGGGCCCTGGCGGGGTGGGGCCCGACCCCGCGGCTGGGAAGACCAGCTGACCCCAGCCTCGTGACGTCCAGCCTTTCCCAGCCTCCTCTCTGCTTGGCCCCTGTTTCTAACTGCCTGCTGGCTTGGCTGGCCAGGTGGGAGATCCGCCTCTACCAGAGGCCTCTCATTGGCAAGGCTGTGTCCAGCAGGCCCCGGGCACTGAGGGCCCCAAGCGGAGCCAGGCTGAGGGGCTGCTGGGCCCTCAGTGACGCCTCCTTCCGGCTCCTCTGGCCCTGACTGCGCAGGGTGGTGACGGCCGCGCAGGGCCCTGGGGGGACAGGCACGGCTCGAGTCTGCCCTGCCAGCACTGAGTGGCTTCAGGCTGATGCCAGGACCCTGGCAGGCAGCCGCCTGCCCTCTCCTGGCCTGCAGGGCCCATGCTTGGCCCACCCTGGCCTGGGGTCCAGCCCTCAGAGCGGCAGCAGGCCCAGTGACTCAGCAGACCCCAGGAAGAAACAAAGAGCCTGGGTGCAGTGGGGCCCTTGGCGCTGGGGCTGGAATGACCTGGGCACCTGCATTCGCTGCCCATCGGGTGTGGCCAGCCTGAGGTCACGCCCTTGCCTCAGGAGACCGGAAGCTCAGCCCCAGCTGCCCCACCCTCGGCCAAAGCCAGAGATTCCGAACGTCACTGTCTCCCAGAGAGCCCACTTCCATGGGTGTCAGTCCCAAGCCCAGCACTCAAGAAAGGAGGGGTGGCCCTTTCCGCTCAGCCCCTCCCCAGGGGCTGGCACTGAAAGCGACCCCCATCTGGCCGGGTGCAACAGGGGTCTCAGACCCAGGGGTGGCCTGGCTGGGGAGCCCCAGGCCTCCGCCGATGTCCCTCTGCCGGCCCTGCAGGAGCCCTCTGGAGAAGGGCCACAGCCCTCCCACTCGACAGATCCACTGAGGCCCCTGTTTCTCCACCATTCAGCAGGGCCTGGAGCAGCGGGGGTGGGGGGTTGCCCCTGCAGCCCCAGCTCCATCGCCAGCCGTCAGGCATCGCTTGGCCTCCTTCGGGATCTCAGACCAGGCCCCAGGCCTCGTCCTTGTTCCAGGTGGGGGAGTGCCAGGTGCCCTTCTCACAGCCTTGGGGCCACTGCAGCCCCCAAACCAACGTCTTTATCCTTTCACACGGAGCCCCAGACTCCCTGGCCACCCGCAGCCTGACCCCCAACATGGCAGCCCGGTCCCCCAGCCGCCAAGGCCCTCTCCTGCCTGGGCCTCCCTCCCCCACCCCATTCAGCTTCCGGGGCCCTCGGGTCACGCCCGCCCCCGGATCTCTGGACGCCTTTAGCCCAGACTGAACGTTGCGCCTTCGCGGCCACGCGGTCTTAATTCCTGGATGGTGTCAGTGGTGGCCTCTCACTCCCTGCTTCCTGCCAAGGGTCCTGACGCCTTACCTGGGCGACAGTGACCTCAGAGCTCCCTGCAGCTCCCCGCCGCCCCACCTCCCCACCCCACCGGGCCCAGGCCTGCTGAGCCCGGGGAGGGCCCAGCACTGTTTGGGGTCTTGTTTTGTTCAGTCTTTCCTTCCTGGCATTTTTACCCTTTTTATTTAGAAATAACTCCAAACTTACAGAAAAGTGGCAAGTACAATACAAATCAGTCAGCTTGGGTGACTGTAGCCAATGGCCACAGCCCGGGCAGTGTAGACAGACACTGTTCCTCACAGAACCGGGGCTGGGGGGCCCAAGGTCCGGGTGCCGGCAGATCCGGTCTCTGGTGAGGGCCCTTCCTGGCCTGCAGACGGCCGCCTTCTTGCGGTCCTCCTGGCCTTGCCTTGGTGTGTGAGCAGGGAGGGGGGTCTCTGTCTTCCTCTTGTTATCAGGGCACCGATCCCCTCATGCGTCCCCCTCACCCTGATCACCTCCCTGAGGCCCCACCTGCAGACAACATCACGCTGGGGGTCAGGGCTTTGACACAAGGATTCGGGGGGCACAGCCCACAGCAAATACCGTTTCTTTCTTCTAGGACATTCGAGAGAGAGTTGCTAGCCGGACACCCCTCACCCCTGACACTTGTGTCTTTGTCCGATGAACAAGGACCCCCCCAAAACACAGCCGCTGAGCCCAGGAGGTCCCATCGCCCCACCCCATGTCCTCTGCCTCTGCCGTGTCTAATAGACACTGAGCTTCCTGGACTCTGCCGCCCCAGCCCTGGGAGGGCTGGCTGTGCCTTGACAGCGCCCCGGCCCCAGCACCGTCCGCTCTGACTGCTGCCGTCTCTCCTGGGTCAGCGCCATGGCCCCGGCTGCCCCTGCATCTGCCCTTGCAAGCCGCCGGCTCAGCGGAGTCGAGACACACCGGCCCCTGCCCCCCGCCAGCGCCCACCCCCCGTGGCCCCTCACGCCCACCCTGGGCGTCTTTGCCCCACGTGACCTCTCAGTGAGCCTCGGCACCTGCTGCCTGGAGCCCGGCCCGCACCACCCCCCGGCAGCCGCACCCAGACGGCGTTCGTCAGTTATGTGCCCCGTGGGACGTGGGTCTGGCCTCATTCACAGCTAACCAGGCGCCTGGGCGCGGCTGCCCCCATGGGTGGGCAGGTGATGGCTGAGTGAGTGAGTGACGCCGGAGTTCCCACCACTTGGAGGGGACACGCAAGGCTGCGCAGGCCCAGCTCCGGGCCGGAGCAGAGGGGATGGGAGGGTGGGTCTCTGCGCCCCTCCCCCACTGGCGCCAGGTGCCAGGGACGGTCTTGGTGTTTCCCCACAAGGAGGTGAAGCGACAGCGAAGCGTCCAAGGCCGAATTTCCACTAGGGCTGGCTTTACTTAAAAGTGGCCTTAGGGCTTCCCTTGTGGCTCAGTGGTTGGGAGTCTGCCTGCCGACGCAGGGGACACGGGTTCGTGCCCCGGTCCGGGAAGATCCCACATGCCGCGGAGCGGCTGGGCCCGTGAGCCATGGCCGCTGGGTCTGCGCGTCCAGAGCCTGTGCTCCGCAACGGGAGAGGCCACAGCAGTGAGAAGCCCGCGTACCGCTAAAAAAAAAAAAAAAAAAAGTGGCCTTGGACTTCCGGCCTCTCCCACAGGCTGGCCTTCCCGGCTCTGGCCCCACAGGGCAGGCAGGGGCAGGAGAGAGTCCCCCTCTGAGGCGGGCAGGGATGGGGTGGGCACCCGGGAAGGGCCCTGGATCGTGAGGGACGCTTGCCCCTCCTGGCGCCCACATTCCAGTGGCCCCACCACCCACAGGGGCGACTTTGCCTCCTGGGGAGCCTGAGAGGGGCGCACCCTGCCCCTTCTCCCACCGCCCCACTCCGCTCTGCTCTCCACCCCTCACGGGGACCGGGCGGCCACACCCAGGCCAGCAGGATGGGCAGCAGCCTTTGTGCAGGTGGTTCTGATTTGCGTCCCAAATCATCAGCTGCAGCCACCATTAGCATCTAATTCGCATGAAGATTCCCAGATTCAGGGGAGAGGGTGGGGGCTCCTCAACCAGGGTGGACTGATGACGGGGGAGCTTGCCCACCAGCCCCCAGACAGCAGGGAGGGTGATGGGCTCCTAGGGGACATCTTCTCCCTCGTCCCCTCACTGCTCTGAATGGGGTCCCGGGCCAGCAGGACCCCCGTCTGGACTGGTGCTGGCCCAGGAGCTCCCCAGCTGTGCCCGCAGGGGTCTGCAGCCTCCTTGGCGTCCAGCCTCTGATCCTTGCCTGGCTCAGCCCACGTGGCTGCCCGCAGTGCAGACTCTCCCCTCTCACCCTGACCCACCCTCTCGAGCGGCAGTCAGAGCCCCGAGTGCCCACCGTTCGCAGCTCAGGCCCCACTGCCCGCTCCGTCTAGCTCTACCCGACCCTCGTCCCACCCCAGCCATAGCCTTCTGGGGGATTTCCTGGACGGTGGACACGCTGCCCTTCCTCTGGGAGGGTCCCCTTCTCTCTCCCTGTTAGCTCCCTACCCCCAGCAGGCTGCAGGCCCTGCGAGCCCACTGTCTCCAGCGCTGGCGGGAAGTGAGGGCTCGGAAATCCTGGTCAGAGGAAGGAGGGGGAGGTCAGGTGAGGTCAGCAAGAGGGTCAGGAGGGGGGTCGGGTTGAAGGTCAGTGAGGTCAGCAAGAAGGTCAAGGAGGGGTCAGGCAGGGTCAGCAAGGGGATCATTCTGGGTTGTGCAGCCCCCCGTCCTCCATCCCTTCTTTGGGGTCCCACCTGGGGACCCCTCTTTTCCATTCCCCGGTGGCCCCTTGGCTGTTTCTGCCCTGTTCTCCCTGCAGGGCCCTATTCTACGGGGTCTCCTCTTAGCGGCAGAATGGACAGTGCAGGGGGAGAGACTAGATGGACAGAGCCTCAGCCTGTGCCCTGAGTCAGAGTCAGGTGTGGCCCTGGGGGCGGGGGTGCTGGCAGCTGGCGTAGAAGGGGCATGGGGTCGGTGGAGTGACCTCCAGGGAGGAGGGAGGGCAGAGAGCCACGTCTGCAGTGGGGTGAGGCCACCTTCAACTTTCTGGGCGCCCTTTGGGGAGCAGCTGCCCTGAGCCAGGGGAGGGTCCTGGAGCCACGCCACCTCTGCCCACAAATGCCCGTCTGTGGCCCCTTCTGCCTGGAGGGGGACAGAGCGGGTCCGTCAGAGCCAGACCCTGGGCCGTGCCACCAGGAGGGCGGTGCCACTGGGCGGGGGGTGGTGACGGGGAGTGAGACCCTGGGCTCCTTCTGCTTCTGGGCCCTGGACGCTGGGTCCGGCTACGGGAAGTTTGAGAGGTCTCTAAGGGGTCAGTGGCCGCGGGGGAAGTTGTTCCGGAAGCAGCCCGTAGCTTGGCCCTGGCCCTGAGCAAGTTTGAGCGGCTGCCTCACAGAGGACAGAGGGGGAACCGTCCAGAAGCCCCGAATTTAGCAGCTTGGGCGGCAGCAGGGGAGGAGGGGCCGCTATGGCGATCCCGAGGGAGGCCGAGCCCAGCCCGCGAGGTGGGGGCCCTCACAGCCCTGGAAGCCCAGGCAGTTCTGGCCTGGGCCCGGGGGCCTGCGTGTGCTGGGCGGGGCGCATCCCCGGCCTCAGGGGCTGCCAGGGCCCTTGTGGGGCAGCCTGTCTGATGCAACCCAGTCACCAGGAAAGACAGGCACCAGCTGGGCTGTTGCCACGGTGGGGAGGGCTCTGCCGGTCACCTTCAGCCTCTGGGGAGAGCCCGTCCTCAGCTCCTGCTGGCAGGGCCTGAGCCCACCGGGGGGCCCGGGCGCAGCCAGGCTCCTTCTGTACCTGCAGGTCCTTGGGGCCCCGCTGAGCTGCCCCGGGCCCTGGACCAGCCACCCTCGCTGGGCCTCCTCCCACGGGGGCAGTGAGTTAACAAGGCCACTGGGCCCGCTCGTCCCCTCCGCCTGGGTAATTGGTCTCCAAAGGCAGGGAAGTGTCACTGAGATGCCTGGGGCCGCCTCGGGGGATGGGGCTCAAGAAAAATTACAGCCCTATTTTTCCACTTACTGGAGTCTAATTGTGCTCTGGGGCCACACCCCTGGCACCGAGCGGGTTTGTTTGGGAGATGCACGGGAGGGAAGACTGGCTGCCCTGTTTCCAGGGCAAAGGTGGCCTTCTGAGCCCAGGGCTCATTCAGGGGGTCCCTGAAACAGAGACGGTGGGGGGCAGCCGCCGCGGGGTGAGTCGTGGGGAGGTACCCATGCAGCCCCCGCGGCCCTAGTCTGATGGGATTGGGTGGGGGCGTGTTTCGCAAGGGAGTTTGTTTTTTTAATTGAGCTGAAATTCACATAAAATGAACAACTTTAGAGTGGACGGTTCTGTGGCATTTAGTGTGTTCGCCGTGCTGTGCAGCCACCACCTGCATCTAGTTCCAGAACCCTAAGGAAAACCCACCAGGTAGCCCTCCAGCCTGGGAACCACCACGGTGCCTCCGTTTCCTGGACTCGTGGTGGACACGTCCCGTCCCCATCAATGGACCCCACGTGCCCACAGTTCAGTTTGGTCCCTCTCCCCTGCCCCATGCTGTCGAAGGCTCCAGCAGGAGACCGCCGCCTGCCCTTTGGGCCAGACGGCAGGCGACGTGGCATCCACCCACCTGCCGCTTGTTCATGGTCTGGGCCCTGACGCCCACAGGCAGCAGAGGAGCCTGCGAGGGCCGCAGTGGGGTCTGCAGGGCGCCCTGAGAGCGAGGGGTCCCCGCGTGGATGGGGCCGGTGGGGCGACAGAGGGGGGAGCGGGCAGGGCTGGGGGAAGCAAGGTCCCAGCTTTGGGCAAGTAAGTGCGAGGTGATGGTGAGGCAGTTCAGCTGGGGCCAGGGCAGGAAGCGGGTCTATGGGCCTGGAACCCAGGTGTGGCCCTCAAGGCCGGCCAGCTGACCCCAAGGTGTTGGTGGCTGGAGGACCAGCTCCCATGAGATTCACGGGTATCAGAGCTAATTGGTGCGGAGTCCACTCCCCTGGACATGAGAGCCCAGACCCCTCGCTGGACACGGGGAGGGGCACCAAAAGCTGGGACCCCAAACGTGCGGACAGCAGTTGGGAAAGAATCTGTTAGTTGATATTTTAAGAAAGATGCTGAGAGGTCTGATGACAAGGACCAAGGCTACCGAGCCTGCTTCCCTGGTGGATGCGACTCTGCTTAAAACTACGGCCAGGGGTCTGGAGGGGATGGGTGGTGGCAGGTTGGGGGGGACAGGGAGATGGGGGCTGGGGGGCCGGGGGGCCAGGGGAATGGAGCACAGGAGCCTGGCCGTACTAGGTCTGGGTCTGGCCTGCTCCGAGACACTCAGGAACTCTAGCGCCGGATTTGAGCATCGCTGGTGGGCCCGGGTCTGGGACGTAGGAGCTGGGGAAGGGACAGCCCTGGCCAGAACAGGCCAGCAACGTTACGGGGGGTGGGGGGAGGCAGAGATGGCCCCGGCGGGGAGGTGGGGGGAGGTGGAGGGGCCTGGCAGCATCTGAGGACAGCACCAAGCGGGGGCCAGGGGAGGAAGCCGGGGCCAGGCCAGGAGGGGGAGGAAGGTCACTGTGACCTTGGAGAGGGTGCGGGCTGAGCAGCCGGAGGGAGGAGACTGACGGGAGGGAGGCCGAGAGGGGGCAGGAGTTGGCAGGGCCTCTAAGGTGGGGGGGTTAAAGACGATGGGGTGGGAGAGTGGGGTCCCCAGGAGGCCCCTGAACAGGCCCAGTGGGGCTCCCTCGGAGGAGCATGGCGTTCACCCCGAGGGATGGCTTGGGCCTGACCACATGAGGAAGAGGCTGCCGGATCGTGTTTCCTGCAGCCACGGTCGGTCAGCCGTGGGAGCTGAGGTGCTGCCGGGAGGGGCGGGCACAGGTGGGGCCTGGGGACCAGGGGCAAACCCAACAGAAGCCGTGGGAGGGTGGGGTCCCTCCGTGGGGCAGCCGGGGTCCTGTGCT
The DNA here is from genome assembly GCF_003676395.1 of Aethalodelphis obliquidens. Lineage (NCBI taxonomy): Eukaryota > Metazoa > Chordata > Mammalia > Artiodactyla > Delphinidae > Aethalodelphis > Aethalodelphis obliquidens. Next base: position 52,528,621 of record NW_020837953.1, read on the forward strand.
CCTGAGGCCGCGGCCGCGCTGTGGGGAGTAGCACAGATGACCCTGAGGGGCAGTGAGCGGCAGGTAGTGGGGTGCCCTGCGGGCTGCAGCCCGGAAGGCCAGGCCTGGGGGGTGAGCGGGGCGCTGGGGTCCGAGGGCCCAGTGGAGAGACCCCCGTGGGTGCAGCGAGTGATGAGAGGGTGTGGGAAGGGCCCCTTCGGATAGGGCGGGACGCTTGGCCCACGGAGGTGGGGCTGGGGGCTGGGGGGTGGACATGGTGAGAGCTCTTTGGGAGAACTGCACAGGTGGGGGCCGCAGGAAGAGACAGGCCGGGGGAGGGGACGTGCCGGCGCTCAGCTCTGGACATGGAGGCCTTCGGGGGGCAGGGGGGAAGGTGCAGTTGGAGGGAGAAGCTGGGGCTGCTTTGATGTTGGCGATGAGCCGTGTCCTGCCCGGCCCGAAGGAGCAGGTGGGTTGGGTGGTGCCCCAAGTCCTCGCTGGCAGTGGACGCTGCCCCCTCCCTGAGGTCCAGGCGCAGTCTGAGGGGCAGCGCAGGGCCCTGCCTCGCACCACACCTCGGGGACCCAGGCGCATGGGCCTTCACACCCCGAGCCAGCGCGGCTCCTTACGTCCTCTGCGGCCCCACCTGTTTCTGCCAGCATCCACGGTGCCCCCAGCCTTGGGTCAGGGCTGGGCCAGGGCCCAGGGATGCAGGAGCCTCTGGAAGACCCTCCACCCACTCGGTCTGGTTGTTTACTGGCCCATGGGGGCTGCCCCTGGAGCCTGGTGCCACAGGGCTCCTGTCCGGGCAGGGCGGGGCTGGATGCCAAAGTAACATCGTCAGGGGCAACCGGGCTGCAGAGAACAGGCCTGCTGGTCTGTGCTGGGGGCCCAGTGTGGCCCCACCGGCTCCAGAACCGTGGGAGCACTGTTATCGCCCCCGTGAAATGCCGCAGCGAGGCATGGGGACCCGCGAGCTGCTGATAAAACTGCACTGGGGTCAGCGGGAAGGCTGGCCGGCAGCGTGGACTTCAGGACAATGTTATACCTTGTGGGCAAAACGCTCACAAAATCTAAAAGTGCAGCCGGCTCCACAGCCCTGCTCCTGCCGTTGGCTGCACAAGGTGACTGGGAAGGGGCTTCGAGACACGGTTCAACTTTCAGCTGCTGGATTCCATCCGGGCTCCAGGTCTTTCAGGGGAAAAGTCCATCCAGGGATTCTCCACCCCTCCTCCCAGCTCGCCAACGGCCCAGGAGGGTCCCTGTGTCTGCGAGATGACACGAGTCACCCCAGGACTCTGTCCTGTCCCATCCTTCCCCACATGGCTGTGCCTCCCCCCGGGAGCCTCCCCCCCTCAGGTCTCACCCTACAGACTCCCAGAGCCTCCCCCGAGTGGGGTGGCTGCGCCCCCAGCCCCCCCGGCGGAGCCTGGCCCCGGGCTTTGCCTTGTCAGGGAGAAGCCACTGCGACCACAGCCAGGGGCACCTAGGTCCTCTTTGTGGGCGCCGGACACTGCACCTCATTTCCTGAGAGTGGCGGGGGGTGGGCCAGAGAGAGGGCAGCTCCCAGCCCACCTTCACTCTGGCTGCCCTCCATCCTCACGGTCAGAGGCGGGGGTCCTGCCTCTCGGGGGGTCTAGCACCCCATGAGGAGAGAGCCCCAGCAGGAGGGGAGAGGCTGCACCCCTGTGCCCCCCCAGGGAGTACGTGGCCCCCACTCCCGTCATCACACATCCATGGAAGGGGTCTGAGTCACCTGTCCTGCCCTCTGAGGGATGGGCTCTCACCCCTGGCTGCTGCCCCAGACCCCTTGGGGAATCAACCTATTTCTCGCGTCTGGTCACCCCGGGGTCTTCGGTGGCAGGTGTGGGTATACACAGGAGGGCACTTGGGCCCCAGTGTCCCGTGGATGGACACAGAGAGCACCTCTGAGGGGCTCGTCTGGGGTTCCATGGTCCTGGTCCGATTCTGGGTTGACGGCGCTCAGGCCTGGGATGCACACAGGTGTGTGACACAAGTGTGTCAGCTCAGGGAGGCTCATGAGGGCAGGTACACGCGGGGGTGTCCCCGAGGCACCCCCCTCGGGTGTTCGAGCGTGATGGCCAAGGAGAAGTGGATGTGTGGTGTTCGGGGTCGTGGCTTTGACCGCGACCCATCAGAGGTGCCGGGCAGCGGGGGGTCCACCTGGAACGAGCCTCTGTGTTCCTATCCTGTTTGCAGAGTGAGTTTTCCTCAGGGGTCCCCAGAGACCAGCTTAGGCCCTGGGGCCTTGGGCAGGGGTCTGCCAGGGTGGGAGGCGTGCCGGCCTGAGGGCTTTGGGAATGCCCTGGCCTGGGAGTGGGTGCTGCGGGGAGGGCGGGGTGCTGAGCTGGGGCTGCATGAGACGCTTCCGGGAGGAGCTTGCGGCACCAGGACGGACCCGAGGCCAGCGCGGGGGTAGGGGGGTGCGCGGGGGTGGGTGGCAGAACCCGCCGAGACAAGCCTGGAGGGAAAGGCAGTGTGGGAGCATTCGCCCGAGTCCAGGAGGACAGGCCAGTGGCCCCAGCAGAGACCGGAAACAGACCCACAGGGTGTGGGATTTCATGCAGGAAGAAGGGGGGTGGTAAACGGCGGTGTGGGGGGGGAGAGAAGAAAGAACAGACCCAGAGGCACTGAGGCGCCTCGTTTCCGCGCAGTCCGCACTCCTCCTCCCACCCCTTCCTCTGCCTTTTGTCTTTTCCAAAGCAGATCCCAGCTGAGGGCCAGAGCCGGAAGCAAAAAGCAGCCCTACGTGAAGCGGGTTCACGTCCTGAAAGCCCAGAGTATTTGGGTTCGGCCAAAGGCCTTTTATTGTTCCACAGGTTGGTGCATAGAAACAGAGCACAGCTCTGTGGAAAAGCAAAGCGTCTGAACTGGAAGTGCTGACTCCTGCTGTCTTAGATCGCGCTGCCACCAGGCGCCCTGAGCTCTAGGACGCAGCCTCCCCAGGACGGCCCTCCCCATGGCCGCCCACACTCAGGACGGTGCTGCCCCAAAGCTGGACACGCCCGTGAGAACAGCTGGGTAGCGAGTAGGCTTGCCGACCGCCAGGCCCCAGGCAGGGCCGCCCCTGGACCGTCCATCTGTCCGTCCATCTGTCCGTCCAGTCACACTGGAGCCCAGCTTTTGGCCTGCTGTTCTGTCCTCCCCTCAAAGGCGCAGCCCCAGCCCCGCTGTCCTGGACTTTGGGGACCAGCACATATTTAATCTGATGAAAAGGACATTGACAAATGCCACCATCTCCCAGCCCACGTCTTACAGAGCAAACATGTTCACAGCAGTAAGTGGGGGGGGGAGCACGCGGTCTTAGGACAAAGGACGCTGCCTTTAAGGAGCACAAGTTTAAACTCAGCTTCCTGGAAAAGCGGGTGCACTACACTGCCCAGGAGCCCCGGCGAGCGAGGGGCGGCAGCTGTCCGGCTCCAGACCTGCGGCCAGCACATCCCTCCCCCGCCCCTCCCTCGTCCTCTGAGTCCTCTGCTCTGTCCTTCTCACTGCCGTCAGGAGTGGACGAGTTGCCGAATGTCCAGCGTGTGATGGAAGGTAGGAAACAGTCAGGGAGCGTTTCCTGAAGGGGTCGACCTGGGGTGGGGGTGGAGGGGTCGTGCCCTGTTTCTGGAGAAGGTGGAGGATGGAAGGAGCTGGTGGCTTAAGTCAGGTGGAGCCTGGGGTGAGGACGGCCGCCTGGCCCGGCCAAGAGCACACAAGAGCCCCATGCTGGTGAGACCTCTCTCTCTGCGAGGCTTCAGTGGGGCTGCCCAGTCCCTGGTCCTGAGGGCTGAATGAGACGGGCACCCAGGATGGGGCCGGGAGCGTCTGCAGCGCGCTGTCACCCGGCCACCAGCCGCAGTTGCACACTCCTCTGTGTGCGTGTGTGCACGAGGCTGTGCACGGGGAATGTGGGATTGTGGGTGTGTGAGCGACGCGTGTGTGTGGATGGGGAGCGTCCGGAACCCAGAGGAGGAAGCAGGCAGGGTCACGGGGAAGGGACAGGAGGAGGGGCCCCTGACGCCCTGGGGATGTGGGCTGAGCCCAGAGGGCAGCGAGGACTCCACACACACACACACACACACACACACACACACACACACACACGCCCTGGGAAGGGACAGGAGGAGGGGGCCCTGACGCCCTGGGGGTGTGGGCTGAGCCCAGAGGGCACCGAGAGCCTCAGGAGACCCCACCCCCTTCCCACTAATGCCTGCGGCCACTCGTCCCAAAGGCTTCCCTTGACTCCTGTGACAGTAGAGTCTGGACCTCCCCGGGTCACAGTGGTTTGAACCTGGGCCCAGTGGCTGTGCTACACCCCGGGGGTGGGCCACGTGGGGCTGGAGGGGTCCCCAGACCCCCAGGGGGATGCTCCTACAGTCAGGCTCAGGGTGTCCCGTGCGCCTGGGACCCTGCCAAGGTCCCAGCAGGACCCACGGCTCTGGACACTGGAGAGGGCTGGGGGGCCCAGGGCCTGTGAGGGGGCCCCAGGATCCACAGAGGGTTGAGGAAGGGGGGTGGAGGCGGAGCCAGGACACTCCGCCAGCAAAGCCCCTTCAACCTAAAGGTTTGACCTTTCCTGAGATCCCTCTCCGAGATTGACTTGGTGATGGGGCCAAAAGGATGGTCCCCGAGGAGCAAATGTTGGCTTGCCCTGCTCCAAGCCCTCTGCAGTTCACGGGTGCGGGGCTGCGCTCAATGGAGGGGGCCTCGCAGGGGTTGGGGGGAACCTCAGCCGCTCGGAAGTCCCCTCCCCTCCCACCCCTCCTGCGCGCGCCGATGGAGCCTGAGCGGAGACCCAGCCCTGCCCCCGCACCTGGGCACCTGGGCACCTGGCTGGGCTCGGGTTTCCTTACACAAAGCTCCCCGCCCAGCCGCGCCCTCCCTACCCTGGGAGGGGCGCTCCCCACAGGGAGGCCACTGCTGGGGCGCTGGCTCCCGCCGCATTTGGGCATTGTTCGCTGGCAGGACCACTGGGGTGGGCCGGGGTGGGGGTGGCTGACAGCTGCTCAGCTGGGGCTCGGGTGCAGCTCCACTATCCCCACTGAGGGCGTGTGGCCGGGCACCCAGGGCAAAGCACCGCTGGCCCCGCTGGCCTCTGCCCCCCCTGCTCTGCCCCACCCCAGGGAAGGATTAAGCCGGCCTGGCCTACCGACCCGCACCTTTGTTTGCAGATCTGCACCTGCGCTCCGATCCACCGGGCAAAGGAAGGCGGGACTGCATGCGTCCCACCAGAAGAAGGACCCTCTCCTTTCTTCCCACAGGCCTTGCCCGGGTGGGGACCCCGGGGGACCAGATCCCCGGCACCACCCCCAACCTGCTGTGGAAGGTGGGCGTCTGTTTGCTTACGTCAGAGCTGTCCAAAGTTCTGTGTTTCCATTCCACCTTGGGGCAGGTTGGGGTGCTTACCCAGCAGCCTCCCCCCCACCCCGTGCTGCCAGGAGCCCCGGGGTCGAGCTGCATCCCGAGAGCTGCGGCCCGCACCCCGTGCTCTGTCCTTGGGCGTGACCAAAGCCGCCTCTAGGGAGAAACCCTGCTCAGTGAGGCCTGGAGCTCAGGCGTTGCTTCTGAGGCTTCAGGCTGACCGTCCCCCCAGGCCCCAGCCCCCCAGGCCGCAGCAGCCCCTCCACACAGCCTTCCCAGTGAGACCACGGCTGAGCTCACCCTTCTCTGCCAGGTGGCCGCAGCCGCCCAACACCCCAGCCAGCGGCCCCGCCAGCGGCCCTGCAGTCCTCCACTCACCGCCCCCCAGACACTCAGCCCAGAGCCCTCCAGGGCCACTCCTCCACCCGGCGTCTCCGGCCCCCCACCCCCGATTCTCAGAGCGCGGCTGGCCCCTCCCCCGCCACGGGCCGAGGGCTGCAGTGGCCCCCCACCTCAGCCCCTTTCCTGGGGGACAGCTCTGCCCACACAAACGTGGGTCCTGCTGCAGGCCCCTGGTGTAGCTGCTTCCTCCGGGGGCTCTGTGTGGCCACGGTGTGGACACCTGCTCAGCAGGGCACTGGGAGATGCTCGCGCCCCGCCCACGGAGGACCTGGGGTCCTATAGGCACCTCCGTGGCCCTAAGCCTGCCTGCCCGTGTGGGGCGCAGTGCCGGGGACCCTTGCTCCCTCGAGGTCACCTTGCCTGCTGGGGACCACGTGTGACTGTCCTGGGGAGCCCAGCGGCCCCTCCGGTGTTACTGGTGTTAACAGGACGTGAGGAATGGTTTGCCGGGGTGTCCTGGTTTTGGTGGAGGGGGATGGGTGGGGAGGGAGGGGGAGCCAGCCTGAGGGGTGGTGGGTGCCCACCGTGGCCCTGGAAGGGGAGCGGGCGGTGGGCGGTGAGACGGAGGCCCCGTGCGGTTCACACCAGGCCTCTCTCAGGACGGAGAGAAGACGTCAGCCCTCCCGACCCCTCGTTTCTCACAGGTGAGGGAACCCACAGCCAAGACACATGATCCCCCACTGGGAGCCAACAGACAGACCACAGACCCCGCCGAGACTCTGCAGACTGAGCAGCCCGTACCGGGACCTCAAGGACAGACCAGCCCCCACCAGGACCCCAGGGAGACACCAGGATCCCCACGGGGACCCCACAGACAGACCTGGGATACCACCGGTACCCCACAGACAGGTCAGTCCCCAACGGGACCCCACAGAGAGTCCATGGTTCCCACCAGGACCCAACAGACATACCAAGGCCCCACATGGGACCCCACAGACGGACCATGGCCCCCACCTGTACCCCACACACAGACCAGCCCCCAACGGGACTCCACAGACAGGCCAGTCCCCACGGGGACCCCACAGACAGACCAGGCCCCCCACCGTGACCCAACGGACAGACCAGGGCTCCCACCGGGATCCCACGGAAGACCAGGAACCCCACCATGACCCAATGGATAGACCAGGGCCCCCACCGGGACTCCACAGAGAGACCAGCCCCTACCGGGACCCAAAGGACAGACTAGCCCCCACGGGGACCCCACAGACAGACTGTGGCCCCCATCAGGACTTCAGAGACAGACCAGGGCCCCCACCGGGACCACACATACAAACCAGGGCCCCCACCAGGACCCCACAGACAGACGTGGGTCCCCACTTGGACCCCACAGACAGACCAGTCCCTACAGGGACCCCACAGACAGATCAGGGACCCCGTGGGTCCCCACGGAGAGACCAGGACTCCCACCGGGACCCCACATACAAACCAGGGCCCTGACCGGGACCCCACTGACCGACCAGGGCCCCCGCCGGGACTCCACAGACATACCAGCCCCCAATGGGACATCACAGACAGGTTAGTCCCCACAAAGTTTCCACGGATAAACCAGGGCCCCCACCAGGACACCACAGACAGAACTGGGCCCCCATTGGGACCCCACCAATAGAACAGGGCCTCCAAGGGACCCCACACATGGAACGGCCCTCAGTGGGACCCCACAAACACACTAGGGCCACGACTGGAACCCTACTGACAGACCAGGGCCCTAACCAAGACCCCACAGACAGCCAGGGTCCCCACCAGGACACCACGGACAGACCAAGGCCCCCACCGGGACCCTACGGACAGACCAGTGCCCACCAAGACCCCACAGACAGACGAACCCACACCAGGACCCCACAGACAGACCAGTGCCCACACCAGGACCCCACAGACAGACCTGGGCCCCCACCGGGAACCCACAGACAGACCAGCGCCCCCACTGTGACCCCACAGACAGACCAGGGCCCCCACCAGGACCCCACGGACACTCCAGGGCCCCCACTGGGATCCCATGGACAGACAAGGGCCACAACCGGGACCCCAAGGACAGTCCAGGGCCCCCACTGGGACAGCAGGGACAGACCAGGGCCCCCACTGGGACCCCACGGACCAACCAGGGCCCCCTCAGGGACCCAACGGACAGATCAGGGAGCCAAATGGACAGACCAGGACACCCACCAGGACCCCACAGACAGACCAGGGCCCGCACCAGGAACCCACAGACAGACCAGCCCCTAACGGGACCTCACAGACGGGTCAATCCCCAATAGGACCCCACAGAGAGTCCATGGCTCCCACCGGGACCCAGCAGACATACCAAGGCCCCAAACAGGACCCCACACACAGACCAACCCCCAGCGGGACCCCACAGGCAGGCCAGTCCCCACAGGGAACCCACAGACAGAGCACGGACCCAACAAGGATCCCACAGACAGACCAAGGCCCTCACCGTGACCCCACACACAGACCAGCCCCCAGCGGGACCCCACAGACAGGCCAGTCCCCACAGGGAAGCCACAGACAGAACAGAGCCTCCACCGGGACCCCACTGACAGACCAGGACCCTAACCGAGACCCCAGAGACAGCTAGGGCCCCCACCAGGACACCACGGACAGATCAAGGCCCCTACGGACAGACCAGTGCCCACCGAGACCCCACAGACAGACCAACCCCCACCGGGACCCCACAGACAGACCAGGGCCACAACTGGGACCCCACGGACAGACCAGGGCCCACACTGGGATCCCACACACTGAACACAGCCCTCACTGGGACGCCACAGACAGACCAGAGCTCCCACTGGGACACCACGGACAGTCCAGCTCCCCCACCGGGACGCCACGGACAGACCAGGGCCCCCACCGGGAACCCACAGACAGACCTGGGCCCCCACCAGGAACCCATGAACACTCCAGGGCCCCCACCTGGACGCCACGGAGAGACCAGGGCCCCTGCAGGGACCCAAAGTACAGACCAGGGCCCCCACTGGGACCCCACAGACAGACCGATGCCCACCGAGACCCCATAGACAGACCAACCCTCACCGGGACCCCACAGACTGACCAGGGGCCCCCCCGGGACCCCAGAGACAGCCCAGGTTCCCCACCGGGATCCCACCGAAGACCAGGAACCCCACCGGGACCCCACACACAGACCAGCCCCCACTGGGACCCCACAGACAGACCAGGGCCACCACTGGGACCCCACGAACAGACTAGGGCCACCACTGGGACCCCACATACCAAATGGCCCCCACTGGGACCCCACAAACACACTAGGGCCATTACCTGGCCCCCACAGACAGACCGTGGCCCCCACCGGGACCCACAGCCAGACCAGGACCCCCACCGGGACCCCACGCACAGACCAACCCCCACCGGGACCCCACGCACAGACCAGGGCCCCCACCTCGGTCACCCATGCGCGTCCCCTCTCTCTTCCTGTAGAAGGCATTTGAATGTATTTGTTCTTCGCAGAGACGCGTGTGCCTAATCACTTCACGTGGCCGTGTGGGTGACCCGTGCTGCCCCCTCCCTCTACCAATGTCCCGAGTCCCCAGGCGTCACTCCAGCTCGCTTTCCTCTGTGTTTTGTCCTTGTGCACAAAACTCGATACTTACACGTAGAACGTGAGCGCGTGTGATCTGCAGCGTATGCTTATGTAACTATGGAGTTTTACTGGGGCCTTTGCAAGAATGACGGGTTGTATAAACATCCCACTTCTCACCCGTGTCTTGACACCTCCAGGTCACCTGGACGCCTCCCCTCCTTGGAGGGGCTGCACACTAACCCCCTGTTGTGCTGAGCTGTGTTTCCCCAGATTCATATGTTGAAACTCTGACGCCTAGAACCTCGGAATGTGGCTGTTTGGAGATGGGGCCTTTACAGAGGGGATTAAGGTAAAACGAGGCCAATGAGGCGAGCTCTGATCCAATCTGACTGGTGCCCCTATAAGAAGAGGAGATCAGGACGCAGACCCCGGGAGGACATGTGGAGACAGCCCTCTGCACTCAGAGGAGAGCGGCCTCCCGAGAGCCCTGATCGCAGACTTGCAGCCTCCAGGACTGGGCGGAAATCAACTTCTATTGTATGAGCTCCGTGTCTGTGGGACTTTGTTACGGCAGCCCCAGGCCAACTGCACACCCGGCGCTCGCTCTGCACCCACCACCCCAAGAGAGGCCATGAGATGCCGCAGGATCCCCCCTGCTTGGCGTCCTTGAGGGCATCCCCCAGAGTCGGGACTTGCAGATGCTTCTAATTGTGTGATGGCGACCGGACGGCCTAGCCCTGAGCTCTTCTACAACAAGTGAGAGCCAGCTGCCCATACTCTGGCCCCTCCAGCGATGCGTGCTCTTGCTTTTTCATTTTTGCCAGTGTGACGCATCCCCGGCAACATCTCACCTCTGAAGAAGCCGGGGGCCCTCCCCAGGCCTCCTCTGGCAGGTGCACGGCCCCTGCTGCCCAGGGTTCTCTGAGGCCTCCCGGGAGGTCACCCTTGGGGCAGTGACCCATACTGAGGTGGGGTAGATTGGCCTGCTCCCTGCTCCCTGAGGCCGTCTCCCGAGACCCCTCTCCACACGCCTCTCACACAAGGAGCCCGTCCCAGGCTCTGCTCCCTGGACGCTGACCCGGTGTCCGTGATTCTCGCTTCCCTGACGCCAGCGAATCTGGACGTTCCCAAGTCTAACAGCTCCTGGATTTGCTCAGTGGATCGCCCACTCACAGCCTTCACCCATTTTTCCACAGAGTTTCTTGTCTTTTTCTTGACAGTTTATAAGTTCTTAATATAATATTTATTTTAACCATGTGTCATATGCATTAAAATATTTTCTCAAATTGATGATTTGTCTGCTGACTTTGCTTATGGATTATGTTGCTATGTTCAAGTTTTAACTTTGATGTAGTAAGTGTGACTGTCAGGAAATAGGGGAAAAATCTATTTACTGCAGTTCTCCAGGCAGAGTCTGTACAGGGAGAAGAAGACTTAAAAAACCCCACGCAACCATTATTGATCTCCTCAAAGACATGAGAGGCAGTATTGTGATCACGGAGAAAGGTCAGAATGCTTTAGCAATAAATATTCAAACATGAACCTCAATAAAGGAGTTGTAAAGTAAAGCTGAAAGACCCAGAAAAGGAGATCGGGTCCCTGGGTCCCACCTATGAGGTCCCACGTCTCAGTGATATTTACCACGAAAGAGGGAACGGAGAAAACAGAAGCCAGGACACAAATTTAAAATTAATAATTAAAGAAAATTTCCTGGAAATAAAGAACAAGAATTTCCAGACTGGCGGAGCCATGGGGCACCTGGCAGAGGATGAAAGGGAACCCACACGAAGGTCGTTTGCACGAACTGTCAGGACACCAGAGACAAAAAGAAGCCCCAAAACTTCCAGGAAGAAAAGACAAGTCAGGACTTCCCTGGTGGCACAGTGGTTAAGAACCCGCCTGATAATGCAGGGGACACTGGTTCAAGCCCTGGTCCAGGAAGATCCCACATGCTGCGGAGCAGCGAAGTCCGTGCGCCACAACTACTGAGCCTGTGCTCTAGAGCCCGCGAGCCACAACTGCTGAGCCCACATGCCACAACTACTAGAGCCCACGTAACAAGAGAAGCCACCACAATGAGAAGCCCCCGCATCACAACCAAGAGTAGCCCCTGCCGCTGCAACTAGAGAGAAAGCCCGTGGGCAGCAACGAAGACCCAACGCAGCCATAAAATAATAAATAAATAAAATAAAAAGAAAAGACAAACCAGTTTCACACAGCAGATCAGGAATTAAAGTGGGGTTGAATTTACCCACAGCAGCAGGTAAATCAGAAGCTGGGGTCCCACTTTGGAGGGACGTGGTTCTGGGCTAGAGCTCTACACCCAGCAACGCGCCTCCACGTCAGGGGAGGGACAGGGCATCGAAAGCCACATGTCTGCCAGACGCCCTTGCTCAGCAAGGATGTGCTCCACCAGGGCAGGAGTGAACCGAGAAAAAGGAGGGTGTGGGGGCCAGGAAAATCCAACCAGGAGAAGCAAAGGGAATCTTCTGGGTGAAGGCCAGGGGAGATCTCAGGGGTGGAGGGAGCAGCCCTGATGCAGACCCAGGAGGATGGGCCACCACGGGCAAAGGGTGGAGGCTCCTGGACGGACCACTTCAGAAATACCCATGTGTTTGAACTTAAACCACTGGCGAGAGTCTGAGGATGAATTAGTCGTGAGTGCAGAGAAAACTCAGCAAGTATGAAAAAGGAAGGCGATGATTAACATCATGTGTTCAACACATGTTTCAACATGTGTTGAAAACAACACATGTTCTGATTGGAACAGTAACCACGGCCTGTCACAGGCCTGGTGGGAACAGAAATCTAACCGCTGAATTCAGAGCGAACTAAAATGATAACGTCATTCCTTTGGAAAAACAGGGAGACCCGAGTATGTGGGGGAGAGGGGAAGAAGAACTAAGAAGAAATAAACCCAACTTCCCTGGGGTGAATTCAATAGACAATACCTAAATCTGAAACCCCAAGAAGTTGTCATTCAATCATGCTGTCGCACAGATGCTGGTAGAGTGCAGGAATTATCTGGGGGGCAGAAACGGTGGCCCCTGTGGCCGGCTGGGTGGGTGGCGGGGACATTTGTCCGAATCTTGCAGAAATGCTTGACTCTTAAACCACATGCAAGTATAACTTTGACAAAAATGAAATTAAAACTCATCTGGTGCCCTACCCCCGCTCTGCAGCCTGGGAACTGTTTCCATAATGCTGGAAGGACCTGTAATCAAACTCAGCTGTGGACCTGTCTGCTTTCGCTGTGTTTTCTGGGTAGTGTCTCTCATCACCTTGCCTGATTCTTCTGCATCCCCGACCTCGCCACGTTCCCCGTCTCTTCTCTGACAGTTGATATTCTGCTGGGACAGAGCGTTTCTCTGGGTTTTCCCATCATGAGGCCACGTGGGGTCCAGCACCTCCACCCCGAGTCCACCTTCCCAGTCAGGTGCCGTTGCGTCCACCGCATCCTGCCAGGAGACCCCCGGGGCGAGCGCTGTGGTGGAGCGGTCCCGGGTCTTAGGCCCACGTTTTATTTCTTTTGTGCCCTCTTGTTACCGGGACACCCAGTGCGGGACTGAATTTCAGCTTTGATGAAGGAAATCTAGCCAGTTCCGAATTCCAGTCCTCTGGGGTGATTCACAGACACAGCATCTCGTTAAGTGGAATAAATCTGGTTCCCTAGCAAGAGCCTCTGGCCACCGTCATGTAAATTCAGGTGTCTCAGACCTGCCCCCTTCCTACTGGGCCCTGGATTCCGGCTGTTCTCAGAGGTGGCTGGTTAAAGGCAGGCCCCGGGAACAGTTTTGGGCCTTAACAGTCACCTTTGCCCACTGGAAGCTCGAAAACACCCACAAACGTCATCAAGGTCCCCAACTTCTCCTGGGGGATCCCAGGAATCTCCTCAAGTGGGGCGGAACGTCCCCCGTGGCCCGCTGGGGAGCTCCAGCCTGCCCAGCTATTTCCACCTCCCCCAAATGTGTTCAGAGGGCACGATCCCCACCCCATCGCCCAACAAACAGCAGAGACAGACGGCTCTCTGGAAAACCCCTCCAGCAGAGAAAAGCTCTCCCAGAGACCCCCACTTTCCCCACAGGCACCCCCGGCCCAGGGCATGGCCCCTGCGCTCACCGCTGGGACGTCCCCAGTGGCCCCACCGGGACGCCTCAGAGACCGAGGGCTGGACGGCCGCTCAGAAGGAAAAGCTTTAGAGTTGGGGGGAAGGGATGTTTCGAGCCAGCTATGCTCAGAAGCCATGGGGGAACCACAGACCCCACGAGACAAGCTCTCCCCAGTGCTTGCCTGGGAGCCGCAGTCCTACCTGGTCCCCACGAGGGCGGCGGGCGGTGTCGCCGAGGCTGGCTCCCCGGCTGCCTTATCGCGGCCTGGCCGGGGGATGCGGTGGAAGCCTTTGCCTGGTACAACCGGCCTCTGCAACACAGCCCAGGAATTCTGCCTTGAATAATTTTTAACTTCTGCCTGGGAGAAAACCAAGGTTGTGTGCAGTGCCTGTCTACACAGGATGCCAGGGGGCTTTCGCTCAGGAGCAAAGCCCTCAACAATAACAGGGAAGCCTGCCTTGGCTAAAAAAGAGAAGGAAGAAGGGAAGAAGTGGCTACAGGGCTCGGGGAGCCTACTGGCGCCCAGGCGAGCAGCCGGCCGGTCTCGCCTCATTCTCTGGACGTGAAGCCGCCTTGGCGGCAGCTCTCCCACCCACAGCGCCCACCTCCCTGGCCTCTAAACCCGCACCGGTTCTGTGATTTCTTCCAACAGCCTCATATTTCAAACTGCTGGAGCCGAGCCGTGCCACCCCTGCACCCTGCACGCCCGCTTCCAGCCCGGGGTTAGCTCTGTGCGCGTCCAAGACTGGACCCGTGACCCTGCAGCAGCACGTGGCAGGGGCCGCTCGAGCTCCTGTGGGCCCTGTGGCCACGACGGGGGTGGGGCAGTCTGGCCGCCCCCCTGCCCCCCAGGATGGCCTTCACACAGTGAGCTGGGAGACCAGGGCTTTCCTTTAAAAAGACCTCGATTTTCTCCAGCTCTGGGACAGGAGTGACCGATGCTCAAGGTGGCCCAGGCAAGGCCCACTGACCACGTGAGGGAGGGCACTGGACTCCTCAGGACACGGGATCACCAGCACCAGAGGACGGGCTTCCAGGCGGCCCAGCTCTGTGCCGCCACGTGGGCCCTGGGCTCAGAGCCCCAGGGCCCGCCCTAGGGAGCCCTGCACGTTGGAGGCTGAGCTTGGTGGGGGGCTGGGGGTGAGGCTCCCGTGCAGCAGCCAGAGGTGAGGTGAGCAGGGAGGCCAGACACGAGGGGCCTGGGAAGGTGGGGCAGGAGAGGGGCTCCCGCCACCCCACCCGACTGGGGTCCCCACATTCCTCCGGTAGCGTGTGACCCCTGCACACCGCAGGCTCTACTCAGGGACAGCGGGCAATCAGGAGGGTGCATTGGGCAACCACAGGCCCATGCTGGGAATAAACCCCAGGGACACACGTGCCGGGGAGGCCCTTCAGGGCCTGCCTGCTGATGTGGTGGTCACCCAGGGGGCAGTGAGGAAAGAGGGGACCTGGGCAAGGCCGCACGGCCAGGACCCCTGACCGCCGGTGCAGCCGGTCGGGTGCGCGTGGCTGGGGCTCCTCGGGCAAGAGGGCTTCGGTCCTTCCGACCTCAGACGAGGGGTGCCGGTCCCGCCCCCCCGCCCCATCCTGCCTGTAGGGGGCTCCCCACGGGCTGCACTGGTTGTTTTGGGTGCCGGCACTGCTGACCCCACATTCCTCCCATCCCCCCATTCACTCAGCATCGGATTTCAGGAGGCACCTGTGTAGCCCTGAGCTTCCAGAACCTGTGAGTTGCCCTCCTCAGGCTGCCCCCCCATACATGCCTGCCACCCCCATACAGCTCTCTGGGGATGCCCTCACCCAGCTGGCCACATCCCCAGCCGGGCTGCCCCCCCACACCTGCCCACCCTGTCTACACTCACCCATGGGCCCCATGCCCGCACACACTCCAGCGCTCCATGTCAGGCAGGCTGATGGTGAGACGGCCCCTCCTCGTGACTCACGTGTGTTTCTCTAACTGCTAATGGGCTTGAAGGTGTCCCCACACGAGGTCTTCTGAAACATGATCATTTTCTCACTTTTTTGCTAGGATTCCTCTCCTTTCCTGTTAAATTGCAGAGTTCCTTGTATATCCCAGATAACAGTCCCTACGGATGGGCACATTCAATGATCTTCTCCAGTTCTGCCTATCCATTGATCAGAAATCCTGGTTTTTATAATCAAATGTATCCCTTGTTTGCCCGAGGGTTCGTGAGTTTGAGGTTGTGTCTAAGGCCTCCTTCCCCGTCTCTCCCAGGCCACCGGGTGTCACTGATGGGTTCTCCCTGGACCACCTGTCTTGCACGTGCTCTATACCGTAAGCCTGCTTCCCATCCCCATCCCGGTTACTCCATCTGGCCCTGTCATCGCACACTAAACACACATGACTGTAAGGTCTGTGCCTGCAACCCGTCCCGTCCCTCTGCCTACATGTCGTTTCTGCCTGGTTTGTGTAACTGTCACCTTGCCATGTGCCCCAACATCTGGAAGAGCTAGCTCTCCTCTTCCCTCTTTTTTTAAATGTTTACCTCATTATTCACAACTTTTTCTCTCATGAATTTTAGAGTAAATTTGTCTAGTCCCTGTGAAACTCCAACTGTAATTTTGACTAGGATCGCATGGACCTTACAGATTAATTAGGAAGAGGCAATGTCTGTGTAACGTTGCTCTTGCGCCCAGGAAGGCAGAAGACCTCTCCACTGACCCAGATCAGCACCCGCAGTCTTTACCTCAGTTTACAGTTCTCTCCATTCAGGTTGTGTATATTCTTGCCTGAGTTGATTCCTAGATACTCTATTTTCTTCCTTGCTATTGTGAATTCTCTTTCTCCTAATGGGTTATTGCTGGTATAGAGCAATATTATTGATTTTTTCATTAAAAAAAATTGAGGTGCAATTTACATGACATAAAGTTAACCATTTTAAAGCGTACGTTCCAGTGGCCGTCAGCACATTCACAATGTTGTGCAACCGCACCCCCTCTACATGCAGCTGCTTAACACTGTCACCGCTGCAAGGGAACCCCGCACCCGTTACACAGTGACTCCCTGTTCTCCTTGGCAACCTCCAGTCTGCTTTCTGTTTCTACGGAGTTGCCTATTTTGGGTATTTCATAGAAATGGACTCATACAACGTGCGACTTTTGCCACTTGTCTGGCTTCATTCCTATACTATTGTTTTTTTATTTTGATAAAATACACCTAACATAAAATTTACTATTTAACCATTTTTAAGTGCACAGCTCAGGGATATTAAGTACGTTCACGTTGTTATGCAACCGTCACCACCATCCACCTCCAGAACCTTTTCATCTTCCCAAATTGAAACTCTGTCCCCACTAAAAACTCACTCCCCCCCCCCCAGCCTTTGGTACCCACCCTCCTACTTCCAGTCTTCGAGTTTCACTCCTCCAGGGACCTCATATGAGTGGAATCATAATTGTTTGTCCCTTTGTGACTGGTTTATCTCACTCAGCCTAATGTTCTAATCAATACTATTGATTTTTTGTAGATTGGTCATTTATTCAGCAATCTTATTGGACTCTTATTCTAAAGTTTTCCCATCTGTTCTACTGTTTTTTCTAGATAGATGATTGTATCTTCTGCAACTAATATTGATTTTTTATCTTTTCTTATAATCATATGCCTCATTTATTTTTCTTTCTTTATCATGTTGGCCATGATCTCCAGTCCTATGTTAGGCAGTATCCACTATATGGGTGCACCGTTGACCTCATCCAGATCTTAAAGAGAATGCATTGGAAGTTTCTCCAGTTAGTGTAAAGTTTGCTATGATGTTTTGATGTGTGAACTTTATCGTGTTAGTGAACTTCACTTTATTTATTCATTTATTTGTTTTTAAATTTATTTGGCTCCGCCGGGTCTTAGTTGCAGCGCGTGCAATCTAGTTCCCTGACCAGGGATCAAACCCGGGCCTCCTGCATTGGGAGCGTGGAGTCTTAACTGCTGGACCACCAGGGAAGTCCCGAACTTCACTTTTTTTTTTTTTTCCGAACTTCACTTTTAATGCAAGTTTTTTAAAAGGTGATTTTAAAAATCACAATTAGGTTTTGAAATTTATTTAAAGTTTTTCTGAATCAAATAAGGTAACCACGTTTTCTCCTTTAATCTATTGAATTCCTGTTACAAGCCCATTTGGTCATGATGTACTAGTTTTACTACACTGTTGCATTTCATTAGTTACAGAGAGGATCTTGATGTTAAGAGACAAACCCTACAAGCCCCTTCACTGCAAGTCCGCACAGCAGGGCACACCTCACAGTGCTGCTTGACCTTCCTCAGCCCTGACCTCCCTTAGCCTTTGCTCATCTGTGGGAAGGTGTGCAATGCACAGGAGTCGGGGTGGCCCAAGACACAGCACACTGAGCACCAAGCCTCCAAACACGAGGAAGACGGCCTGCTGCCCGCATTCTCTGTGCTGGGCGCCGGGGTCCAGCAGCGGACACAGTGGGCAGGTCCCTTCCCTGACATCCGACTGCATCCTGAGGCCCCTTTGGAGCTAGAGGGACCATTGGTGGAGTCCTCACAGGGACTCAGGTGTTAGCTTGTAGGACGTGAATTCTACTGGCATTTAAGATGCTCACGCAGTTCTCAGACAGAGAATCCAGGCAAGGGGAGTAGAGACAGCATATCAGAAGACAAATCATCATATGCAGGGAAGAAGGAACACGTCTCATCATTTCCAATGGAAAACATGACGGGAAAAGAGCTTACTGTCCCAACATATAAGATATTTGAGGGAATTCCCTGGCGGTCCAGTGTTTAGGGCTCCTTGCTCCCACTGCAGGGGGCGCGGGTTCAATCCCCGGTTGGGGAACTAAGATCCCACAAGGCATGTGGCTCGGCCAAAAAAAAAAAAAGATATTTGAAGAACTGACACATTAGAATCCTCTGGCCTCAAGGTAACATCTTTTCACAAGGGAACCACCTCCAGGAAGCTGTGCTTAGGCAAGCATCTAGCACCAAGAATCAGAGAAACATGAGAAACAGCATCGAGAGGTGAATTTGGTTCAGACTCGTAACATTGCTGGGGGAGCCAGGGCACCACCAGAGAAACAGATGAAGAGCACAAACCCAAGGGGTGCAGATGCAGGAGCTTGGGGGGTGTGCTTGCTCCTTTCACCCAGTTTGGGGGAAATTTATGTCCGGGGGAGCAGGAACTGGAAGGACCATTGGTGGAGCATGCGGTATCAGATCTGCGGGGAAACCACGCGTGTACGGGAGCTGGCGAAGGATGAGGTGCCCTCACCCGGGAAGGAGTGACAAGTGGCAGCAGCAGACAAAGACCAGGAGGGGCCCCGCTGCCCGGGGGCAGGTCTGAGTTTGGGGGTGCCCAGCAGGTCCAGGCCAGGGAGGGTGGGAGGGAGGCCACGGTGCTGGAACCATGACCACGACCCCCAACAGCGGGGGTCAGTGGTGTCCCTGGAACAAAGCACTGGGTCAGGGGGAGGGTCTGACCCCAGACAGGGGAGCCCGGGCCGCCCTGCACCAGGGCTGGTGTCAGAGCTGGACCCCATCAGCCTCCACGTGGTGACAGCCTCCCCACGTCCAGCTTTCTGTCCTGTGCCTCTGGGGCGATCACCTCTGCTTGCAGGGACAGCTCAGATGCCCAGAGTAGAAAAGGGCAGCGCTGACCATGAGGCTCTTTCAGCCCTTGGGGGCACCGGGAGACGGCTTCCCGTGTCCACCAGTGTGTGTGGTGGCAGGGCACTGATGGGCGGCCGGCAGGACCTCCTCGGAGCGTGTGCACATGTGTGCGTGTGCCCGTGTTGCCCCACCCACCACCGGGAAGTGACTGAGGACCAGGTCCAGCCCTGCTGAGGACACAGCCTGGCCCTCGGCTGGGAAGGTGCGCCTGGAGAGGCATGTCCAGGTCCAGGCCGTCAGAAGTTTAGGGGGCCTGGGGTCGGCCCAGGGTCAGAACCCTTAGAGTCCGAAGTCTGGCGAGCTCCCAGGCCCGTACCAGCCAGCGGGGCGCCCCCCTCCACCAGGCACCAGCCCGCTCGAGTCCCAGGGCCCAGGCAGGGGCCTGCAAGGCCAGAGTGGCTGCCGAGGGCTCTGGTGATGGAGAAGGCCTTGCCCGCGAGGCCCTGCGAGCTGGTTTCTGCAACTTCGGAAGGCCAACAGCCAGGCTCTCTCCCCAGGGTGAGAGGGATGCAGTGACGCAGCATCAGCTCCGCAGTGTTTCCTTCTGGGGTGAAATGTGGACTCGAGAAGCCCATGGGCTGGAACCTGCGACCACCCCCAGCTCTCTCTGAAGAGCGGTGAGCGCCGGGCCCTCCAGCCCGTGCAGGCGCTGGGCAGTGCAGCAGCCGGAGGCCAGGCCTTGGGACTGCAAGACAGAGCCGAGGCCGTGGGAGATGAGAGGAGAGCCAGCCGTGCCCAGCACTTCGCTGCCGCCAGAAACGCTCGACAAGTGCTGTTCTCCATGGCTCCCGCTGCGCGGTCCGCCCCAGGGTGGGGGGCTCGGTGGGCCCCTGGGTGGGAGGCACCGGCTCTTAAAAGTGGTTGGCAATTCCCGTGTTTAAGCAAGGGGCCCTTGGCAGTGAGCCAGGCAGTGGGAGGCAACTGCGGGGTGCCCACGGGCCCACTCACGCAGAAAGAGCTGGGGAGCCGCACCGCAGGCAGGAGATCACCGGCACGCGGCAGGGTTTTCCCTGGCGACCAAGCCAGTACTCATGGGGGAAGATGCACTGGACTGTGGGAAGGAGCCGCCAGCAGCGCCACCCCACACGGAAGGCGCTGGCATCTCCGTACGCTTCCTTACAAACGTCTTCCTATGCACTGATGTAGGTAAATCCAAGTAAATAAATAAACACTGGGTTAGAGACCCAGTCACGCTCGCTCCATCCAAGGCCGTGTGGTATCTTCTCACTTTGCCTTATGACGCCTCCCTGACGGGGCATGGTAGCCGCACAGCCTAATGTCGGCACACTGTAGTCTTCATTGCATTTCGCGGACACTTGTGTTCACAAATTGAAGGTGTGTGGCAACCCTGCGTTGTCAGATGACAGCATTTCTTAGCAATAAAGTATTTTTAAATTAAGGTGTGCACATTGGTTCTCTTAGACATAATGCTATTGCACACTTAATAAACTACAGTGCAGTGTAAATATAACTTATATGCTCTGGGAAAGCAAACACGTGATTCACTTTATTGTGACATTCGCCATGTTGGGTGGTCTGGAATGGAACCCACAGAGGTCGGCCTGTATTATCTGTGCATAACAAGTTGGTTTTGGGGGCACTGGGTGAGCGCCCTGCTGCCTGTTTCTGATCAGAATTCCAGGGATGAGCT
The DNA here is from genome assembly GCF_003676395.1 of Aethalodelphis obliquidens. Lineage (NCBI taxonomy): Eukaryota > Metazoa > Chordata > Mammalia > Artiodactyla > Delphinidae > Aethalodelphis > Aethalodelphis obliquidens. The sequence continues at coordinate 52,549,308 of NW_020837953.1, forward strand.
CAGAGAGCCAGTGGCCTGGTAGGTGACTGCCCCACTGGTGTCCCCGGCTCACGTCCACTCTGCAGATGAGCCACAGGGAGGCCTCCTGGCTCCTCCCAGATCCAGTCAGAAGTAGGTGGAGAACCGGCCCCCAGGCTCTGCAGGCTGGCCACATCCTGGGCCACATGGAAGGCCAGGCACTGTGGTCCCTTTGGTGTTGCTCCCCGGGGACACTGGGACCACGCTGCAGGCCAACACTCCAGGGTGGCCGGAGAGGGGGGCTTTCCCCAGTCAGAACTGTGGGGCCTCCCCGGCCCCCCTGGCCTGTGTCCCCCTCCTCCCCTCCCACCGCCCCCCTTGCTGTCCATCCTCACCAGCTGCACGCGTGTGCTCATGCCCCGGGGGCTGAGGGGCCCTGCCAGGATCTGCCACAGCCATGCTTCACATTTCTGCCTGGGACCCTGGGGCTCTCTTTCAGCTGGCGGCCAGCCCTTGACTGGGACAAGGCCCATCACTCCCTGGATGGCTCAGCTCTATGTGGACCGGGCTCTGTGGTGTGTGGCCCCTCTATGCACCTGACCGCAGGCCCAGCGCCCAGAGAGCAGAGGGGAACAGGGTCTGCCTGGGTGGCACCTGCACCTGCCCAGGAGATTCCTGGGGGTCGGTGAGGGGACCAAGGCTAGACCGAGGACACAGCCCCCGCCCAGCTTCTCCCTCCAGGGCACCCCGAGGGCCTGGGCAGGAGGTGTCCTGGCTGGAATCCAGGCGGAAGCCAGCTCTGGGCCCAGCCCTGCCCACGCTGCCGCTGTGGTCGGGAGAGACAGGCCACAGCCCCCTTCCTGGCCTTCGAGCCTGCCCGGCTGAGGCCCCTGCAGGACACGCCATACCCACCATGGCCCCTCCACGGTGAGCAAGGGCTGGAGGTGGTGCCGTCAGGAGCGGCCTGCAGCAGTCCCACTGCTGTACCTGAGCTCCGGGGCAAGGGCACCGTTCCACCCCCAGGCTGGGAGCTCTGCGACCTTCGGGCGTGTCTCCAGGCCTCGGCCCCCGCAGGGTACAGGCGCTTCCGGTCCCGCTACTGGGGCCTCAGTACACTGCGGCCGGGCACTGGGACACGTCCTGTGCGGGCTGCCCACGCCCCCTGCACTGGGGATGGACGTCCAAAGCCCTTCAAGCGTGGCCTCCTGCTGGGTGGGGCGTTGCTGTGGAGTGGCCCGAAGTCCCCAAGGTGCAGCCAGCTCGCCTCCCACGGCCCGGGCCCCCACGCCGATGACCCCTCTCCTCCCCGCCAGCCAGCCACTGCGGTTTACTCCTGTGCCTCTGCGGCTGTGAGAACCTTTCGTGGCCTTCCTCCTGGTGAGCCCTTAATTGCCAGATAAATATTTGCCCAGGGCGGGGCTTGGTGCTCAGGGTTAAGTGTTACATGGGCTGAAAGGCGGAGGCCCCCGTGGCCGCCCTGGAGGGCCCGGGGGGCGTGGGGATGCTGGCCCGGCCGAGTTCCCAGCCACCCTGTCCAGATGGGAAGGCAGAGCTGACCCTGGCCCGGGGCAAAGGCCAGCCCAGGGACCGAGGAGGACAGAGGCAGGGGAAATCCTGGGAATGCGAGGTGCAAGGGAAGGCTCTGTCCACCCAGAGGTCAGCCAGGACGTGGCTGGTCCTGAGCAACGGGGGACGAGGCAGGAAAAGGCACTTCCAGACCAACCCCGCGTCAGTCAGGTGCTGCTGCGTAACAGGTGGCCCCAGCACGGTGCCTGGAAACAGCAGCGTCTCTGCCTTTCTGTGGCTGGGAACCCAGAGTGGCTGGTGTGGCACAAGGCTCCACGGGGAGGGTCCCGCCGCTGTCTGCGAGGGTGGCCGCAGCCGCCTGATGACCAGCCCTGGACGTGCCGCCTCCCTCTTCCTCACACTGCGTCCACTGAGCAGTGAGTCGGGAGTCGGAGGGGAGGGCTGCTCGGGGCCGTGGGATCCCGGGGCACTGGTCAGGATCAGTGCATTTGGTTTGTGTCCTGGAAGCCACTTGTCCCTTGTGGGCGTTTGTTGTTTTTGCTGATGGACTGGCGGTTGGTCGGTTAAGACTATAAAGTGGGAGGAGTTTTGAAAAGATACACATTTGGAGTCAACCTAACTCCTAGGAACGCCAGGCCACGCGCAGCCGGCCCTGCGGCGGTTCCTGCCATCCTGGGAATCGTGGGGACACGTGTCCTCCACCAGGCTTTCCAAGCATTCAATCTGCTTTTCACGGGCACATGTGTGCACTCATCTTATGCGTTTGTCACTCTTTGCGGCAGCTCCGACGCAGTCCCAAGTCCCCACAGCAAGCCAGGGTCTGGGCTGATCTAGTGTCAGCTTGGCAGGGCCACGGGGAGCCCAGGTATGCGGCCAGACCTCGTCCCAGGCGTTTTTCCATGAGATTAACACAAATCGGTGGGCAGAGGAAAGCAGATGGCCCTCCTGTGAGGGTGGGCCTTGTCTGATATGTCAAGGGCCTGAATGGAACAAGGAGGCCGGTCCTCCCCACTAAGGGGATGCCTCCAGCCTCTGGCCCAGAGCGACCCTGCGCTCTCGGGGCCTCCAGCTGGCCGACTGCACACCCCGGGGCTCTCGGCCTCCATGCCCGCCCTCATAATGAATCTCTGTCTGTCCACGTGCGTCCTGCTCGTCTCTTTCTGGAGACCCTGACTCGCGTGTCTGGGTGAATGGGTGGCTGTGGCCACGCGGGCTTCGGTGGGTGGGGGCAGCCTGGGTGTGGGTCAGGGAGGAGGTGTGCCACTGGGGGTCCCAGCGTCCAGGCCCAGGAACCGACCGGGACCCTCCCATGGCGAGGGCGAGGGGCTGTGTGATCGGATGGAAGGGGGGGTCTGAGGTCTGAGATGAGGTACAGGAACACGGCTGCAGGGGAAGGAACAGCCCCTCCAAGTCCCAGGGATGACACAGAAAATGAGGGCGGGGACCTGTGTGCTGGGCAGGCCTGAGAGCCCGAGTTTGCTGGGGCTGTCCCAGCGCTGCTCCCAGTTTTGGGGACCCCAGGCAGCCATGGGTGGGGGGTCTTCGGGTTCCTGGAACAGGGAGGCACTGGGTGGCGCTGGTCGAGGCGGGGTCCCCTTCTTCTCCCCCAGGGAACGGGGCTTCAGTGCCAGCCCAGGAGCACACCCACACACATTTCTGCGCCTCCAGGAAAGGGTCCAGGCCCAGGCTGGCTCCCTGCCATCCGAGGGCCTGGGGCAGCTGAGGCGCTGGTCGCCGCCTGCTGCACAAGGGCGCCACCTGCAGGCTGGCTTGGGAACGCGCCATCCCCAGGGCCCCAGCCAGGGATGGTTGAGCCCCCGAGGCCGCCAGACCCAGGTCATCCCAGCCCAGCTCAGAGGTTTGCTAACGACAAGCAGGGGACTGGCCTCCCTGCTGGGCTGTGTCCCTGGAGCTCTGAGAAGATTCCAGCAAAGGTTAAACGTGCTCTTGGTCTTTCAGCCGTGAGCGAGGTGCACGTGGGGTCCAGAGGTCCGCTTGGCAAGCACGGCGTCCCGGAAGCCGGCACCCCCAAGATGCTGTCCCCACCCAGCCCTTCACCAGGTGACCGGTGACTACACAGTCCCCAGGCGGTGAGGACCCTGGAATGTAAGCTCCGGGTGGAGTGTCTGGGCACCCGGCACGGCTTCCTGCTGCTCTTCAGATGACAGCCCCACCCAAAGGTCTGCGTGACATTTGCAGGCAGCCCACAACCCGGGGAAACCGGCCAGGTTGGGGAGGGCCGGGCGGGGGTTAGGGTTGTAAAGAGCAATTAAGGCCGCCTTCTAATTGCGGGCAATGAATTAGCTGATGATTGACCTCCCCCGGCATAAGGAAGAGTTTATGCTTGAAAGAGCATAAGAGCTTGGGAAGCTCTGCTTGGGAAGAGCTAAGGACCTTCACCTGCTCTTCCCTGGGCTGTGCAGGTGCCCAGCGGGCATGGGGAGTGGGGGACAGGCCCGGGGGGCTCCGTGGGGCTGGGGGTCCTGAGCCTGCCCATGCCCGCCCAGGTCACATCACCTTCTGAGTACCTGCAGAGAACACTCTCTTACCGTGGGGGCGGGGGAGGGCAGCCCCCAGGGAACCCAGTGCAGAGCGGATAATTGCCTGCCCCGCCCTTCCAGGAGCGGGAAGCAGTGGGAGGCGAGCCTGGACACGCCTGCTCCCTGGGCGCCCGGGGTACCTCCTTCCTGGGTTGACGCAACAGAAATGCCCACAGGCGCTCTGGGCGACCCTGGCACAGCCAGAGGGTCCCCCCTTTCTGCAGCGGCAGGATGTGGAGGGGCTGGGAACCCTTTGTCTGAGCAGCCATCTTACAGGAAAAGCTGAGCATGAGAAAGGCCACCGGGTTTCAGGAGACGGGACAGAAACAAAGACCCTGAGACGGCCAAGTCCAGACGGGGGCAGAGAATCTACCCCGTTTCCCCGACGGGAACGTCTTCCCAAAACCGTGGCGTTGCTCACCGTGTGCTTAGTTGTCATCTGGTCCCATGTGTGATCCCGGGAACACCCCGCAGTCAGGTGCAGAGTGGCCCCCGCAGGAGCCTTCCAGCTGCCCCCACCCACTGTCATCTGTTCTCCACCTCCATAACTCTGTCATTTCAGGAATAAGGGTGCTTTTGAGACTGGCTTTTTTTCACCCAGCCAATGCCCGCAGCCCCCCTGGTGCAGGTGGTGCCCCACAGCTGGCTGACCTGCTCTGCCACCTGGGACACCTGGGTGGTTGCCAGGTTTGGGTTTTACAAACAAAGCCGCTGTGGACATCAGTTTTCGTCTCTCTGGAATAAATGCCCAGGAGTGCCACTGCCAGCATATGCGGTAGGTGATGTTCAGTTTATGAGAAACTGTCAGACAGCCTCCCAGGGCCTGTTCCCTTTCACCCCCCACCAGCAATGCAACAGTGATCCGGGTCCTCTGCAGCCTTGACAGCACTCGGTGTTGTCACTATTTTTAATTTTAGCCATTCTGATGGGTGAGTGGTGGTACCTCATGTGGTTTTTTGTTTTTTGTGTTTTTTTTTGCAGTACACGGGCCTCTCACTGTTGTGGCCTCTCCCGCTGCGGAGCACAGGCTCCGGACGTGCAGGCTCAGCGGCCATGGCTCACGGGCCCAGCCGCTCCGCGGCATGTGGGATCCTCCCGGACCGGGGCACGAACCCATGTCCCCTGCATCTGCAGGCGGACTCCCAACCGCTGCGCCACCAGGGAAGGGAAGCCCCTCACGTGGTTTTAACTTGCATTTCCCTGATGGCAAATGATGCTGAGCATCTTTACATCCGCTTACCTGCCATCTGTAGACCTTGTTCAATGAAATGTCCCTTCATGTCTCTTGCCCACCTTCTAATATTTTAAACTATTTACAAAGGTAATACATTCTATTTGTTTTTCTTTGTTTTTGGCCTCGCCACTTGGCTTGTGGGATCTTAGCTCCCCGGCCAGGTACTGAAGCTGGGCCCCGGCAGTGAAAATGCTGAGTCCTAACCACTGGACTGCTCAGGAATTCCCGACATTCTATTTCCTTTTCAACTTTATCTGAATCAACAAAATCCTCCAGATACCTGGAGGTAAATAACTGCGAGATACCTATCTTAATTAAACTTATTGCAGGTTATTCCAAAACTTCTCTGAAATTTTCAACACTTACTTATATCAGTTTAGTAGGATTTCATCTTAAAGCAACAAGTGTAAATAATGTCCTCCCCTGAACGATGATTTGGTGGCAAAGCTCACCATCTCAACAGGAGATGCACGACAAACACGAAACATGTACTGATTCCACTTCAACACACAAAAGTATCAGCGCCTGACTTTTTGTTTCTCCTAGCCCTCCCCACAGTGAATCAACCCCCCACCCTCAGCTGGGAAATCCCCACTCAGGGAAAGTCTGCACACAGGCCCAGGCGGAAACCTCGACCGCGGAGATTTCTGCGGGACGCTGACTCACTCCAGGCGCTGACTCTGGCAGGTTTTGCTGGCAGCCGGCCTGCTTCCCACGTTGCTCCCTGTGGCCTGAAGGGGGCCTCCCCCCACGGGACTGCTCTAAGGGATTTGGCATTTCTGTGGTCCTTAAGACAGTAAATTTATTTTCCATCTTAGCCTGGAAATTCTTCAACCGGATGGGCTCCTAAGAGACGTCCTCATACTCCCCACCAACCTGATGGAACTGGGGCTGTGCAGCTCTTGGGGATCCTCAGAAGGCCCCAGAACAGCTCTCTCAGCCTCGTCTGGACCATACGGGGCCACCGCCCAGCAGCCACTCACCTGACACAGACTCTTCCTCACGTCCATGACGTGTCCCGCCCCTGCCCCCCACTGCTCCCCACGCCTTGCCAGGCCTCTCCCTGCCCTTGGAGGGGGCCAGGTAAGCCCCTGCCCGCCTTACAGAGCAGGGGCTGGCACTCAGGGAGCTGGCTGAGCCCTGACACTCCACACCACTGACGACATGGCCCTGGATGCCACTGCCGGGAGACAGGCCTGTGCGGGGGGGCGCTGGGGGCGAGTCCAACACGGCGCTGCCCAGAGCAAACACCTGACAGCTAACACTGGAAGCTGACCCAGGAAGCCAGCATAACTTTCACGTGTATTGCTGGGGAGGCGGGGAACCACAACACACACTCAGAGGGCTGTTTTCTCTGAGGAGCAGGAACTGGGAGTTTGGAAGGAAAGGGTGGAGCTGGAGATAAAAACAAAAACAGAAACAGACTTCTGCTCGTAGCCAGATGGCGTCACTGGGCCGATCACCCCTCCCCCAACCAGCTAAAACCCAGGCAAGATCCAGGAGACGACCGCCCACAAGGTATTGGACATCGGGTGACCAAGGACAGTGACCCCCAAGATGCAGAGCCCAGGGCCCCCCGAATCAGGAGATGGAGCTGATGGCCCAGAGGGCCCAGTGCGGCTGGAGTGCCCAGGACGGAGCCGCAGAGGGGCAGGCAGGGTGGGCAGGCGCAGGCGAGCACACGTGCACACTCGGACCCGCGGGGGCTGCGAGGGCTCTCAGATGGGCTGGCCTCAGGAGTGAGGAACAGTGAATGCTGCCCAGAATCTCCTCACAAAGCTCAAAAGAAAGATCCAAAAGGGTCAAACTCTTTCCAAGTAACTTTTGCGCATCCCAGAACAAAGCTCAAATACTGATGGAATACAAAATGCCCAGCACCAAGGTCAGTTCACATCTGGCAACCAGCCGAAGATCGCCAAAGCCTGCTCACACATAAGTAGATAACTTCGCTAAAGAAATTGAAATGATGGTTAAAAACCTTCTCACAAAGAGAATTCCAGGCCCAGATGGCTTCACTGGTAAAAAGTCTACCACACATTTAAGGAAGAGTCAAGACCAATTCTCTGCTACTTGGTCCGGAAAATTCAAGAGGAGGCTAACCCTAACCCTTCTATGAGGCCAACATGACCCTGATAACAAACAAAGGCCTTACAGGAAAACCACAGGCCGGTGTCCCTTGCAACACAGATGCAAAAATTCTTAGCAAATTAATTTTTAACTTGGAGAACCTTAGCAAATTGACACAGCAATATATAGAAAGGGTAACATATCATGACCAGATGGAACATAAGGTTGGTTTAACATTAGAGAATCAATGTAATTCACCACATGAACGGACTCTTCTCAATAGATTTTTTTTTTTGCGGTACGCGGGCCTCTCACTGTTGTGGCCTCTCCCGTTGCGGGGCACAGGCTCCGGACGCGCAGGCTCAGCAGCCATGGCTCACGGGCCCAGCGGCTCCGCGGCACGTGGGATCTTCCCGGACCGGGGCACAAACCCGTGTCCCCTGCATCGGCAGGCGGACTCTCAACCACTGCGCCACCAGGAAAGCCCTCTCAACAGATTTTTAAAAAAGCTTTTGACAAAACCCAACATCCATTCCCGGTTAAAAACAAAACCAAAACCAAACAAACAGAAAAACCAAGTAGAAGTAGAAGAAACTTCCTCAGCTTAGTGAGATGGGGGTTCCCTGTAGGCCCACGGGTGTGAAGTATGGATGACACTTCCAAGCAGAGGTGTCGAGGGGACAGCGGGTTACAGGAGCCTTCAAGAAACTCCTACAAGGAAAGATAAAAGTTGCAGATCATTTTATTGTTCATTTCAGAAACTTTAGAGGGAAAAAATGTAAACACGAGGCTTTCAATGGACCCCACGGAAAGATGCCTCAGATCCCTCGCCTTGCTGTGCCCCCGGCCTGGGGACCCTCGCCCGATCCGAAGCAAGCATCCTCCCCACCGCACGCCCGCCCTGACCCAGACTCCAGCCGCCGATGCGGACTCTGCAGGGAGCCAGTCGAGAACGCACGTGCTTTGTCCGTCTGCAGGCTTCTTTGGCGGCATTTTCAGGAAACTCACATTTGACAGGACTGAGAATCACCGGAGCGAGAAGGTCACCCCTTGATAGTAAATGATCTGTTATTAACGGATGGCCTGACCTTAGGGGCACGTGGGGCTGAAGCAGGCGGCGAAGAACACTGTTTCCCCTGCCTTCAGAAAACCACCAAGAAAGTGGAAGTGGACTAAAGTCCAACGGAGCAATGATTCTGCAACAGGCACGGTGGGCGGGTGCGGGGCCCCTAGGCGGCAGAGATGCTGCTCTGCTGCCCAAGGATGTTTCTCAAACATCCCAGTGCAGGAACCGTGCAGGTTCCTCCCGACCGCACGGGCCCACGAGAGCTGTCACATTCCCAGGCACAATTTTGTCCTTGAGAGACTTTAACATCGCCATCAAGAGTCACACCATTGGGCTTCCCTGGTGGCGCAGTGGTTAAGAATCCGCCTGCCAGTGCATGGGACACGGGTTCGAGCCCTGGTCCAGGAAGATCCCACATGCCGCGGAGCAACTAAGCCGGTGTGCCACAACTACTGAGCCTGCGCTCTACAGCCCGTGAGCCACAACTACTGAAGCCTGCACGCCTAGAGTCCCCCCCACCCTCACCGCCACATCTCTGACAGACAGAAAAGCAGTGCCACGAGATCACTCTTGGAGCCGACATCAGCTCCTCCCACGGAGGCCCCCGAGGGCCACCCTGGGATCAAGCCCCCGCCTCCAACTAAAGAAACTCAGCTACCGCTGTCCTTGGGAAGAGAAGACACAAATGCGACTTGTCCTTCTGCCCCAGTTCTCTTACTTGGAGAGTAGCCTCACATCGCAAGATGCTTTATTTCTGTTGAAAACTCTGGACATTCAAACTTGGGATGAACGTCCTGAGGCAGCTCCCAAGGGGAAGAGAACCCGTGGAATTCGGGCCGGATGGCCAGCTGGTGCAGAAGCCAACTGGGAGTCCAGGGGCCAGGCGTAGGCTGGTGCCAGCTGTCCTACAGCACTCCGTACACTGTAGACCCTGACCCTAACCTGCCCCGACTCTCACTCCGATGCCCCCACCGAGGCCGCCGGGGTCCTGGCCCTTTGATCGCACACATGCGACCCCACGTGTTGAGAAGCGAGGAGCGTGCAGGACACAGAGCAGAGGCAGAGCCTGAGACCACAAGGCGGACGTCCTCCGGTGTCATCCTGTCGGGACAAACCAGCCTGGGACGCCAACAGTCCTGTCACCTAGACCCCATGGTCTTTGGGACTGACTGGGGAGCATTCCCAGTGCCTGGGAGGCACCACAAGGCCACGGGGTGGGAGCTTTCGTGGAAAGAACCACCAGTCCGACCAGCTTCACCAGTTCAAAGAAACCCGAGACCACGCGTCTTTCCCAGCCACCCCTCTTCATACTGAATGAGGAAGTTTGGGAGAGACGCGAAAAGCCCGTGTTACAGGCGTCCATGCGGACTGCAGTCTTCGGCGTGGGTGCCCGTTCCGATGCAGGCCTCTCTGCTCAGGCCCACCGGCCCAGACACTGCTCTCCGAGTAGCCGCCCTTAAGGAAAGTCGGCCCCCGCCCAACGGCACAGAAAGCACGACAAGGGGGGTGGTCGGTCTTACTCTCTTTTCTCCAAGCTCCTCGTCACAGCCTTCCCCAGAGGCAGCCTTGGTGCGGACCAGGCCCCGGGGATCCCACGTACCCCGACCCCACCCCGTGAGAAGGGCTCCGCCTGAGGTCCCGAAAGTGGCAGAGCTGGGCGAGGGGCAGTCCAGGAACTGCGTCCTTCCTGGGGAACCCCGCACAGAGGATGCAAACCCCACAGAGACCTTTTCCCGGCCCCCCCGTCCACCGCGCCCGAGCGCGGGCCGGGCCCCCGGGCGCCGGGAGCCCCCAGGCCGATTCCAGAGGCGCAGCCGGAACCCTGTTCGCAAAGCGGCGCCGCCCTCCGGGACGCGGCTGTGTAACCCCGTGCTGTCTCCGGAATCGCTGCCCCGCCGGACACCGACGGGCAGCCTCGCCGACCGTCCACGAACAGCTGTCCGCCCGTCCAGCACAAGCCTCCCGTCGCTTCCGCTGCCCTTTTCAGGGCCCTAGACTACACTTCCCAGGCCGCTCCGCGCGCGCTTGCAGATGTCGCGAGAACCCCGGCCTGGCACCTACATGGCGAGGGCGGGCTCTCGCGTGGACCGCCGGGAGGTGTAGTTTTAGGCTGGGAGCCACGCTCCCTGGTACCCAGGCTCGGGCTGCAGAGAGACTACAAGTCCCAGGGAGCGCAGCGCGACCGCCTGGAGGGCGGGGGGTACGAAAGAGGAACCCGAAGGGCGCGGGGGTGAGTGAGGGGCCGGGGGCGGGCGCGCGGGGAGAGGGCGGGGGGCTACCCTCGGGGTGCGGACCCCGGGCCGGGCGGTAGTGGCGGGGCGGGGCGGAGGGCGCGGGGTCCGGCCGCCCTGCTCCTCCGCGCCCCCCGCCGCCCCGGCCGCGCGGGAGGGCCCGCAGGTGGATATCGCCCCCACAGTGTCCAGTGTGGTCCAGCAGGGTCTGTGTGCGTCGTCACCAGGACGATTTAATTGACGCTTTAGTGTCGGTTTAATTGAGACCGGGGTTCGGACGCGCGTATCACAGCGTTTCAAGGAGCAGCGTTCGAGCCAACGCAGCTCCTCGGTGCCCGAGCGCCAGGGTGGCCCTTTTGTCCTGTTTCCCGGGCCCCTGCGGGGCCGGGGGCAGAGCTGGGCCCCGTGCTTCTCTGCTCCTCCCCGCGCCTCCGCAGCAGGCTGTGTTAGCCAGAGTCTGAACGGCCACGGTGATCTCAGGAGCTCCTAGAAGGAAATCAAACCTGGGTTTTCCGGAAAGTTTCTCTTCCTGGCTCGCGCTCACCCCACCTGGCCGTGGGCGCTCCTCCCAAAGGCGGAGCAGCCGCGGCTCGAGGGTGCTCAGCCCCGCACCCCTAGGGCGCCGCCCGCCCCTCCCTGCATCGCCCTGTGCCTCGAGGTAAGCTGTGACTTGTCGCGTAATTCACTTGAAGAACGACCTCTGGTCACCACAGCACTGGGAATCCCGCGTCCCCAAGGCCAAGGACCCCCCCCCGGGTGGGCCCCAAGGGTCCAACCGGCAGCTCCGTCTCGGGGCTTTTGAGGCCCCCGAGCCGTAAGTGTCAGCAGCCGGGAGTGTGTCCTTTACGTCGGTCAGATCGTTCACTGCGCTGATCTTCCTTGAGCGTGGGGGGATTTTCAGAATGGGAAGCAGCGGAATGAGAAGGTCCGCGGTTCTCATATTGCCCGTTGGCGCCCTTTGCTCGCCGAGAGGCTGACTGGAGGTACCCGCACGGAGGCTCTGGAGATGCCGCGGGCCCTCCTGCGTTGTGCTCGACGGTGGGAGAAGGAAAGGGCAGCACACGTGAACTGTGAAGTTGGTGACCACCTGCCCCTCACCCCTCTCCAGCCACAGCTGCCCGCAAGGCTGGAAGATCGCGTCCGCCCCCTGCCGTGGTCACCCGGGCAGGGCCTCCTGTCGGAGAGCTGTTTATGTGGTTTTCTGGCCCAGCACCCAACAGCTATTGAGGGACCTGAATAATTCCACCCCCCGCCCCCCGCCGTTACCTGACGTGTTACTTGTTCAGAATCACAGTGACTTCTTTGAAACCAGTGCTTCTAAGGATAAATGAGAGTCATGAAAGAACACATGGTACAATTTAAATTCTCACCAAACTTTTCATTACCTTGTAGAAATTTTTGGACCCAATTCCTTAGATTTTTGGCTCCAATAAGATTTTCAAAATAGAAAATGAATTGCATTTATTCAGTTCGTGATTACATATAATCCACATAAGTGAAGTGCATAGGTTCAATTTGCCCAGTTTTGACAAATGTATAGCTGTGTAACTTGCACACTGGCATGATAGAGCACATTTCTGTCATCCCTAAAGGTTCCCTCATGTTGTGTCCCCCGAATCCTTGTGTCGAAGCCCCAGCGTGATGTTGTCTGCAGGTGGGGCCTTGGGGAGGTGATCAGGGTGAGGGGGGCCCATGAGGGGATCGGTGCCCTGATAACAAGAGGAAGACAGAGACCCCCCTCCCTGCTCACACACCAGGCAAGGCCAGGAGGACCGCGAGAAGGCGGCCGTCTGCAGGCCGGGAAGGGCCCTCACCAGAGACCGGATCTGCTGGCACCTGGACCTTGGGCCTCCCCGCCCCGGTTCTGTGAGGAACAGTGTCTGTCTAAGCTGCCCTGGGCTGACTGAGACCTCGTAAGCCTTCCCAGCCCTGCCCCCCAGGAGCCGGCATAGTTCTGATTTCTGCCACGTTCCTTCATGGTGCTGTGTTAGACTCCATGGTCTGTGGAGCTCCCTGGCTGTCCGCAGCGCAATGCCTGACCTGGGACGGCACTTGGGTGCGTTCCTGGCATTGTCTTGGGTGATGGGGTCATGCACATTCTTGCACTTGTGTTCTGTGGGCGTGAGACTGCCATGTGAGGCCTGGTGGGCAGGGCGGTGTTCACTAGTGTCTTCCATCTGCATCTCCTTGAGCAGTGATGCTGGGCATGCGTCCGTCTGCGACACCCGCTCGAAGCATCTGATCAAGTTTTTTGCCTTTTTTAATTTTAAAAAATTTTTAAATATTTATTTTTTTAATTTATTTTTGGCTGTGTCTCAGTTGCGGCACATGGGATCTTCCTTGCAGCATGCGGGATCCTCTGCTGTGGCACGTGGGCTTCTCTCTAGTTGTGGCACGCAGGCTCCATGGCATATGGGCTCTGTAGTTGCAGCACACGGGCTTTCTAGTTGTGGTCCATGTGCTCAGTAGTTGCCCCGCACCATGTGGGATCTTAGTTTCCCGACCAGGGATCAAACCCTCTTCCCATGCATTGGAAGGTGAATTCTTAACCACTGGACCACCAGGAAAGCACCCTGCCCTTTTAAAAATTATCAAGTTGTAGAGACTTCCCTGGTGGCACAGTGGTAAAGAACCCGCCTGCCAGTGCAGGGGACATGGGTTCGATCCCTGGTCTGGGAAGATCCCACATGCCGCGGAGCAGCTAAGACCATGTGCCACAACTACTGAGCCTGTGTGCCATAACTACTGAAGCCCACGAGCCTAGAGCCCGTGCTCCTCAAGAGAAGCCACCACAATGAGAAGCCCGCACACCGCAACGAAGAGTAGCCCCCGCTCGTCGCAACTAGAGAAAGCCCACGCGCAGCAACGAAGACCCAATGCAGCCAAAAATAAATGAATAAAACAAAATTATAAAAATTATCAAGTTGTAATTTCCTCTAGGTCTTCTGGATACAAGCCATGTCAGATATATATATATATATGTATATATAGAGAGAGAGAGTATTACCTCCCATTGTTTGACTTGCCTATTCGCATTATTAATAGCATCTTTTTAAAATTAAACTCTTTTGGAGTGGTTTTAGGTTAACAGAAAGATGCAGACCGAGGCACACTGTGGAAACTAGTACACGACGGTGCTCCGTTACTGTTCCCCACGCTCCAGGCTGCAGGTCACGCGCTGCCCCAGGGTCCTCGTTCTGCCCGGGGTCCCATCTGGGAGGCTACTTTTTCGTGACCTTGACGGTTTTGGGGAGGACCACTCAGGTGTTTTGTAGCGTGTCCCTGATTTGGGCTTTGTCTGCTGTGTTTTCTTCTGGTTAGACAGGGGTTGTGGTTTATGGAAAGAAGACCCCAGAGGTGAGGTGGCGCTCTCGTGACATCACATCAGGGCACCTGACGTCCGCACGACATCACGGGGGCTGTCGGCCTGGTCACCTGTCTCGGGGGATCTGCCAAGGAGTGTCACTCCTTGTCCTGTCCTCCCGTCTCTCTGGCAGCCACTCAGAGGGGCAGCCCACCCTCCCGGGGGTGGGAGCGAAGCTCTGGGGAAGACCCACCGTGTGGTCTGGACTCCCGTAAGGAGGATGGACGCGTGGGTGTCGTCTGCACTTTGGTGGGGACGCAGCTCCGCGCTGTCGGTTTGGCTGCCCACCTCGTTCCAGCCTTGGCCGCCAGGACCTTGTCGTTGCCCACCCCTCCCACCCCCCGCCCCTTGTGAGCGCTTCCTTCCTTTCTTGCACTGCCAGCCACGCCAGCTTCCCTTCATCTTGTTGTGTTCCCGCCTCAGCCCTAGAATCACCCAGTTCTCTGGGGAGCGCTGGTTCGTTTCATGGGAGAGTGGGATTTAGAAACGAGGACCTGGCAGCGGGTGTGGGCGTTGCTGCTGGGGTGTCCTTGCCTGTAGTCCTCTTAGCAGATAGGTAACTATGTATCTGTTCACCTGTGTGTCTGTAACCTGTAGTCTGTTAGAAAAGTGCTTATATGTAACCTTCTCACTGCCATCACCATCATTTTCTTATTTGTCCCACCCCAGTGTACATAGAAAGCAGTTTCAGAATTGTTCTCCCATATACCTCCCCACTCTGAGAAACAAATTTATCACCTTGAGTGCCATGTTTATATTTGGTTTCTTCTTATCGTTGGTCTTACAGTTCCTAGTCAAAACACTGTCTTCCTGTCCCCTTCAGTGTGTTGGTGTCACACGTTGATACAGTTAGATTCAGTGGTCACAGTCTGCTTTCCATCCTGCCATCCCTGGCATTCTGGTGGGTGGTGCTGATTTGTTTGCATGTATTAAGTCTACTCTCTGTGATATATCATTCTATGGATTTTGGCAAATGCATGGAGTTTATATCCACCATAATGGTGTATTTTCATGAGCAGAAGTTTTTAATATTGATGAAGTTTAGTTTATCAATTGTGTTTCTTTTTTGGTTCATGCTTTCTGTGTCCTATTTAAAAGTCTTTGCCTAACCAAAAGCCCCTAAGATAGTCTCCTGTAGTTGCTTGTAGAAGGTTTATAGATGCAGTTTTGTGTTTAGCTCCGTGAGCCATCTCTAATTAATTTTTCATGTGATGTGAGTCTAGTAGTTTCACTTTTTATTCCATGTAAGTAACCAGCTGTCCCAGCACCATTTCTTGAAAAAAAACTTTCTTTTCTCCATTGAATTGCTTTGGCATCTTATCAAAAATCATTTGACTGTGTTTGTGAGGATCTATTTCTGGGTTCTCTATTCTGTTACATTGGTCTATCTGTTCATCAATCCACACTGTCTTGTGACTTTATAATAAGTCTTCAGGTACAGCAGTGTAAGTCCTCCATGCTTATGCTTTTATTCTTTTTAATTTTTTTAATTTTAATTTTTTTTACTTTTTGGCCACACCCCGTGGCATGTGGGGTCTTAGTGCCCCGACCAGGGATCGAACCTGCACCCCCTGCATTGGAAGCTTGGAGTCTTAACCACTGGACCACCAGGGAAGTCCCACTTGTTCTTCTTTTTAAAATTGCTCTGGCTATTCCAGGTTCTTTGTATTTCATCTACATTTCAGAATCAGGTTGTCAGTTCCTCAAAAAAAAAAAAAAACCTATAATTTTGATTGTGATTATCTTAAATATTGGGTCAATTTGGGGAGAAATTAATCTTAGTAATATTGAGTCCTCTAATCCGTTCACGTGGATGAGTGGAGATACATATATGCGTGTGTGTTCATGTTGATACATATGTACCATTATTGTATGTCTTTCCGTTATGTGGACCTTGAACAACTCTCAGCAGTTTTATCTTTTTCTGTGTACAGGTCTCACACATCTTTTATTAAGTTGATCCCCACGAACAGACTGTTTTGAGTGCCGTTGTGAATGCTATTTATTTAAGTTTCATTTTCCAATTACATGTTGCTAGTATATAGGAATGCCAGTGGCTTTTGCATATTGACTTTATATTCTTGTAACATTGCTGACTTCACCTACAAATTAGAGTAGGTTTTTAAGATTTCCTAGGATTTTCCGTGTGAACAGCCGTGCCGTGTGGACAGAGGCGCGATCACTCCTCTTTCTAACCTTGTGGCTTTTGCTTGTTTTCTGTCGTCACTGGCTTGAGCCCCAGGACAGTGTTGACTAGACCTGCTGAGGCTGGGTGGCCTTGGCCTCTTCACTGCTGCTATGGCATCAGCTGTGGGGTTTTTGGAGATGCCCTGCCTCGCGCTGAGGGTGTCTCCTGTTTGCAGTTTGCTGAGAGTTATCGTGAATGGGCCTGAATTTTTGTCAAATGCTCGTTTTGCATCTGCTGAAATGGTGACATGGTTTTTTTCCTCTTTAATCTATTAAAGTGGTTGATTGCATTGGCTGGTTTTTGTATGTTAGGTCAATCTTTTTTTTTTCCCCGAAGTTACAAAGAGTTTTAAAAAAATGTTTATTTATTTATTTTTAAATTTTATTTTTGGCTGCGTTGGGTCTTAGTTGCCCCGCGGCACGTGGGATCTTAGTTCCCCAACCAGGGATTGAATCCGTGTCCCCTGCGTTGGAAGGCAGATTCTTCTCCACTGGACCACCAGGGAAGTCCTACGTTAAGTCAATCTTATGTTCCTGGAAGAAACTCATTTGGGCGTGTTCTGTCACCTTTCTGTGTTTTACTGAATGCAGTTTGCTAATGTTTTGTTAGAGTTTGGGGTCTGTATTCATGAGGGATGTCAGTCTGCATTTTTTCCCTCGTAATGTCCTTGTCTGGATTTCTGTCAGGGTTATGCTGGCCTATGTTTGAGTCTTGCTTGCTGGCCTTATAAACGAGCTAGGACAGGTTCCCTTCCCCTTTGTTTTCTGAAGGACTTGGTTTAGTATTGGTATTAGTTCTTCCTTAGTTTTTTGGTAGACTTCACTAGTGAAGCTGTCTGGGTTCACTGTTTTCCTTGTGGGAAGTTTTACAAATATTAATTCAATTTCTTTCCTTTCATCTTAATTCAAATTATTTCCTTTCATCTGCCTAATACGGTTGAATTCACTCTCGTTTTTCTGTCTTCTTAAGACGGAAGCACAGATCAGTGATTTCACACTTGTCTTCATTTCTTATACAACCATTAAAAACTATAATTTTTTTTCTAAGCGCTGCTTTAGTTTCCTACACAAAGTCTGATAGATCGCACTTTATCTTTCTGTTAAAAATATTTTAAAATTTCCTATGTTTGATCCATGAGTTATTTAGAAGTCTGTTGTTTAATTTACAAGTATTTGGAGATTTTCTAAATATCTTTTGTTACTGATTTCTAATATAATTCCATTCAGTCAGAGAATATTCTCTGTATGATTTTCACCCTTTGAATTAGTTGATACTTGTTTTATGGTCAAACATATGGTTTGTTAGTGAATATTTTGTTTGCACTTAAGAAGAGTGTGTATTACACTTTTTTTGAGTGTCATATTCTGTAATTGTCAGTTGAGTCAAATATTGCCCAAATCCTTTTTTTTTTTTTTGCGATACGCGGGCCTCTCACTGTTGTGGCCTCTCCCGTTGCGGAGCAGAGGCTCCGGACGCGCAGGCTCAGCGGCCATGGCTCACGGGCCCAGCCGCTCCGCGGCACGTGGGATCTTCCCGGACCGGGGCACGCACCCGCGTCCCCTGCATCGGCAGGCGGACTCCCAGCCACCGCGCCACCAGGGAAGCCCTGCCCAAATCTTTTATATCCTTACTCTTTTTTTTTGTCTACTTGTTCAGTCAGTTATTGAAAGAGGGGCGTTCAAGTTTCCAGTCACATTTGTGGGTTTGTCTTTTTCCTTTTCGTTCTCTCAACTTCATGTATTTGCAAGGTTTTATTCAGTGCATACAAATCAATCCAAGACGATTGGTTTATCTTCCTGATGAATTTACGCTGTTATTGTTGTGAAAGATCGAAGTCTACTTTGTCTGCTATCAGTATATCTGTGTGAGTGTTCTTATACTCAGTAATTGCATAGTCTATCTTTTCCATCCTGTGCTTTCAGTGTTCTGTGTCTTTATGTATAAAGCTTGTCTGTTATAAAGTGCATATCATTTGGTCTTGCTTTTTATCTAATCTGACAGTCTCTACTTTTCAAAAAAATAACTATAATAACTACCATTTATTGAGGCACTTTATAGGCATTATGTAATTTCATTTCTTCCAGATTTTTTTTATTGTAGTAAAATATACATAACATGAAATTTACCATTTTAACCATTTTATAATATATAGCCTGTAGCATTAAGTGTATTTATGATGTTGTACAACACTTACCACCACCCGCCTCTGGAACTTTCTCATCTTCTCAAACTGAAACTCTGTCCCCATTAAACGCTAACTGCCGTCCCCTTCCCAGCCCTGGCACCCACCCTCCTACTTTTTGTCTCTATGGATTTGACGACCCTGGGGACCTCACGTAAGTGGAATCATACATTATTTGTCCTCTTGTGCCTGGCTTATTTCACTTAGTATAATGTCACCCATGTTGTAGCAGGTGTCAGAATCCCTCCTTTTTAAGGCTGAATAACATTCCATTGTATGGATGGACCACATTTTGCTTATTCACTCATTGGTCAATGGGTATTTGGGTTGCTTCCACTTTTTTCTTTCTTGGCTGTTGTGAATAGTGCTGCTGTGGACACTGGTGTACAAATATCTCTTAAAGACCCTGTTTTTGGTTCTTCTGAGTATATAATCAGAAGTGGAATTGCTGAATCATATGGTAATGCTGCACCGCTTTACATTTCCACCAGCAGCAGACAAGGGTTCAAATTTCTCCACGTTCGTTGTTTCTGGGTTGGTTCTTTTTAAAATATTTATTCATTTATTTTATTTATTTGGCTGTGCTGGGTCTTAGTTGTGGCATGTGGGATCTAGTTCCCTGACCAGGGATCGAACCCAGGCCCCCTGCATTGGGAGCATGGAGTCTTAGCTACTGGACCACTAGCGAAGTCCCAGTTGTTTCTGTGTTTTTGATAGTAGCCATCCTCATGGGTGTGGAGTAGTATATTTGCTGCATTTCTCTAATGATTAGTGATGCTAATCTCTGCTTTTTGATGGAGTATTTAGTCTGTTTACATTTAGTGCGGTTATTAGAGTGTTTGGGTTTAAATCTACCATCTTGATGTTTGATTTCTATTTTTCCATCTGTTTCTCTGTTTCTCCTTTCCTCCCTTTTTTCTTTTTTTGGTGAATCAAGTTTTTAAAATTCTGTTTTATGTCCTTTATTGACTTCTTAGTTCTGCCCTTTTGTGTTATTTTATAGTGGTTCCTATAGAGATTAAATATGTGTGTTTAATTTATCATGGTCTACCTTAAAAGTTAATCCTATACTTCACAAACAGTACAGAGGGTCCCAGTGACCACCTTCTACTTCTAGTGCTCTTGGCCGCATATATTTTAGTTCTTGTGCTAGAAAATTCTACAACACAGTTTTCATCTTTACTTTAGCTAATAGTCTTTAAAAATAGTTAGAGGTGTATTACATTTAATTGTTAAAGTCTTGGATGCCTTTGTTTACTAAATTGAGAATTTCTGGGTCCAGTGGTTAGGACTTTGTGCTCTCACTGCCGAGGGCCCGGGTTCAATCCCTGGTCAGGGAGCTAAAATCCCACAAGCCTCCCAGTGCAGCCAAAAAAAAAAGAAAGAGAGAATTTCTGTAGAACTGCGCCGTACTTGGCTTGACATGCTAAATGTATTAGTTGAACGTTGTAAAACAAGCAGTACCCACTGGCCCCTGTAGAAAACTCTCAGACCCCAGGTCAGTGTGGGGGGTAAGTAGAGGCTCTGGAGCCAGGGGCCTGGCCAGTCCTCACCCTGCCATGTACTCGCTGTGCCATGTACTTGCCGTGTGATCTTGTGCAAGCCTGTTTTCTCCTCTTACAAGGGGTCCAGGGACTTCCCTGGTGGCGCAGTGGTTAAGAATCCACCTGCCAATGCAGGGGACACGGGTTCAAGCCCTGGTCCGGGAAGATTCCACATGCTGCGGAGCAACTAAGCCCGTGCACCACAACTACTGAGCCTGCGCTCTAGAGCCTGTGAGCCACAACTACTGAGCCTGTGTGCCACAACTACTGAAGCCCACGTGCCTACAGCCTGTGCTCCGCAACAAGAGAAGCCACCACAATGAGAAGCCCTCGCACCGCAACGAAGAGTAGCCTCCTCTCGCTGCAACTAGAGAAAGCCCGCGTGCAGCAACGAAGACCCAACTCAGCCAAAAATAAATAATAAAATAAAATAAATTAATTTTTAAAAAAGGGGGTCGATAATAGGCATTGCTAGGAGGGTAAAATGAGTTAATATGAATGAATAACTCAGAGTGGTGCTTGGCACACAGCAAGTGCTATATAATTGCTGTTCTTGCTGTTGTTACACAGTGAGCAGGTTCACATCCCTTGGAGATCCAGGATCTGCAGCAAAAAGAGACTTTTTCATCCTTCGCAAACCAACACGGGCATGAAAGTCCAGCCCTAGCTGTGTATGTGACAAACCTCTAAGGTGTGAAATTACTTTTCATAGGAGAATAAACCTCAGATTATTAATTTGTTCATTCTTTGGGGAATGTTTTAGAGATGAAAAGGGCTACTAAAATAATGTTAAGTATAACTTATCCTTTTTTTTTTTTTGCGGTACGTGGGCCTCTCACTGCTGTGGCCTCTCCCGCTGCGGAGCACAGGCTCCGGACACGCAGGCTCAGCGGCCATGGCTCACGGGCCCAGCCGCTCCACGGCATGTGGGATCCTCCCGGACCGGGGCACGAACCCGTGTCCCCTGCATCGGCAGGCGGACTCTCAACCACTGCGCCACCAGGGAAGCCCTAACTTATGATCTTAAATTTATCTTTTTGCAACTGGATTCATGTTGTTAACCGAGAAGAGTGTTTTAGCATCCATCCCCATTTGCTTCCCTGAGGCCGACTCCTGCCCAGTGGAGACGAGGCTCTGGTGGCACTGCAGTTCTCTCCAAGTGACCTCTGTGCCTACCATTGGGTTTCTGAATAGAAAAGCCATGCAGTGGAGTCATTTCCGGCATAGAAGAATCAGCTCCAACAAATGACTCTCCCGTAGATGGCAATCATCATCCCGGGACAAGGTAGAAAAGCAGCTACCTGAGGACTCTGGAAGGGGGGACAGCAGGCAGATCCTGAGGGCAGCTTAGACTTAGAGGCGTGGCCGGCACACAGTGTGTCTCTTGTTTGCACATCTTTCCTCTGAGGGCTGCACAGTCACTGCAGGGGTGGTGTGGTGGCTAAAACTCTGGGTGGAAAGACCGTGCGCTTCCTCGTTAGACTAAGGGGAGGAGCTGGTATCCACAGCTGCTGGGGAGAAATCCTGGAACGAGGAATTCTGCGACTAAACTCTGCTCAGATTTCTGTCCAAGCCTTGAACCGTGCACACACACAGGGCATGGGGAGAAGCCACCTGGAGTGAGAGCGAGGCCACCGCTTCCCACAAAATCAACAGCAACACAGTTTGCAGTTTGAATCTAATGAGATTAATCGCCTGCTAAAGCAAAACCATAAACTCTCTTCAGAGCAATATAATGGAATTCAGAGTCTCTACAACACAACATTTGCAACATACATGTTACAACCTGAAAGTACTCAACATACAAAGAGCCAGGGGGATGTGAACCATCCTCAGGGAAAAGACAGTCAACAGACGCCAATCGTGTTATGACCCAGGTGTTGGATAGTCAAACAAGCACCTCACAGCTGGCTTAGTAACTGTGTTCAGTGAGGTAAAGGAAAATACACTCATAATGAACAAAAACATAGGAAATCTCGGTAGAGGAGTAGAAAATATTTTTCAAAACAAGCCAGTTGGAAACTTTAGAACTGGAAAGTAAACACCTGAAATAAAAAATTCACTGAATGGGCATAATAGAATGGAAATGACAGGAAGTAGTCAGACTTCAAAGACAAATTGGTAGAAATCATCTGGTCTGAAGAAAAACTGGGGAAATGATTGAGGGAAAAGCATGAAGAGCCCTAGGGACTCATGGGGCAGTGTGAAGTGTCTCAGGCAGGGTAACTATGGAGCCCAGAGGGGAGGCGAGAGACACAGTGGGGCAGGAGAAGTACTTGAACAACAATGATCAGACTCTTTCCAAATATGGTGAAAAACGTAAATTTATAGATTTCAGAAGCTCAGTGAGTCCCAAACAGGATGAATATGACTAAAACCATAAACAGGCACATCATTTTCAAATTACTGAAAACTTTAAGATTAACTTTAAAAATCTTGACGGCAGCCAGAGAAAAACAAGACTACATACACACAGCATCACAAAGACTAGGAACTTATCATCAGAAGGCAAGTGGAGCTGCATCTATAAAGTTCTGGAAGAAAGATAGTCAACCCTCCAGGAGTGTGTGTTAAATACAGATGTTTTCAGAAGAAGGAAGACTGATGGAATTTGTTGCCATCATCTGTGTACTGCCAGACATGCTGAAGAAAGTCTTTCCAGGCTGAAGGAAAATGATACCAGAGTGAAACTCAGGTCTTTATGAGTGAGTGATGAGCATCAAAAAGGGTAAATATCTGGGGGGAACGTTTTCTTTAAAATACGTATTTAAAGAAAAAATCAGAACATGTCTTGGGTTTGTAATGCATACAGATGAAATACGTATGATAACTGTAGCATAAGGAACAGTGAAGGGGATCTGTGGACCTGCAGGTTCTGCCTTTACATGAAGTGCTGCAGTATTGATTCTAAGTAAGCTGTGAAATAGTGGGGATGTGTGTTGCAGTCCTAGAGCAATAACCATAAAAATAATGCAGAGACTCATAACTGAAGAACCAAAAGATAAATTGACAGGGGATTTTTAAAAATATTCAAATAATATAAGAGAAAACAGGAAAGAGAGAACAGAGAAATAAAACACCAGAGAGACAGCAGAAAACAAATAATAAAATGGTAGCCTTAAATCCAACCATAGCATCATTATACATTTGCCAATGCCCAGCATCAAGAGTGATCCTGATGTGAATATGGACTTGAGGCAACAGTGATGTGTCAGTGTAGGTTCATCAGAGTACCTATCTGGGGCAGGATGTTGACAGTGGGGGAGGCTCTGCTTGTGTGGGGGCAGGGGGTGTATGGGAATTCTCTTACTTCCTGCTCAGTTTAGCTGTGAACCCAAAACTGCTCTAAAAAAATTAAGTCTTTTATGTATTAAAACCAAGGAACAAGTAGAAAAATAATAAAATGGTAGACCTAAGTCTAACCACAGTGATAATTAAATTAAATGTTAATGGACTAAACTCTCCACTTAAAAGGTAGAGATTATCAGAATGCGTAAATAAGCAAGACCCTACTACATGCTGTCTGTGGGAGATTCACTTTAAAATTATTTATTTATTAATTTTTGGGTCTGTGTTGGGTCTTCGTTTCTGTGCGAGGGCTTTCTCTAGTTGCGGCGAGCGAGGGCCACTCTTCATCGTGGTGCGCGGGGCTCTCACTGCCGCGGCCTCTCTTGTTGCGGAGCACAGGCTCCAGACGCGCAGGCTCAGTAGTTGTGGCTCACGGGCCCAGTTGCTCCGCGGCACATGGGATCTTCCCAGACCAGGGCTCGAACCCTTGTCCCCTGCATTGGCAGGCAGATTCTCAAGAACTGCGCCACCAGGGAAGCCCGAGATTCACTTTAAATATCAAAAACACAGGTTGAAAATAAGTGAATGCAAAATGTGTATGTATACAAATAGCGTAAGAAGGCTGGAGTGGCTATATTAATATCAGATAAGGTAGATTCACAATATGGAGTATTACTAAAGAGAACGAGGAAATTCTAATAATAAAGAGGTTGTTTCATCAGGAAAACATCAATTATGAATGCACCCAATAAAGGGAGTAATAAGCAATCATAGTAGGCAATTTTAGCATCTTTCTCTCACCAGTTATTAGAACAAAAGACCTAAAGAAATCAGTAAAGACAGAGGATCTGAACAGTGCTCCCAAGCATCTTGAGCTGATTGATATTTGTGGAAGCCACACCCATCAGGAGCAGAACACAAGTTCCTTCTAAGTGCATTCTCTAGCAAAGACCAGCTGCTGTGCCCTGAAACAAGTTTCTAAGCAAAGTGGTGTACAGCTGTGTTTATTTGCGTAGGACATGATTCTATAGAAGACACTAAGAAATCTGTGAAAACTGCTAGAACTATTAAGTGAATTTAGCAAAATCTCAGAGCTCAAGGTTAATGCGCAAATTTTACTTGTATTTTTGTATGCTAACAGCAGACCGTTACGAAATGCAATTAGAGGCCACCGCAGCCCCTGGGAGTCCGGAAAGGGGGAACTGCGAGCCAGTGAACGGCTCAGTCCCCGGGCAGCAGGGGCCGGTGGAGGTGCGGCGCTGCTGCTGCGAGGGGCTGGCGGAGGTCCGCACCAGCCACGCTGGGGGAGGAGGCTGAAGGAAGGAGGAGGAGGGACCACCAGAAGCGGGACACGTGGACAAAGTTCAAGAGGAGGACAAGACATAGCAGAATCAGACTGCCGCTGTCTGAGAGCTGGGGCTGCAGAGCCTGAAATTACCCTGGAAAACCTCTGGCATGTTGCGCCCTTCACCGCTTCCTCCTGCGGGCTCG
Source organism: Aethalodelphis obliquidens (assembly GCF_003676395.1). NCBI lineage: Eukaryota > Metazoa > Chordata > Mammalia > Artiodactyla > Delphinidae > Aethalodelphis > Aethalodelphis obliquidens. The sequence continues at coordinate 52,573,988 of NW_020837953.1, forward strand.
AGGCAACGCGCCTTGTTAAGCGCGAGAGTCGGAAGGCCGCCGTGTACATTTTGCAGGAGCACAGACTGAGGTGCTTCTGTTCCTCTGGCCTTGAGTTGCCGTTGCTTTCCATTGTGGGCTCTTTCCCCTCAGTGTTCCTCTCCGTTCTCCACTTCTAGTCCCACCGCCTTACCAAGTGTGGTCGACTCACGCAGGTGAATTAGACCATCTTTTCGCACGCTGTTTTCCTCCCTGTCTGCCAGTATTACTCTGAACTTGACCGTTTTAACCTGAACCGTTCACGTGGGTTTGCAGTTCCCACTCTGCTTTTCAAACTTTCTGATGTCGCGTCACCATGACAGTCAGCATTGGCTCAGGTTACCCTGTGGACATACCTCTGTTAGGACAGTTAGCACATCCGGGGCTGCCCAGCCCGAGAGGTGCAGAGCAGGCGCAGAGAAGTAATCCCGACAGAGAAAACGTTAAAGAGCTTGGCCTGCGGTTGACTTAATTACCACTTCAAGCGTGGGGAAGGTCCTTATACAGAAGTCCTGGCCGGTGATAATCTGGCCTCAAGGAAAACAGAGGAGCAGGTGGCTTACGTTGCAGACCGCTTTGTGGTTAGAACAGGGGGACATTTGATGGCGTGGGTTTTTAGCAAGAGGATGAAGTCCTTTAGTAAAGGGTAGAGTGCTTCAGCCAGGGGCTAGTGAATAAAACGCTGACTCCTGATGGCCATAAACGCCGGCACCTAACGCCTGTGGCCCTGCTCCCCGTCTCCAAAATGGCTTGGTGAGTTTCAGATTTGGCCATTTTTAAGTTTATGGGATAGATTAGGCATGACCCCTCTTGAAAGTTTCCCTGCAAGGTATATGGCAGGATATGTCTTCCCATGTAACAAAATACCATTAAAAGTCGTAACTGCTGCTGTGCAACTTCTGCCTTTTAGTAGAAACTTCTATTCCTTGAACGACGTGTATTGGTGCATCTTTCTTTGCTTTTTATCTCTTTCAAATAGAATGTTTCATGTTTGACTTGCTTATCTGTATGTCTCCTGGGAATCAGTTTCTGCCCAGTACTTCCTGCTGGTTTATTTCATAGGACACTTTTAAGGAGTGAGGTTGAAGATGGGCTCACAGGTGACTTGACCTTGGAAAACTGTGGAGATTGACAGAGGGAACTCGTCTTTGAGCACCTGTTCTCAGAGCAACATTCAGATCTGTAGAAACATACCTAGGCTCATTGGATGAACATTTAGAATTCTAGTAAATTGCTCAGAGATTCCTAAAGTCCACTTTAGAGGATCAGACCGTGCGACTGTGTTGTTATTATTTTAATTTGTGTAGTGTCCAAAGTTACTTTTTAAAAAGATTAATTTGTTTATTTTTGGCTGTGTTGGGTCTTCATTGCTGCGTGTGGGCTTTCTCTAGTTGCGGCGAGAAGGGGCTACTCTTTGTTGTGATGCGTGGGCTTCTCACTGCAGTGGCTTCTCTTGTTGCAGAGCACGGGCTCTAGGCGTGTGGGCTTCAGTAGTTGCAGCATGCGGGCTCAGCAGTTGCGGCTCACGGGCTTAGTTGCTCCGCGGCATGTGGGATCTTCCCAGACCAGGGCTCGAACCCGTGTCCCCTGCATTGGCAGGCAGATTCTTAACTACTGCGCCACCAGGGAAGTCCCCAAAGTTATGTTTTAAAAAGTGTTCGTGCTTTTTGTAAAGTGATTTGTTCTAAGCACATTAAAGGTCATTCAAGTGTTGTTCAAAAAAAAGAAAGAAAAAAGAAATTAGAGAGTTAATTATATTTACAATAATACCCAAAGACAAAATATTTAGTAATATGTTTAACAAAAGATGTGTAAGAGCGCCTCTTCACTGAAAGCCACAGAACATTGCTGAGAGAAATTAAAGACAACTTGAAGGGACTTCCCTGGTCGTCCAGTGGCTAAGACTCTGTGCTCCCAGTGCAGGGGGCCCGGGTTCAATTCCTGGTCAGGGAACTCGTCCCACATGCCGCAACTAAAAAAAGATCCCGCGTGCCACAACTAAGACCCGGCGCAGCCAAATAAATATTTTAAAAAATAAACAAAGACAACTTGAAGAAATGGAGAGAGAGCATGTTTGTAGATTAGAAGACTCAATATTGTTAAAATGTCAGTTATCCCAGTCAAGATTCCAGAAGGCTTTTTGTAGTAATTGACAAGATGATTCTAAAACATGGAAATGCAGGTGACCTGGAATTGCCAAAGCAATTACACAAAGCAGGGCTTCACTCTGCCTGACTTCAGACTTTCTGTAAAGCTTCAGTAGTTGAGACTGTGTGGTACTGGTGACACACAGATGAACGGAACAGAATAGGAAGTCCAGAAGTAGACCCACACACAGACAATTGATTTTCAACAAGGATGTCAAGAGAATGTAATATGAAAAGGAAAGCCTTTTTAACACATGGTGCTACAACTGGATATACATAGGGAAGAAAAATGAACTTGATCTTTACTTCACACCATGACACAAAAGTAACTCAAAGAAAACACAGGAAATCCTTATGACCCTGAGGTCAAGGCAGAGATTTCTTAGGACGCAAAAAGCAAGAACCATAAAAGAAAAAATGGATGCATTCGATTTTACCAAAATGAAAACATTTGCTCTTCTGAAGATACCCGTTAGAAAATGAAAAGACAAGTCACAAAATGGGAGAAAATATTTACAGTACATATATCTGACAAAATACATGAAGAGTTAGCACGTAATAATAGACAGATGGCCCAGCCGAACAGCGTGGCCCAAAGATGTGAACAGACACATTATGAGAGATGTAAGATGTGTGAATGGCTGACAAGCAGGACAGAGGTGCTGACTGTCGCTAGTTACCAGGGAAACGCAGGTTGGAACAGCAGGAGAACCGCTGCCCGGCCGCCGGTGCGAGGCCACTAGCTGGCAGGGCCAGAGCAGGTGAGCCAGCCACTGCACACGGAGCCGCTGCCCGAGAATAGCAGGGCAGCTTCCCAGAGAGTCCCCTTGACCTGGTGCTTCCAAGTATTTACCCAAGAGGAAGGAAAGCAAGCGACTGTGCAGGAACGGGCCCAAGAACGTCCCCAGCAGCGTTAGCCACCAAAATGTGGAAACAGCCACATGGCCATCAGCAGGCAGCGGGCAAGGGAAGTGTCCTCGCAGTGGATGCCACTCAGCCACGAGAGGGCAAAGTATGGAGGAATCTGAAGATCGCTGTGGCCATGCTGAAGGGCAGGAGCCCGACACAAGGTGCGCGGACAGTGTGGTCCGTTCTCCTGAAATTCCAGAAGACACCGTCCACATGCAGCGGCAGGGCTTGGCCGGGCAGGCGGGGGCCGTGGAGGGGCCGCACGGTGTGGACACCGTACTCAGTCGTGTCCACTGAGTAGCAGACAGAGGTGTTGACTGAGACCTGATTCCTGAATCAAAGGTATCAATGCGGCTGTGACACCAGTAGTTGCCACCTGAGGGGATTTCACATTCTAGAAAGGGGATGGTGCCGCAGGAAAGAGCAGGTGTTCTTTTTGTTTTTGCGGTACGCGGGCCTCTCACCATTGTGGCCTCTCCCGTCGCGGAGCACAGGCTCCGGACGCACAGGCTCAGCGGCCATGGCTCACGGGCCCAGCCGCTCCGCGGCATGTGGGATCCTCCTGGACCGGGGCACGAACCCGTGTCCCCTGCATCAGCAGGCGGACTCCCAACCACTGCGCCACCAGGGAAGCCCAAGAGCAGGTGTTTTTAATGGGGGGACTTGACGTGGGGGGCGGCGTCTGCTCCATCAGCCTGGACTAAAGGCAGCACAGAGCGAATGGCAGGACAGACCCCAGCCCGGGACCCCCAGGCCCTGGGCCAGTGGGCGGAGGGGCTTCTCGCCCCCCAGCCCCAAGCGCGCCCTCTGTGGAACCTGAACCAGCCCCCCTCACGTGCAGCTCCACCCTGCAGCTGTTTTTGTTAAGAAAAAAGTGTTTTTAGAGGTGACTTTTATGTGTTTGGGACAGATTATAATTGTAGTTCCCACCTTTCAGAATAAAAACCCGACTCACGATTTACTTCCGGGGTTGTGCAGGCCGGTGTGTTTCCCCGGTTACGTTAGAAGTGTGGCACCGTGAGCGCTGAATCGCGTGGGCTGTCGCGTTTCGTGTGGTTTTAGCGTTAGGACGTTTACTTGCAGTCTGTTTGCTCTCTGGATCCATCACCCGCCAGAGGCACCTGCACCCAGTACTGCCTGTGTCACGGCTTTTAGTGCCCCAGCTGGGTGTTTTCCACACACCCTCCCGTGATGACAACAGGGCCAACGGCACAAAACTGTTAAGACCGAGGGGTCCTGACCAGCCTGGCCGCCCCAGAGGCACCCTTGCCATTCCGTCTCTGGGTGAAAATACTGGAAATCGAATTCGGGTCTTATGAGGACAGGATGAGATGGCGGGTGGGAGGGCCGTCCGAGCTCTGGGGCAGGACTGGCTCACCCAGACCCTCTCTGCTCAGTCCTTCTTCCTGGAAGCAGCAGCAAACGGTGGGAAACTGGCGGAGGAGGGAGTGAGTCCATCAGATCCTGATCCGGGTGGGCCGAGCCGTGGGGGTTCCTGACGAAAAGTCCAGTTGGACCCCGAGCCCCGGGCGTGGTTTGGCTGCGCTTGGCCAGCAGCACGGCCTCACCTATCCACCTCGATTTGCAGGCCCCGGACCGAGGGTCTGCCGGCCTCCAGGAGGGCCAGGTAAGCATCCTGCGCCCTGGCTCCCGCCCGGTGCCCTGCCCTGCCAGGCGTCGCCTGTGGCCACACGGCACCCCTCTCTCTCGCAGACCCTGAGCTCCGGGACATGGCGCTCCAGCGCGCCGTCCTCCTGGCCAGCCTCCTGGTGGAAGTTGCCAGTAGATCCTCAGGAAGTGCGGTGAGCACCCAGCACGTGGCTCGTGGGCTCTTCACCCAGGGGCTCGCCCTTCCACCTCTAGGTGCCACCCTTGTCCCGGCCCCCGAGATGCTGGCCGTGCCCACTGCCAGGGTCAGAGGGGCCTGTGCCTCTGGGAGGGCAGCAGATGCACAGCCCCGCCCCTGGCACCCGCTCCACTCTGCCTGCTAGAACCTCCTTTCCCTCTGCCCAACTAGACCTCTTTCTGGAGCTGAAATAGGGTCTCCACAGAGCTGCCCCCACTGGCACTGGCCACAGCTAGTGGGGCGGACAGAGACGCCCACTTCAGGCTCAGACTCGGCCAGGTCATGGCTCTCCCAAGCCGGTGACACAGGTGTGCCAGGCTGTGGTTTCTGGAGGTGCCCGGCCATGTGTGCACACACCCAGCTGCTCGTCCTCCAGGATGGTGAGCCTTCCAGCCACTCTGCCCCTGCCGGGTTGGGTGGGACAGGACGGCCAGGCTTCCCCCTCGGGCTTGGCCTCGGCCCCCTGGAGTCCAGGATGCGCCCACCATTCCTCAGCCGCCCTGAGGTGCCCCTTGCAAGTCACAGCGTGCCAGTCCTGGGAAACCAGCTCGGCTGGGCTGAGCGCACGGAGCGGAGCTGCCCGGACGCCTCCCGAGGCCCCTGCCGCCGCCTGGTCTGTGAGTGCAGTGCCCGCAGCGCCCACTCCTGCGCGTGGACCTGGCCTTTCCTCTGTGGGGGCCGAGCTGGACCCCCGATGGAGGTGCCTGTAGACTTGCAGAAGCATCGCAGAAGCGTCCAGGAATGTGGGCTGTTTGGTCGGGAGCGCGGGCAGACGCGCTGTGAGGGCTGCACAGGCCTCTCACTAGGGAGGCCGAGGGGGCCTGGAGTTATCTTCCTGTTTCACAACTGCCCAGAAACATGTGCTTCCTTTCTTAGCAGCTTCGTCTTTTGATTTTCAAAGCCACCAGCTGCAAGTGGCGACTAATGTAAATAAGTTCACGGCTGAAATGCCTGCCCTGTGGCCACGAGGCGGGAGGTGGCGGCTCCCATGACCCAGGAGACCCCGTGAGAAAAGAAGGGGCTGCAGGGAGGCCCCAAGGGGAGGGTGGGCGGGCAGTGGAGGAGAGGACCACCCCCTGCCCACCAGGCTGCTCCAGCCCACCCCCAACAGAATCTCTGGGTGGGCCCCAAGGGATCCCCCGAGGGATTCCTGCCTTTGGGAGTCCAGGTGCCACGGAATGTGCCCTGGCAGGTCCCAGCCCAACACTTCGGTTGTTGGTTCAGTCACCAAACGCTCGCCGGACACCAAGTGCTGTCCCAGGGAGCGTCTGTGCGGTGTGGCCGTGCGTCCTCACCTTGCTCTGGGTCAGCGAGGCACAGTCACCGGACGCTGACTACAAGAGGCCAGAGCCCCAGGTGTTGGGGTGAGCTTGCCGGGAGCCCCTCTGCGGATATCGCCCTGGGCCTGGCCCGCACAAGCTGCCCGGCCGCAGGGTCTGGAAACTCACCACTATCTCCCCTCTAGGGCCAGCAGCCCAAGTGTTGTGTGGACGTGGTGGACACCAACGCCACCTGCCCAGGCACTAACCTGTGTGGCCCAGGTGAGCTTTGGCATGAGCAAGCCTAGATGGCCTCGGGAAGGAGGGGCCAGAGGGGTGGGCAGAGGCAGCGAGCGTGATGGGGCCTCGTCCTGGGAGGTGGGGGCAGGACCCCAGGAGGACACGGTGGCTCCAGGCCTGCGGGGTGGGGGCAGGTAAGACTGCCTCTTCCCTCGCAGGGAGTTTCAGCTGCCCTGAGGTAAGCTGACATAAGACAGGAGCAGCAAAGTACAGAAACGTGTACAGGTTTTACAGGACATGGGAGGAAGTGGAGTCCCAAGTAAGTGGCAGAATCAGCGCTTACACATCAGGTTGAACAAGGAGGCGATTGTGGGCAAGTGGCTAAAACACTGGGGCAGCCGAAGGGAGACGGGGATGACTGTAACATGGTCGCCCGACTCCCGTCTTCTCCCGGTTGGGGGGCGGGGGGCAGCTCCCATATGGGGTTTGTCTCCTCCCCACTTGAGACTTTACCTTCAGAAAGTTTCTCATATTAAAAGCCAAGTTGGTAGCTGTGGAGAGATTTGGGTTAGAAGTTGTGGGATAGGAGGTCGGCAAAGGGGAGGGGAAACAGATGGAACGAGCAGAAAGGATCCAGATGAGCACGAGCTCCCGTGTCTCACTGACCCTCGGTCCTGGGACAGCCCATCCCGTCACACTCAGCTCAGGAAGAGGATTGTGGGTGGGCTCCCACCAGAGAAACCCCCGTGTGTGGGCAGTAGGTGGGGCGGGGACAGCGTGGAGACCCTCGACGCAGCCCTAGTCTCAGGAACTTTCCCAGTGGCCCGCCGTTGCCGCAATCTGTCGAGGTGACTGCCTGAAGTTCACATCAGTTTGCAGGGCTTTGGGAAACGGCAGTTCTGGTCCTTGTGATACCAGGTCAGAAGGGTGGGAGAGAAGCGGAAACGTTAGTATGGAGGGTCAGAGACAGACAGTGGGGGAGACTGGGAGATTTCAGCACCCGGTCCAGTTTACAGGCGGCTGGGCCTCGAGGCCCGGGTCAGGACTGGAATCTGCTCCATCAGGCAGATCAGAGTTTCCTACTGAAAGGCCACTTCTCTCCGCAGCCAGCCCGCTTTCTACCAAAGAGAGTCACAGTGACACTAACTGTCTTACAAATAAGCCCAGCCTCACTAAACTTGGCCTGATTGTTGAAGGAAATTTAGCCACAACAGCGACTGACCACCAGGCGCTTTTGAAGTCTGCTTTGCTGGCCTTTTCCCAGGGCCTCTTGAGTCCAGGAGGCCGAGCCAAGGACTCAGCTCCAGACTTTGCCTGCAGTACCTCTAGGTTTGCGTGAACTCCTCTCTTCCTGAGGTCCCTGGTCCTGCCGGGCGGTGACCTTCCTTACTCACTGGGCAAGGCAGGGGACCCAGTGAGCCAGGCCCTGCGCTGCTTTTCAAGGGGCTTTAAGGCTCAGCAAAGTCAGCCTTCGCTCCTTAGATCTGGTTACTGGGCCTGGTCCCCAGCTGTGCTTTGTTCCTGCACACACAGCACAGGGCCTCCTTGTGGCCAGCAGCCCTGGCGGCTTCACCAAGGAGCCCAGGTACCTTGGGGCTGGCGGAGGGAGCTCTCGGGAGAATCGTTGCCTTGGCGACAGGTCTGTACCCAGGACCCCATGTTCCTAGGCCTCCTCGATCAGCCCCCCCAGAGGTCAGCCCCTCCCAAGAAATGCCGAATGAAGGGAAAGAGCCCAACTACTTCAGAAGAGAAGCCCTGGTCTTACGAGAAACGAAGGCCTGTTCCTGATACTTGTATGATTCCACGTTGGGTCTGACGTGGCCTCCTGGCACGGCGCTCAGCCCGTGCGCCCCCGTCACTCTTCAGACCCTGCCACCTGCTTGGCGTCACAGCAGGAAGGCCTTCCTCTGAGGGGACCCGTTTGTGTGCAGACTGCGTGCTGGTCAAGTCTGTGCCGGCCTCCAGCACCTGCAACCAATATTTCTCCAGTACGTTCTCTCAGCCCGTGCTACGTGCCGGGGTGTTGAGAAGAAATAAAGGTGTAAGACGCAATCTCTGCCCTTAAAGGGTGTAGTGGGCCAGGTGGACTGCCTGCAGACCGCCGGCTGGCAAGCGCTGGACAGCTCCCAGCCCCAGGTCGGGCCGCAGGCTGTGGGGAGGCCGCTGGCCGTGGCGTTGGGCAGGGCAGGAACGCGGGTCGAGTGTGCTTGGGCCGCCCGGGGGCGGGGGGCAGGCGGCAGCACACTGGCGCAGATGCCCCTTGTCCCTCGTGGCGGCCGAGTGGGAGTGCGCTGCAGCCCCTGGTGGATGTGGGAGGTGGGGCTCGCCTCTCGTCCCCTCCAGCGTGTATACTCGGCACCTGTCAGTGTCGGGTCCCCATCCGGGCCTCTGCAGCCCTTTCCGAGGCACCTGGCAAGGGGCCGGTGGGAATGCCCGTGCGAGAGAGGGCTGGCTGCGGTTCCCGCGGAGGCGGTTCTTGTTCTGAAGTCCATCCAAGCTCCAGAGTGGGTGAACTAGCGTCCTGGAATGAATGTGGTTTTACAACTCAAAGCATAGCGCTCCCCGAAGGCAGCCGGCTGGCTGGGCTTGCTTTGAGCCGAGCCTCCTGTCTCCTGGCACAGGCTGCTACGGGCACCGGGCCGAGGACGGGACCGTCAGCTGCATCCGCTGCAGGAACGGGACTCACAACAGCTCCGAGTGCAGAGGCTGTATGTCCCCCCACCCCTCCCCCTGCCTGCTGCTCACCAAGGGTCCACACCTCCACGTTCTGGAGGAAAGGGTGGGAGTTCTCGCTGTTGTCCCCACACCTGGGCCACTGTCCCTCGGTGGACACCTCCCAGGAGCCCTCTCCCCGAGTCCGCTTGCCCCCCAGGACAACCTCCCTGTCTCATTTACGGCCCGTTTGGGCTGCATCTCTGGCTCCCCAGGGGTCCTCTGCGGGGCCCCCGTGCCTGGTCCAGGACCTCACGTGGGTCTGGGCGGCCTGTGGAGCCAGCCGCACTGACTGCTCTGTTCCCCCGCAGTCGCTGCCTGGGGCGCGCACTTCCCCATGAACAGGAGCACGGGGATGCCTGGGCGGCCGAGTTTTGGTAAGTCTCTCGGCTCACCGGACCAGTCCCGGGGGACACAAGGGCACCATCAGAGCCATTCCCAGCGCAGACCCAATCGCCGATGCTGGCCACGGCAGGGCCACGTCCACAGTCAAGGGCAGGCTCCGCCCCAGACAAGAGCTCTGTACCAGGACCCAGCCCTGGTCACGGAGCAGGACCCCGGACGGCATGGAAGCTCGGCCGGCTTTGAAGTCAGGGTCTGGGCTTGATTTAAAAGGGTGGGTGCTGGGCTTCCCTGGTGGCGCAGTGGTTGAGAGTCCGCCTGCCGATGCAGGGGACACGGGTTCGTGCCCTGGTCCGGGAATATCCCACATGCCGTGGAGCGGCTGGGCCCGTGAGCCATGGCCGCTGAGCCTGCGCGTCCGGAGCCTGTGCTCCGCAACGGGAGAGGCCGCCAACAGTGAGAGGCCCGTGTACCGCAAAAAATAAATAAATAAAAGGGTGGGTGCGGCTGGGGTCGCTTGGCGTGGACCCCCATGTGCCTCTGAATGGGCTGCATGTCTTAACCCTTTGCCTGGCTCAGAGGCCCCCCGGCCCCTTGGTCCCTGGGAGCTCAGGATGTGCAGTTCTCCAAGGTGGGAGGGCATCTGAAGTCCCCTTGCACCGTCCCCGGTGGCTCTTCTAGGACATAGGTCTTGGAGGGGACTGAGACGCTGTAGGCAGGCAGACATGCCCTCCATACCACCTGGTCCTCAGGTGCAGACACGGGAGACGCCCTGGTACCCCGCCTGTTCCTGCTGCGAGGTGTCCTGTCGTACCTGAGACGCTGGCCGAGCCACAGGGAGTGGCCAGGCTGCGGGGGTGTGGTGCCCAGGCCACCAGTGACCACTGCAGTCACGGTGCGGGACCTGCCCCAGGGTGTAGCCACCTCTTCTGAGGTGACTGGGTTGCGATGGGGGTCATGACCCCCCAGATCCTGGTCCTTCAGCAGAGGACACGTTGACCTAGACCAACGGCTCAGGCCTTCCCTGCGAGTCTCAGGACCGGAAGCAAGTGGCCTTGTGCTGGCGTGGGCCGACCAGCAGTGTTTGGGGCAGGGTGGGCCCAGACAGCCCCAGCTTCTTGCGATGTGGGCCTGGGCCTTGCAGCAGAGGGTGGCAGATGAGGCCCCTGCAGTCCAGTGTTGAGCCCGCTTCCAGTTGGCAAGTTTGGGGCGGTGTAGCTGGAACCCGTCCATCCTGAGGCTCTAGCGTGGCCGGCCTTGTGCCTGTGTGTCAGGGTCAGAAAGGCGCTTCCCACGGGCACCTAAACGCAGAGCCTCCAGCTGGGCATCTGCCCGCCGGCCCGCCTGAACCTGTGGAGGTGAAGACAGCAGGCATCTTGGTGCTGGGAGGGCCACCCCGGGTGACAGCTGACCAGCTCCAGAGAGGCAAGGTGGGGTGTATCCGCACGCCAGGGCCACGGGGGCCCCAGAGTCTGCACTGAGTGTCAAGGGAGGAGATGGGGGGCTCGGGGGCCAGGATCACTGAACGTCTTGACAGCCCACGCCCCGGAGAACCTGAGGCCTGGGCAGTGCGAGTGCAGGGGGGACCCACACCCCTGTGTGTGAACCCCTTGGCCCCTGCGGGAGCCCAGGTGTGCACCCCTGGCAGCCCTCACCTCGCTTGCAGGGGGCCCCCAGGTGGCAGCCTCCCTCTTCCTGGGGACGTTTCTCATCAGCTCGGGCCTCATCCTCTCCGTGGCTGCATTCTTCTACCTCAAGCGTGCCAGTAAGCTGCCTGACGTCTTCTATGGAAGAAACAAAGGTACCCCTCCTGCCAGGGTGTGCCCGGGGGCACGGAGCGGGGCTGGGGCCGAGATGCAGGTGTCCGGTGCAAGGCCGCATCTGTGGCACCCTGGAGGGGACTGGGTTGTCACGTGGCTCTCGGGCCTGAGGATAAGAGGGGCGGTCACGTCCTGGGAGTGCTCTGGGTGGATGTCGTGGGGTCTCAGTGTGGAGGGTGATGGGGGCAGACACTCTGCAGGCCGGCTTGTCTGCTCTGGTGGGAAGCTGGGGGTGGGGGCGGCTGGCCCCAGAGCGCTGGCGGGACACCACCGGAGTGTGGTGGGAGATGGGGCCGGGCAGGCTGAGGGCACCGCTGGGCACAGGAGTGAGGGACTGGAGTGAGCCTGGAGCCAGGGACCCTCTGCAGGCTTGTGGAACCCTCAGGCTGATGGACCCCCACCTCAGGCCTGTGGACCCCTGCCCAAGCTGAGGGCCCAGCAGCAGAGGCTGAGGGTCCCTCCCAGACTGAGAGACCCCTGTCCCGAGGCTGAGGGACCCCCGCCCAGGCTGAGGGCCCCCCAGGCTGAGGCAGCTGTGTGGCCTCCAGGTGACACCTGTGCTCTCCCCTACAGCCCCCAGCCTGCAGCCTGGCGAAGCTGTAAGTACCTGATAGGCGGGCTGAGGCCCCGTGTGTGTGCGTCTGGGTGTCTGTGTGTCTGGGCTGGGGGCCATCCCATCTCCAGTTCTCACTGTGCCTTTTCCCCTTTTCAAGGCCGCGATGATTCCCCCACCTCCGTCCTCAGGTGCGTCAGTGCTTTCCTGTCGCTCGCTCTGTCGGGATGCCTCGTCTCTCGTGGGAATTTCAAAACGCCAGGCCCATGGCCGCTGCAGGGGTGCTGGCCAAGCCCCTCTTCATCATCCACAGCTTTCGTGCCTTTTTCCTTTTATTCCTGAGATGCTGTGTCTGTTGAGGGGGGCGGGGTGTTCCCAACACGGGTCAGGGGTCAGCCCTGCCGCCCTCAGCCCTCCACCAGGTCCCAGCTCTGCCTGAGCAGGGAGCCAGTGGCCGGCACGGGGCCCTCCCGTGGTCCCTCCTGAGCAGTAGCTGTGTCACAGTTGACCCTGTGAGCACAGAGGTCACGTCACACAGGCCACCTGCCTCTTCCCCAGACCGTGTTCCTGCCACCGTGTGGAGGTCTGGAATGGGGACAGGTGAGGACATCCTCCTCCTTGGGGACAGAGAAGTCCCTCGGTCAAGGCGGGATCTGCCCTGTCCAGTGAGACACTTGTCTGATCTCTCCAAAGCAGCGCCATGTCCAAGCACAAGGTGCCTGCGTCAGTCTCCTGGGGCGGCCGGGGGCTCGGGAGAACAGAAATGTCTTTTCTCACGGTTCTGGAGGCCACCTGCTCCCTCCGGAGGCTCTGGGGCAGGTCCTTCCTGCCTCTCCCAGCCTCTGGGGCTCCAGGCGTCCCTGGGCTTTTGGGGCCGCATCCCTCCAGCCGCTGCTGCATCTTCCGCTGGCTTCTCCCCTCTGTGTCTCCCTCCCTCTCACGAGGCCACTGGTCGCTGGATTTAGGGCCCATCAGATAATCACATCTGCAGAGACCATTTTTCCAAGTAAGGTTGCACCCGCAGGTTCTGGGCCTTAGGGCGTGGACATGCGTTTGTAGTTGGGGGGATACCATCCACCCTGCAGCGCATCACATGACCTGTGCCTTTGTGTTTCGGGAGAGCCGGGCCCTCTCCCGGGCCGAGGGGCGCCAGGTGTCCGGGAGCTGGAGCCCGGTGGGCTTCCTCCCTGGAGGCTGCTCCAGCCCCCCTCCCGTGAGCCCCAGGGAGGCCCACGACCCCAGGCCCTCCCTGCCGCCCCAGGCCCCACTCTGATCTCGCCTGTCTCTGACCCTGTTTCAGTGCGGAAGCCGCGCTACGTCCGGCGCGAGCGGCCCTCGGACAGGGACGTGGGCCCCACTGCCGTCTCTTCCGTGGAGGCCCGGGTGAGCAACGTCTGATCCCGCGGCCCATCCACAGCCCCGCGTGCTGCTGAGGGGGGGCCCACACGAAGGCTGGGCGCTGCCCAGCGAGGCCTCAGGACAGGCCTGCACACGGCCCTGGCTCGTCCCTCTCTAGCCACAGATGTGGAGTGAGAGCCACCTGCCCGCAGGCCTTCCTCAGAGCACACAGCCGCTCAGCGTGACTGACCCGGGGCAGCACTCCAGCCTCTGGCCCTGAGCCGGGCCAGGGAACCAGGCCGCGTGGGGTCCAGGCTCCTCGGGAGAGACGACCTGCAGGACCCGGGTGCCCCTCCACCTTGGAGCCCATGGTGGGCAGACCCCCCGCACCCCCTCTGAGAGCAGTGAGGCCGAGGCCTTTGCGGGGTCCGGCCGCATCCACACACAGGCAGTTTGGGGCCTGCAAACCGGCCCCCGGGCTCAGGCGCCCGCAGGGCTGTCCTGCACGGCCACAGCTGCCCACTTCCAGGCGCTGCAGGAGTGAGTCACCTGGCCTTCTGCTGACTCTTACTTGTGCTTAAGCAGAAAGCACTTTGCATAGAAGTCCAAGAGGCACGCTGCCGTCGTCTGCACCCCGCCTGGGCCCCAGGCACTTGAGGTCCTCATCCGCCTTGGGATGGACACTGGCCCGAAGCTGCTGGAGGTCGAGACCCCCCAGGGACGTGTCAACCCGGGGCCACGTTTACCTGTGACTGCCGCCTGGACTGGCTGTCTCGCTGGACCTGCCGAGGGCCGCCCTGGCCAGCAGTCCTGTCCCGCTGCCCCTGCCCCGAGGTAGCAGCCCGTGTTCCCTGCCTCGGCCGGTTGCGGAGGGACGGCTCTGGGTTCCTGTGGAAATGGGGGAGCGTCGGGGTGCCCACTGAGCACGGGCAGGGTGCTGCCTGGCCTCCCCAGAGCCTCCACGGGGACTGACGTTTTCTCCTCCGGTGTCTGGTCCATGTCCGCGGGGCCCACGGCAGGGCCTGTGTGGCCAGCCTCCTGCTTTCTGCACTGGGATTCCCACTGCGGTGTTTGTGGTTTATGGACACAAGCTCGGTCGCCAGGACATGAACGATGACTGACCGGCAGCTGAGAGGGGCGGCCACCTGAAATCAGCGTCAATAAACCACTCAGGCCCTTCTCGCCGGCCCAAGGTTCACCAGCTCCTCAGCAGGGGTGGAGCCTTGCTGCGGAGCCCTGCCTCGCACTGGGGAGGGCAGGGAGCCCTCAGGATCTTAGCCTCGGGAGAAGGGGGCTTGTCCCAAGCTGCCTCAGAGAGCAGGAGTCCCTGGTGGCCCCCAGCCGTCAGGACTGAGATGGGAAAGAGTGTGGGTGCCCCCAGGGGGGCTTTTCTGTAAAGTGACCGGGCCCATGGGGGACATGCAGTCACGGGTGACTGCAGGCCCCCGTGCGGCCAGGGCACCCATGGGGCCTCTCGGGGAGGTCACCGTGGTGCCCGGCTCACAGCCCCCAGGAGGAAGCTACACGCGGGTACAGAGTGCAGGCTGGCGGCACCTTGGGGAGGTGGGGTCCCATGGGTGGGTGGCCCTCGGAGGGGCCTTTGCCGACTGGCAGTGGGCTTCATCCCGGGTGTCCCAGCCAGAGCCGCCAGGACACAGCTGGGGCAGGGCAGAGAGCCTGGCCCACCTCGTCAGGCTTGCAGCCATCGGGGCACCCGGGGGGCGTCTGCTTGGCCCTGGGTGCTGCGTCAGCACAGCCAGGGCTGCGGGGAGGCTCTGCCCTCTGTTCTGGGGGGCGGCTGCCCGGGAACCTCCTGCCTCCAGGCTGACAGCCTTAAGGGGCTGTGGGTCGCCCATGGGGTTCCTGTGGGCGCAAGATGACCCTCGGCTTCCCCGGGGCCCCCTAGAGCCCCTCTTCTCTAATGTCCTGTCCCCTGCCCTGCCTGCAGCCCCCAGCCTCAGCCCTGCCCCATCCCCGGCAGCAAAACTCAACTCTGCATTTCAGCCTGCAGCCCTCTGGTCCCCACACGTGAGATGCTTCCCCTGACTTCCCAGGCCTATGTGGCCTGGCCCGTTGGGCTCTCAGCCGCCGGAGACCCCTGGGCCTGGGTGCGACTGTCTCAGGCCCCCAAATAGTTGGGGGGGCATCACTGGACTCGTGAGCCCGTGACCCTGATGGGCATCCTGGCCAGAAAGCGGTGGGCAGGGTTGGGGGGCACCCGAGATGGGGGTGGGGCAGCTGGCAGGCGCAGGGCGTCTGGGCCGGGCACCACGCACAGCCGCCTCCCCAGTTTCTCTCCGTCACCCATTCCTCACCCGGACTCCAGGCCCTCATGTAAGAAGCCAAGATAAGGCCGATTTGTGGGCTAATCAGTTCGGGCCAAAGCAGGCAGGTGGGGCGCCCGTCGTCCCCCCAGCCCCACTGTGTCAACCGCCACGGGGACCCCTGCCCCGGGAGGTGAGCCCGGCCCGGGGGCCACGCTGCAGCTCGCTGGTCCATTCATCCGCTCACTCAGCGCTGGAGGAGCACCCAGAGCTGTCAGAAGTCAGAGGTCAGCAAGAGGCCGTACCCACTGCAGAGGTGGGAGGTGGCAGCACGGCAGGGCGAGCAGGGCCTGAGGGGGTGACCCGAGGGCAGAGGGCCTGGCAGGGGCCTGGGCGCCGGGCCCCAGTAGGAGCCGGCTTCCAAGGCCAGGCCGACTTTGGGGACCAAGCTCACTGCTGGGTGCTGGAGAGACAGGACCGGAGGAGTCCCCTCATGGCCAGAGGGCCTCACCAAGCCTGTCGGGAGCCCAGAGTGTGTGTGGGGATGGGGGGGCCGGGGGGGGGCCGGGCGCAAGTGCGTCCCCCGAGCCCCGGCTTCAGCCCAGCCTCTGGCCTGTGGGGGACACCAGACTCTACACCCGTGTGGGGACCTCTCCCCACACTGGCCATTTCATGTGCCCCCGGCAGCCCTCAGGGATCTGAAGCTGGTCCTCACCCCACCCCTTGGGGGGCAGGCCTCTCTCCTGCCCCTCTGGCCAAGGACAGCTTCTGTGTCCAGCCCAGGACTCCCAGGTGTCCTGAGGACTCCGGGACCCCACATCTGAGAGCCGCAACTGGACAGGGGCGGTCGCCGTGGGCCTCGTTCTCTGCCTGGTCCGGCAAGTGAGTCCCAGCCCCAGGGTCACGTGCTGGCCACCGTGCTCCCCTCACACGTGCACACACCTGCACGCGCACGCAGACACCTGCACACGTGTGCTCACACACCTAGCCGGGTTGGGTTGGTGAACAGCTCACCCACTCAGGCGAAGCCCACGCTCACACCTGGAGCAGCTGCTCTTCCCTCGTGAATGTGGAGAGCAAGCAGGTGTGTGGGGACCAGGTGGGCCCCAAATGTGCTGAGATCCCGTGCGGTGAGCCCTGGCCACCACTGCAGATGGCACATCCCTCAGGTGTTCCTGTCCCCTTGCCTCTGGGCACTGACTGTCCACTGAGGAGCCCGGAGGTTCCCAGGAGCCCTTGGGAAGGTGTTCTCAGAGAACCGAGGATGCCTCCTGGAGGCAGCATGTGACCGACCCCGAGTCCCATCTCGCACGGACTGGCCCGCCCCTCACAGAGACTCCTCACCCCCTCGTCAAGCCCCTGGCTGAGGCTCCTCCCCCTTCCTGGAGCACACGGGAGCCCCAGCCCCTTCCTAAGCCGAGGTCCCCTCCGCCCCTGCAGCCACCCCACAGCTCAGCCTCCTTGTGGCTGCAGGCCTGGCTGCCCCCCCAGCCCGCTGTGGCTCCTCCTGGGGTCTGGCCCAGGCAGCCTGCTCTGGGCACCCACCTCCTAACGCTGAGGGAGGGTCTTCCTCTTGCTGACCTCTGACTTCTGTTGGCTGTCAGTGCCCCTCCTAGTGCTACTGGGGCTGGGCAGCCTCCGGGGGTCCTGGACTACCCGCTGAGGAGTCAGGGGGCCCCTGCCCGGTGGGTGGGGATGAGGTGGGCCGTCCCCCACC
This sequence comes from Aethalodelphis obliquidens, assembly GCF_003676395.1. Classification (NCBI taxonomy): domain Eukaryota; kingdom Metazoa; phylum Chordata; class Mammalia; order Artiodactyla; family Delphinidae; genus Aethalodelphis; species Aethalodelphis obliquidens. The sequence goes on from NW_020837953.1 coordinate 52,591,153, forward strand.
AGGGTGGACCGCTGCTGCCAGCCTCGCCAAGCCCAGCATCCCCTCCCCAGAGGCTCGTGACTGGGGTCCCATCTCAGGAGGGCTGGGCCCCAAGTCTAGATCAGGTGGTCACTGAGGTGTGCTGCGTGCGGCTGCGGGGTGGGGGCAGGGAAGCCACGGGGCGTGGGGGAGAGCCTGCTGTGACCCTGGGGCCAGGATCAGGTGTCAGATGGGGGAGCCCCTGGCTAGGACCCGGGCCCCTCCAGCCCAGCCCTCACCCCCTGCATCCTGCCCTCCAGCCAGGCCTCTGCACAGGCTGGCCCTGTGGTCTGCTGGGACCCCGTACCTACTGGCTGAAACCGCTCCCCGTCCCCCGGGAGACTTCCAGCTCCCCTGGCTGGGTGGGCGCTGCCTTGGAGTCCCTGCCCTACATGTGTAATTGAGGTGTCCCAGCAGACGCTCCCCTGAAACAAGTTCATGTGGCCAGCCCGGCGCCTGGCCCGCCCTCACCCCTGGCTCAGCCCTTGGGTGCTCCCAGCCCTGACCCCTCACCCCACTCTCTGGACCCAGAGCAGGGAGCTCCCTCCCGGCCCCCAAAGGCTGTAGGTGGGGAGGGATGGGCGGGGGCAGCAGAAGCCCAAGTTTGAGGTGGGCAGACACACGGATGAGGCAGGTGTTGGGGCGAGGGGCAGGGGCTGCTCGGGGAGCATATCAGTGAGCTGATCGTGAGTGGGGGGCTCCTGGCAGGGACCCTCCGGGGGGCCCACCCAGGAGCTCAGGTGCAGCCACCTGGAACAGGGTTGGTGAGCAGATCTGTTTCCGGAGGGGCTGCTCCGGCATCTCAGGGGCCACGGGGGTAGGGGAGAGGTTTCACCCAGGCATCCAGCCACCTCCCCAGACCTGCCCAGACTACAGAGCCCTACCGACCCCCAGCCCCACCCCAGGCTCCACCCCAGACCTCTCACTTCTGACTCCCCGCCCTCGGCTGACTGCCCAGCCTGCCAGGGACAGGACAGAAGGCCAGCCAATCCTGGAAGCGGGCCGCGCCCCCGGCCAGCATGATCCCAGCAAGTGTATAAATACACCTGCCGGGAGCCCACGCCCAGAGAACTCACACCCGCCTCAGACAGCGCTCCACACCTGGAGGAGTGCACACACCCGCCCCCCGGCCCCCCGCCCCCCCCCCCGGCGGCCCTGGAGAGGAACAGCAGCCAGGCCGGGAGGGGAAGGACCCAGCGCTGCCAGGACGAGTGACCTCGCGGCCGCAGCCTGGCCGTGCCAGCCAAGAGGGTCGTGCCTGGGCCCCGCTGACCCCGGCTACCAGGTAAGGCTGGCTCAGCTGGCACTCACCTCTCACCTGTACGGGCTCAGGGTGGGGCACCTCCTCAGAGGGGTGGGGCCTCCGTGCCAAGGAACCGGTTATGTGGGGTGAACTGGCTGGGGGAGGACAGCCTGCAGTACCCCCAGACCCTGCTGAGGCTGCCGCCTGGCCTGTGGCAACTGCTGTCACCAAACGTAATGACGCTTCATGCTGCGATGCCGGGGCACTGGTGACATCACAGTGATGTCACCGTGATTCACGGCGGTCACCGGCAGGAGGCAGCAACCCCTGAGCCTTCGTGACACGTCACTGCGAAGTCATCCCACCATCCCTCCTGGACTGACCAGCAAGTCAGGGTCAGGTCACCCCTGGGGGGCCTCCTGGGCTCCATGGGGTCACGTGGCCAGCGTCTTCCCAAGGCCCTGGCCTCCTCCGTCCGTCGTGAAGGTGAAGGGCGAGTCAGCCCCTTACCCGCCCTCCTCCAAGCAGGAGCCACGTGGCTGTCTGGGAAGGAGACCTGGGCCCCGTGAAGGGGCAGCAGGCAAGGGGGAGAACGTCCCACTGCCTCCTGATGGCAGCTGTGGCTGGTGTGACGCTCCCAGGTGGCGGGCCGGCCTAGGGAGGATGGCTGGGGCTCATCCAGCACCCCGCCCCCCGCTCCCCTGGCCACAGGCTGAGGGTCACTTCCAGGCCCTGAGGGCCAGCACCAGGCAGCCCTGCAGGTTCAGGCCGTGGCTGGGGGACAAACCTCCTCCTCGGGCCACGGCCACCACCCTTGCTCGGGCCCTCCAGTCTCCCGCAGCGCAGCCAGCTCAGGCCGGCTCTAGATCCAGAGTCCCAGCCCTCACCCAGCCAGGCCTGGCACCCACCCTCACACAACTGCCCGCATATCGGGTGCGTGCCAACCAAATCGGCCGCCCACACTGGGACCTGTGTTCAAACCCACTTCACCTGACCCAGAGCCACACTCCTCCTGTGAGAGCCTGGGCCCCGCTGGCTGTCACCCCAGCCTCCGAGCCACCTCTTCTGCACCGTGGCTGTTCTGTGTCATGTGCCCAGGGCCCACCCTGGCAGAGCCGCGATGTAAATAGTAACTGTTGTGGGCCATCGTCATCATCACCTTTATTTCTGCCCAGTGGCACGTCCAGGTAGGCCAGGGCTGGTGGGAGGGGTCTACAGAGCAGTGGTCCACATGGCCCAGGCAGACTGGGACACCCCAGGATGCTGAGCCCTGACTCAGCAGGTGAGGGGCTGGGGAGCGCAGGGTTACAACTTGAGCAGAAAGACCTTGAGCCAGGGACAGGTGGGACTTGGTGGGGGTGCCTGCAGATGGGCAGTGTCCTTCCCGGAATCTCTGGGTGATGCAAGAGAGGGACGGGGAGACAGCGACAGACAGACCTTGCAGGAAAGGGGCAATCGAGGTCACTCACAGGGGTCTCTGTCCCACAGCCCAGAACCATGTCATCAGGCCCGCAGGTGTGGCACACGGCCCTGCCGCCTGCCGGCAGGAGCAGCCCCACCGCCACAGTGCCCAGGTCCCGCGGCTCGGCCGGCAGCCCCAGGTCCCCCGGCAGCCCTGGATCAGAGAAGACGGCCTCCCCGCTGGAATGCTCCATCTGCTTCTCGGGCTACGACAACATCTTCAGGACACCCAAGGAGCTCTCCTGCACCCACGTCTTCTGCCTGGAGTGCCTTGCGCGGATGGCAGCCGCCCGGCCCGCAGGCCAGCCGGGTAGCGAGGTCGTGCCCTGCCCGTTCTGCCGGCGGCCCACAGCCGTGCCCATTGCCGGGGCCCCCGCGCTGCACACCAGCCGCCAGCTGCAGGCTCGGATGCCAGCACACCTGCGGCGGGAGGAGCCCGTGTGGCTGGAGGGCACCAAGCTGTGCTGCCGCCCGCCACCCTCTGTGCCTGGCCCTGCGGCGCCCGGCTTTGTGTACGTGGACGTGAGCCCGAGCAAGCCTGCCACGCCCGCAGCACCCGTGCCCACCCCAGGCCCTGCCCGCCGTCCGGGCTGCCTGGCCCGCTGCTGGGCCCGCCGCAGGGACTGGAGGCGCGCGGCACTCATCGCCGTGCTGCTGCTCGCACTCTTCTGCGTGGTGCTCTGGCCCGTGCAGTGCGCACTCAGGACCGGAAGCCTGCACTGCCTCCCCCGGCCACCCCCTGCCACCGCCCCCGCCGCCGCCACCTTCTCGCTCAGGTCCCTGGCTGACAACTAGGGTTACCGCCCCCACCCCTGGGATCCCAGAGGAGCCCCCTGGGATGTCTGAGGAACCCACACCCGGTTCGGCACACCTGCCCCCGCTCTCTGGGGCTGGCTCCTGTCGGGTGGACAAAATGGTCCCCGAGCTCCCAGAGATCCCAGATCCCTGTGGGCCCCAGAGGCCGCCCCCCTAACTTCCATCTTGCAGATGGGAAGACCGAGGTCCGGGAGAGAGCTTGGCGAGGCCCCTTCCCCATACACACTGTGAATCGCACGCAAGACCAGCCCCTTGCTGAAAAGGGAGCGGGCTCGCCATTTTTCTTTTATTTTCACATTTCGCCCACGGCTCCTCCCTTCCCCAGGCAGGGCTGGCCCCTTCCCTCGGGTGGCCAGGGGGACAGAGGGCAGTGGCGGGGAGCCCAGCCCACCCTCCTGAACTGTACATTTTTAAATAAACTATTTTGTACTCGCAATTGGTAAGGGGTCCTCACTCTCTGTGTCCTCTTTCCTGCACCATTAAGCCCCTCCCTCCAGAAAAACCCCCAGTCTGCCCCTTCTGCAAAGACCCTCAATCCAGAGGACACCCCCACTGGACTGCACTCCCAGCAGCACCTAGGGTGGATGGCCGCAGGTTCTAGGGCGTCCGACTGCTGTCCCCTCTGGGCTGTGGATGGGCTGCGGCACTTCTGGACTTGGCTGCCCCCGGGGGCCGTGAGGCTCTCCCAGGGAGATGGAGAGGGCCTGGGGCACCTGAGGCAGGCGGGACTGCTGTGGGGCCTTGGCCTGGTCCAGGGGCCTCCCCACCAGCCCCCACCACGGTCACACCAGGCCGCCTCCCCCAGAAGTCACGGCCCCACAGTCCCGCCTGGAGCCCTGACTGGAGGGCCGCAGGACCCCGTGGCCCCCAGGAACCGAAGTCCAAGTGTGCACGGAAGAGGGGCTGGTGACAACCAGCGTGTCCTGAAGACCCACAGACCCCAGGCTCCTCCAGCAGACCTTCCCGGGCCGGGCCAGGCCTGGCTGGTGAAGCGAGTGTCGCGAGGGCGGGCGGGAGTCCTGCCAGCCCCCACCCCTCCCCCACCCGGTTCTGCCCTCAGCCCCAGGAATCCTGCACTGCCAGCTTGGCATGGCAGAGAGGTGAGGCCGGTCTGGCTCGCACAGGTCCAGCCTCCTCACCCCTCACCCCAAAGCCCAGGATTTCCTGCTCCTACCAGCTGGGCCTCTGGCTCAGGGACACCCTGGGGAAGCTGGGCCCAGTCGTGGGGACCCACATGCTCTCTTTCTCCAGGCCCCAACAAAGACGCAGAACTGAGAAGAAGGCATTTTACTGAGACCACAAAGCCACAGGGACATCCATGATGGGAGGGTGCAGCCATGGACCACAGGCCAGTGACATCACACCATCACAAACCAGCCAGGCACACGTGGAGCCTCGCCCTCGTCTCCGTGGTCACACGAGCACGTCACATATTCTCTCATTCAACAAACACGTGTCCACTCGTGACAGCAACGTGACGGTCTGGGCTAGGCCTGGACACGGCAGGGACGGAGCCACTGCCTGGCCCACATCCTAGACCACGGCTGTGGGCAGGGCTGAGAAGCAGCTTGGAAGGGGTGGGGAGCATGCAGGATGCAGGCGAGAGGGGCACAAACGCTGGTGACCACGGACTGGCACTCACTTGCTGGTCACTCGTGTCCCACATACAGGCTGACACTCAAACGTGTGGCACACAAAAGGTCACACATCGTCACTGCGCCGTGCAGGTGGTCACTGGTGGCCTCCCACACTGAGACAAACCGCAGCCCTGCAGCCCTTCCTCCCCTCCTCCAGGAGGGGCAGGGACACCGGATCTCCTAACCTTCCCTCACCATTTCTGGACGTGCAGACCTGGTCAGGGAGGGTCTGAGCGGCAGACCCGGGACCCCCGCCCCCCAACCCCGCAACGCTCTGGGCTGGGCGCCGGTCTGCACAATCCTAAACACAGTCCTTTGGAGGAACGCGAGGGCCGGCCTTGCTGGGCTCCCGCCTTCTCGCACGGCTCCAGCCCCAATCGGGGCGCGCGCACTCGGGGCCCTCACGGCCAGAGGCGCAGCAGGTTCTCGTACACGTGGCCGGAGGCCTCCGGGGTGCTGCGGGCGGAGACGGGCTTCGGCTGGGGGCCACCTGCGATCCCGCCCCCTCGCCCCGGGCCACGCCCCCACGCCCGGGCCACGCCCCCGAGGCCTCCCTGCTGGGACTCCGCCCCACCCCCACCCCCGGTCCCTGACGCCCCACTCACGCCGCCGGCGCCCGGGACGGCGCGGTTCCGGGGCTACAGCCGGGGTCGGCGGGCGAGGCGCCCGCCTTCAGGGAGTCGCGCTCCTCGGGCGACTCGCGCTGAGGGGAGGGGCCGCTGGTCACCATGGTGATGCCCCCGCAGGTTCCGCCCCGGCCCGGCCCTGCCCCCACCTGCTCGCGCAGGCGTAGCTGCTCGCCCCGGATGTACCGCTGCAGCGCCAGGTACACGAACTTGTACTGCGCCTCGGTCTGCACCATCCCCGAGCGCTGCCGCCGCACATGCTGGATCGTCTTGGGGACGTCGATGTCGCAGTCCAGCCCTGGGGACGAGCGAGCTCAGGGCGGGGCGGTGAGGCAGGGAGGAGGTGGGAGGGCCAGATGAAATAGGCGGGGCCGGCAATTGAAGGAGGGCGGGGCTAGATGGAAGGGGAGGGGCCGGTACCGGGGCGGGGCTAGATGGGAGGGGCGGGGCTCGATTGCGGGGCGGGGCCTGCCTGAGGTGGCTCACCCTGCCTGCGAATGACGTCCACCAGGATGTCAATCACAATGATTGTGCCGGTGCGTCCGATGCCGGCGCTGTGGGGACGGACCAGGAGGCCTGTGGCCAGTTGACGGGACAAAGCCGTGGCCCCTTCCCCGGTGGCACCTGTGCCGCTGGCCCCGCCCCGTCCCTGGTCGCACCTGCAGTGCACTACCATGGGTCCGGCCCCCGGCATGCCGCTCTGGGCCCGGTTCACCTCGTCCAGGAAGCCAAGGACGCCGGTGGGCTCGGCCGGGACTCCGTGGTCCGGCCAGCCGAAGTACTGGCAGTGCGCCACTGTGCGCGGTGACTCCTCCTGGGCAGGGCGGGCTGGTGAGCGCCAGCCGGGGGGTCTGGGCGGGTCCCAGGCGCTCCGCGCAGTGTCGGGGCTGACGCTGCTGTGACCCTCGGTGGGGAGGGGCCCAGGGACTGAACCGGGAGGAGGCAGGCTGTGGCGCGGTGGGGTTTGCCAGAAGGAGTGACCAGCGGGGCCCGGACAGAGCAAGAGGGAGTGGGAGGAAAAGATGGGATTCAGGGCTTGGGGGACCCCCCAGATGGCCCCAGGAGGCTCAGGTGCCTGGGGAAAGGAAGAAAGATGGTCTGGGGGAGAGAGCAGCTTTCTGGGAAGTGAATTCGATTTGGGAAAGGCCAAATGCAGAGGCTGGCAGGACCCCCAGGTGCTTAGACAAAGGGAACTGGCCAGGAGGGATCTGTGCCTGGGACAGGAATGGGCACCACCAGCGTACAAAGGAGGCCGAAGGTGCTGAGACGGCCCAGGGGGGGCTGGAGGGAGAGGTGCATGTGGGTGTGAGGCCGCCCTGGAGCCAGGCAACTGTGGCTGAGAACGTGCCCGACTGGAAACACTGCCCAGCAGAGCCCAGTCCAAGACTGTGCCCACTGGATTGAGGGACGTGCAAGCCACCAGGGCCAGCCCAGGGCCTCCTCACCCCAGCGCAGACCTGGGGACTTCCCGACCACTCTGACCCTGGCCCCACAGGTCTCGTTGCCCTCCAGGCTCACCTGGTCTGCCCGCCACACCTGCAGCTCCCTCACACAATAGCCCTGGGCCTGGTGCTCAGCAACGTTGCACACACGCAGGCGGCCATACGCTTGGCTGCTGTGCAGCTCTGGCCAGTATCGGAAACACTTGTTCTGGGAGGGTGGGGGCATGGCATCAGCCATACTGGAAGACCACCAGCACCCTTGCCTCTCTGCCCCGTGGGACACACACGGGGTCTCTTCAGTGCCCTCCCTGCTCCCCCAGCATCCCTAAGACTGAAGAAGCAAGGCTGGGCCAGCACCAGCACCGGTCCAGTGGGGCATGCGGCAGGCAGAGGGGAGGGACACGAGCCTGAGCCCCTACCCGGCCTCGCTCCACCTCTCTGGTGGTCATGACGATGACACGCGTGTTCTCCTGGTGCACCATGGCCCAGAAGGCAGCCGCCGTAGTTGGCAGACAGCCCTGGGTGGCGATGTACACCTTGCCTGGTCCGTGGCCTGGCTTCTCCTCTGGGTCACTCTGAAAGGAGGTGGGGTCAACTGCCTGCTGTTTCCAGGAATTAAAGTGCCAGAGGACCAATGCAAGTTGATGCAAATGATATGCAAAGTAGCCCAGTGGCTCACACGCAGTCCGCCGAGGGTGGGAGGGTCTTAGGACCAATATTTTGTCCAGCAGGCTCTGAGGACCCCTCTGAGGACCCCTTGTGGACTGCCGCACCCTGAATATCCCCCTGAATATCTATTGTCTTGCCAAGGTCCACAGATCACTTCAGAGCTCCAGGCTCATTATTATGGGGGATGGGGTGACTGGTGTTTGATCCACGCGGGGCCACGCGTGCAGCTGGCCACCCACACCTCATGCACACTCACCCTGATGTAGTTGGCGTTGATGTAGTCGGCTCCAGGCGCGCTGTCCTCCACATCACGCAGGATGACACGGGTGGTATCAACTGGGAAGGGAAGATGCCGCTTAGGTCTCCAGGGCAGAGGGGATGCTCGTGGACCCCACCTGCTTCCTGGCCCGCTGACCCATGGTGAGCAGAGACAAAGGACGAAGGGGCAAGAGGGGGCATCACACCACTGGTGGGGAATGACCCCTGCCTTCACCCTGCAGGACCCCTCTGCCAGATGGGCCCCTGAATGTGGTGAATGGAGCCCTGGCCCCCCATGTGGCCCCAGGCCCCGGCCTCACAGGGGAGGATGTTCTTGTATCGGTTCTTGGGCTTGTTCTCCAGCCGCTGGCCCTCTTTCCGGGGATACAGGAGCCGGCATTCCTGCTGCTGCAGCATCTGGGGGAAGTGGGGCTTTAGTCCGTGGCCCCAACCCTTCCCGGGAGCCCTCAACACCCACCCACACCCCCTGACCCACACCCCTCTGCTGGCCCTTGCCACAGCCCCAGAGGATGGGAGTTGGGGCGGGGGGGGGCGGGGCGGAGCGGGCAGCAGTCCGGCACCTCGAACTCCTCCCAGAAGCCCTGCTTGGCCTTCTCGCTGGCATCCATGGCCTCGTTGAGCTCCCGCACACGGCTCTCAATGCTTGTGGCACTGATTCTCGTGGTCTTGAGGGGCTAGCAGGGAGAGGCCCGCGTCCAAGCTTAGCAGGGTCCAGCGGACCCCACAGTGCCCCGGCGCCCACACCCTTGCCCTCGGCCACCCGGCGCCAGCCTGGTGTCCTTTTTCCCGGGTGGGGCTGTGCCAGAATCCCTTGCCCCCCCAGGTGGAGAAGTCCACTCAGAGCCCAAGGTTCAGGTGCCCAGGGGCATACCTGCTGGAGGTGCACTACGGTCCCCGACCTCTCCACCAGAGGGTTCTTCCTGTAGCATTCCACCAGATCTCCCAGGGTGTCAAACCTCTCGCCGCCTCCCACATCGTACTTCCCATCTGGCTGTGGGGACGGCAGTGAGCGGCCGGTGGTGCCCCCTCCCCTGGGTCACCCCCCAACCCCGGCCACTGCCTCCTACCTGGAAGTGTATCATGACATGGGTGACGCGTGCCTGGCGGTCCGCCCTGTCCAGCTGCTGTGTGAGCACTGACAGCACGAAGTCCCCAGGTTTGCTCTGACTCTCCCGAACCAGGAAGCTGCCCGGACGCCCCTTCTGCATCAGCAGCTTCTCGGCCTCCTTGCCAGACAGGTGCCCGTGGTACCACCTGGCCCAGAACGGCACAGGTGAGACCAGGGGCCCCAGCCTGTCCAGGTGAGGGACACAGACCCACATGTAGCCTAAGGCTCTGAGACACAGATACCGAGAGAGGCACAGACCCACCCAGACCTCGGGGGCCCAGGCAGCACCCGCACCCAGGCCAGCCTCCGTCAGCCCTGCCCACCTCTCCGACCCTCCTCCGACCCAGAAAGCAGCAGGAGGCAGGACAGGCGGGCCCTGCAGTGCCCCAGGGTGACCACCAGGTGGCAGCCTCGTCCTCAGCAAGGAGGAGCAGGATGGTCTCCCCAGGCCCTCCGCACCCTGCTTCCACGGCAGATGCAGCTGGCTCAGACCTCCGCAGTGCACATGGGGAAACCGAGGCTGGGGGAACCTGCTCTCCCCAAGTCACCAGCCAGGAAGGCAGGGGGCAGGCTGGCTGCAGCCCTCCCACCCCACACTCACCCCTGTGGCTGGTGCCTGGGACCTGGAAGAAACGAGGCCAGAACCCCGGGGGAGGGGGTGCAGTACGCTCCCTCAGCTTTGCCACAGTTGTGCCCAAGCCTGACCCTGAGTCCTGGGGGCAGAGGACACCCAGAGGCCATGCCCAGCGGCCCCTGTCCCCTCGGTCACTCGCACGCACACCTGAGCAGACACAGAAGCCTGGCTAGATGCAGACCCAGCTGCTTACCGTTCCGACGTGGGGTCCTGGCAGCTCAGCGGGTGCCAGAGCTCCACGGGGGCCCCGCCACGCTCTCGGAGCAGCGCCCCGCGCTGGCCTGTGTAGTGCTGCACCAGCTCGGCCAGCGTCGCGAACTTCTCCCCTCCGTACAGGTCATAGTAGTCGCCTGTGTTCTGGATCTTGATGTGGGTCACCTCGTCGTGGCGCCTGGAAGGGCCGGTGCGCCAGCTGCCGTTGGGGGTTGCTGCTCCCATCACCACCCTCAGCTTCCCGAACAGTGCCTGGGGTTTTCCTGCCCTGAGATCTCGGCCTCTGCTGTCCCCCTGCCACGAACAGCACGGCCAAGGCCAGGCCCCTCCCCTCTGCAGCTCCCCGTGTCCAGCCAGTGTCCGGGCCCCACCCTGGGTGGCGGGCACCCCACCCCCACTGCCCATGGGGCAGCCAAGATCGGGCTTGTCGACCACAGGCCTGACTCTCCCTTGGCCTAGAGGCCGAGGCTGGGGCAGCCTCTCCGGACAGACTCTGCCTCATTCCAGACCACCTGCCCAGGGGCTCCAGAGGATGGGGGACTGGGCCCCGAGACTGCTTCCCCAGGTGTCCCAGTGTGGCCTGGGAGGCCCCAGGAGAGAATGTCTGTGTCTCCAAGGTGAGGGAGGTCCATCCTGAGGGCTAACCTCATCCCGCCTGCTGCCCAGGTTTAGTAGAAAACCCGGAAGGATCTGGAGCCCTTTGGGCAGACCCCTCCCCAGACCCCAGACTGACCCGCCTCACCCAGGGTGGATGGAAACGGATCCGGCTGTCCACTCTGCTGGTCGTGACTCCTCCTGCCCATCCTCCCCACACATTGGCCCTTTCAGGGCTCCGGCGAGACCCCCAGTGTGCGGCATCCCCAGGAGATGGGGGCACGATCCCAGCCATTGAGGCCCCTCAGAGGGTGGGAGGGAGGCCCTGCCGAAGCCCACCTCACGGAGCCCTCCCTGAAGGCCTCTCTAAGTGGCCCCCTCCTGCCCAGAGGCCACCTGGCCAGGATTGCCAGACTCCCCCCCAAGATCTCGCCCCCAGCAAGGGTCCTCACTGCCCACCCCCTCTGGAAGGACTGGGGAGCCTGATCCCCAGCTGTGCCCCCAGCTGAGGGTGTTCCGACCCCTTGAAGTCTTGCGGGACCTCGGGGCCTGTCCACACCCGGCAGCACCACCCACCCACCTGACGGACAGCGTGAAGCCCCCCGGGCGGCTCTTGCTGGGTCTTGCCAGGAAGCTCCCGTGCCGGCCCTTGGACAGGAGCAGCCGCTCCGCCTCAGCCCCGCCGGTGTTGGGATGAAACCACCTGGAACGAGGACAGCAAGTTGGTGACGAGAGAGCCAGGAACACTGGGCAGTCCTGACCATACCCACAATGCCTGCTGGGGCTGCCCTGCGCTCACCACCGTCCTTGAGCCGTGACCACAGGGTCTGGGGTCCGTGGGGAAGGAGGGGGCGTTGGGGGGGACCGGGGACACAGGTGGGCAGACACTGAACCACAGTGGCAGGTGGGGAGGGCAGACCCCCTCCAGAGCCCCCACAAGGACATCAGCAGGAACCTCAGCTCAAGCCCTCGGCCGTCTCTCCCACCGCCCACCGGGCGCCCCAGCTCAGCCGAAGGCACTCGGGACCCCCCACAGCCACCCAGGGCTCCCTTTCTCCCCTTACAGCCCAGCAGCAGACCCTGGTGGCCCACCCCCCCCACCTTCACCGCCCCTCCCGGTCCTGGCCACCACCCTCTCCCGAGGGACCCCAGCATGGCACGCCAGTCACTGGGTCAGCACCCCTGGAACGAGAGCACAGCCCACAGGCCCGTCACCCCCGAGAGCGCCCCCCACCCCGTTGCCGCCTGCCAGTCCCGGCCCCTCACCCCACCAGGCCGTGCGCCTCAGGGCCTCTGCGCCAGCTGTTCTCCGCTCCCGGCCCACATCGAGTGACAAGGGACCCTCTCCCCTCACTCTGCGACACCTATCCTGCCTTATTTTTCTTCCCAGTATTGGCACCTTCTTGACATATGCTACATATTTACTGGCTTGTAGTCTATCTCCTTGATTTTAAGCCCCACAAGGGCAGTGTGTATGGCAGGGTTGAAAATAGAGCCTGGGCATTAACAAACATCCTTGAATTCAGAAGTGAGCGACCTATGAATGGGTGGTGGGTGCTGGGCGAGCCCAGAAAGTCACCATCTGTTCTGCTGGGGGTCCAGGCTGAGAGGGACTCAACCCCACCCCCGCCACTGCCACCGCTCTGGGACTGACCTTCACAGCCTCCCGCACGAGATGGGGGGACAGGGCAGGGGGACCTCATCAGGACTGCACATGAGCCCACGGCTGAGATCATGACTGCTGTTAACTTTACCCCGGTGGCTTCTGTCTCCGTGTGTCTCCCCCATTAGGGCAGGAATTTCTGGGGCTGGGATTAAATCATACTCGTGCGGTGGCCCCAGAGCGTCTCAGAGCAGGGTCCCTGCACGATCCCCCAGAGGGACACTGTGACACAGTATCTGGCCTTCCATTGGCAACACTGTGTCTCCCAAAGGTCACTGCAGGAAGGGCTTGGGATCTCTGGTTCACAGGTGTGTCCCTGGTTCACCGTGCAGGTGACACACGGTGTTGGGGGTAGTCCTGCCCCATCCTGCATCCAGTGGGAAACCAGGGCCCCCAACTCCAGCTCTGCTGCCTTGCGACCCCCCCAGGCCCCGCCCAGTTGTTCGCAGTCATAACCCGGGCACAAATGGGGTGGGGCTGCTGTGCCCTGGGCAGACCCTGCCCCGCCCCACAGTTGACCCACTGAGATCTTTCTGGAATGGGAATCAGATCACATCTCTTGCGTAAAGCCGGCCTGCACGCCTCCTCCGGTCCTCCTGCCGCTCCCTTGCCTCTCCTTGGCCCCTTCGTCCCTGCCGTCAGCTCCTTCCTGAACCCTCCAAGGAGCCACTGTGCTCAGTCTACATCGCGCTGTCTGACGCACAGCCCATGGCAGGTGTGAGGTGTGCAGGTGAATGGATTAAAATTCAGCAGAATCATAATCCCAGTTCCTGGGTCACAGTGGCCACGTTTCACTGCTGAAAGCCACGTGTGGCCACTGGAGGCTGTCGACTGTGGGTGGGAAAGAAATATTTCCACCATCACAGAAAGTTGTGGCCTGTGCTGGTCCACACTGCCCATCTTCGCCTGAGTCACCACAGACCTGTTTCCCTGGGCTCTCAGGGTCTCCCCCAGCCTCCCAGGGCCAGTGGTCAGGCCTCCTTCCAGAAGCACGTACTCCACACGGGAGTTCTCCACACTCCCCTGGTTTCCCACCTCAGCCGGCCTGGGTCCTCTCCCTTCTTCTGACCCCGTGGTGCTGGAGCCCCACCACCTGTGCCCTACACGTGTCTCCATGTCCACGCACTGTCTACATCTCCAGCCCCACCTGGGCTCTGAGCTTCAAGCTCATAGACACAACTCTTTCCAGTATCTCTGTCTGAAAGGTAACAGCATCTCTATCTTAACGTTTGCAAAATTCGAAACTCCTGAGAGGGCCCCGTTCTATGCAGTCCTCGCTCAGTGAAGGGGGTCACCGCCCGCCCATCACTCAGGTCCCTGCCCTCAACTCCCCAGCACTCTCCCAACGCTGTGCCCTCTTATCCTGACTTCCAAACACCCCAGAACCAACCACTTCTCCCACCACCCTGGGACCAGTGCCCACCGGCTCTTGCCTGGACGGCAGTATCGACTCCAGGTCTCCAGGCCTCATGCTTCACCCTCAGCAGAGCCATGGCAGACAGAGGGGTTCTCAGAAAATGCACATCAGAGCCGTTTAAACCTTGCCAGTGGTCCTGCGTGGCTCTCAGGATGCTCACACACACCTCAAGGACCCCCCACTAGAAAGCCCCTTCCCCTATTGGCCATCTCTCTGTTCACTGACGTCACTCCGCATCTGGCCGCCTCCAGCCGGCCCTACGGGGCACGGCTCACGCTCCCTCCCTGACCATCCCGCGGCCCCTGCCATCAACGCTGCAGCTGCATCACTGGCCCACCTTCCATGTGTGGCACCTGCAACAGCAGACGGGCACGTACAGGCTTCTGCGTTTACCTGTCTCCCGTGTCTTCATCACCAGACATGAGCCCCGGGGGAGGACAGGCTCCGTTCTGACCTCCATGGCTCCCCAGGGTCCATGTACTGGTTCAGAGAGGCCCAGAAGCTCAGGTGACCTGCACAGGGCCACCCAGAGCGCCTATCCAGCTCGCCCCGGGGGAAGGAGGGCTACCACCAGCCAGGCGCTTCCGGGGCACTTTCTGGGCCTGGGGTCTCAAGCTCCCTCCCGCGCTGGCTCTAGAGGAGTGGGACCTGGGGGCTATTTGGTTGAGTGGTTCAGCAGATGAAGCTGCCAGGGAAGGCTTCCAGGGGGAGGAGCTGCCACATGATGACCTCCAGGGCCAATCACAGGACAGCAGGCGAGGCCACCAGGAAAAGGGCGAAGGCCTCGTGCCGTCAGAGACGCACGCGGCAGTGTGTGTGTGGGGGACACTGGAACCCAAAGGAAAGCCTCCGACTCCCCCACCCTGGGGCCACCCACTCTGCTGAACCACATCCTGTGCCCAGATGCCACCTCCCCCAGTCCCAGCAGCCTCAGACGCCAGTCCAAGATGGGCGATGCCCAGAGTGTGGGACCAGGGGCAGAGGGTGGAGGCCCAGCATCAAAGCCACAGAGCAAGGTGAAGGGCATATTGTTTGTCCTTTCTGGGACTCTCGCTCACACTCTCCGTCCCTCTCTCCTCCCCGAAAGCTGCCCCGGGTCTATTGGGTGGAAATCTCCAGGGGTGGGGATCCTGAGAGGCCACAGCAGCTGCAACCCCAGGCCAAGGTAGGCCTCACTCCCCCGACCAGGCCTAGCGGTGGAGCCAGGTGTCCGCAGGCTGGCGCAGCCGGCGGCCCCAGGCTGAGGGGCGGGACGAGGTGGGGAGGCTGCAGTCCCGTCTCCAGTCTCCACACCAGGGTCACTTCTGTGCCAAAGGGCTCCCTGCTCGGTGGCAGGTCGGTGACTCAGCTCTGCCCTGGTCACATGGTCAGGCAGGCCTGGGAGAGGGGCAGGTGAGGTGGGCAGGGCACGCTGGGCTCCCCATGGGTCTAACAGCCTGGGCCTGCCAAGGCCAAGCTGAGCCCAGTCAGTGCCCCGGAGTCCGAGAACAGCCCAGCCTGAACCCACTGGCCACTGTCTGGTCCAGCTTGCTGTGTGGCCTTGGTGTCCCAGCTGTGGATGGTACAGCTCCAACCCTGGGACCCTGGGAGACCCACGAATGGCCTGTTGACACGCTTACACACACGGTACAGGGGCTGGACACACCTGCAGGGAAGACATTGTCATGATGGTGGGAGATACACAGACAAGTGGGGAGGGTCCCAGGCTGGGACTCCAGGGCTGGGGACCCCAGAGCACAGTCAGTGTTCTTCTCCATCTCCTTGCCCCCAGCCCCTCCTGGTCCCAGAGGAACCTCAACCAAGGCCTGTCCTGTCTATGCAGAACCGAACTAACCAGAGACACGCTTTCCTCTCCAATCTGGAACAGAGGGGAGCTCGAGGGTGTTCAGCAGCTCCCTATAGGACCCGGCTCCTTCCCGAGCACCAATATCAACACATCAAGCAGCAGCAGTAGGCAGGACTTGCGCCCAGCCCTGCCCACAGCACCGGAGTCCTGGGGCGAGTGGTGCCGATGACGGTGCCCGTTGACCCACAAACCACAGGGCGAAGGGGAGGCGCCACAGGGTGGGGGCAGGTGTAGGGGGATGGGCTTCGCTTGGGACTTGGTTGGGCCTGCCCAGGCCCGATAGGGGCGTGGGCAGGGACCCGGGGGCCAGAGGAGGGACCGTCCAGAAGGCCATCACAGGGCGGGGCAGGGAGGGTTGGCGAGGGCAGGCAGAGCCGCACTGGGGCTTTCCCAGGCTGGCCCAGGGTCACATGCACATGACGCGGACATGACCTTTTCTGAGCACCAGAACTTGTCTGGGGGACAAGAAGGAGTGAGGCCAGTGGAGCCCGAGGGTTGGTTCCAGGCAGAGCCCAAAACATCCTCCTGCCTGAGCTCCAGCTGGATGTTAAACCTGGGAATTGCAGGGCTCTGGGGCTGACAGGTTCCTGGAGACCCAACCCACTTCCACTATTCTGGAGCCTAAGAGGGCCCTCGACCCTGCCGGAGGCCACCGTGCCAGGCTCACCACACCCCTCACCGCTGACGCACTGCCCTGGCCCCGCAGATCAGATCTTGTCCGGCCCCCTCACTGATCTAGGGAGTCACTCGGGGTCTTAGGGCGACCCTCCCTGTGACCTCCAGCTTCACCAAACCCCAGAGGGGCTGTTCCGGATGTGCCAGGAAGTGGCGACAGGCGTCTCACAACTGTGGCTCGCCACAGATGTCCACATCCAGCTGGGGTCTGAGCTCACAGGAGTGTGTGCACACCCGGGGTGGGGGGGCGGTCTGGTGGAAAGGGCAGGAAAGGCAAGTCCCGTCTTCCCTCTTCATGGAGGCCAGAAGCTGGCTTGACTTGAGCCCCGTCCCGGCTCTCACACACACCCCTGCCAGGGAGCTCACCCCTAAACTTGGTCCTTAGGAGGGTCGGGTCGGGGTGGGGGATGAGCCTGTCAAGGGAGGGCTGATCCTTGCAGGTCAAGGGGCCACAACTAGAGGGGGAGACCAGAGCCTCCAGGATGGCCCCAGTTTCAGGACTGGGGAAACGGGGGGCCCCACCAGGTGTAACACATCTCTGGTGGCCCAAAGGGAGCCTGGAACAAAGCAAGGAGTCCAGGGGAGTGAGAGAGGGTCTGTTACTGACCTGACACGTGCTGCCCACTCTAGGCTCCAGCCACTGCCACCCAAGAGCACCATCCATTCCCTAGAGTCAGGGTACCTCTGAACCCCCACCCAGACCCAGCCCCCGATCGGAAAGAGTCCTATCCACCCGCCGGGGTGAGGCTGGGCCTCGCTGGCCCGGGACGCGTGGAAGGGGGCAGGTGTCAGAAGGTCGGGCCTGAGCGCCACCGGTCGGGAGCAGGAGACGTCCCGGGGAGCATCTCGCCCGCACCCCCTGTCCCCGCCCATCGGCCGGAACCGCACGTGGTGGGGTCCCGGCTTCTGGCCACCGGGAGGCCGGGCTCACCTGCGCGAGGTCATGTCTGCTGGGCTCAGGGTGCTCCGGCCGCACGGAGGAGGCCCCGCCTACCTCGAGGATCCGCCCACCGGAGCTCCGCCCACCTTAGAGGTCCGGCCCCTCCCGAGCTCCCTTAAAAGGAGCCGCGCCCTCAGGTCTCGCTACGGTACTGGGAGGTTGCACCAGTTCCCCAGGGCGCCGGGCTTCAGGACGAGGGGCTCACGCCACATCACGGGCTCGGAGGGCGAAGGCGCCAGGCGGCCCTGGTCCGAGAGGCGCGTTAAGTGATTAATTATGTGTCCTGTTCGTCTGGGTGCTTTCCTTCCAAGAACCTTTCGAGCTCCGCCTCCGTCCTGGGGGAGGAGGGGCTGCACTCCCCGCACCCTGGGTGGAGGGGCTCGGAGCTAGAGAAGCGGGTGGAACAGGTCCCACCGGCCCCGCGTCCCGGAGGGGGACCACAGAGGGGCGGAGGTGGGAGCCCACGTGATAACCAGCTCTTCCCTCTTAGCCGTCCTAGCTTGGGCTGCCGGCTCCCCTTCTCCCCACCTCTGCCACCCGCCTAGTCGCCACACTTCCTAAGTGATGCTGACACCCCCTTGACCTCAGGGCCTTTGCTCCTGCTACAAGTGCCCCCACCAGGCCGGCTTTCCCTAGGGCCCTCTGGCCAATCGCCTGGGCTCCTAACCTGGGGATCCCGTTAGGACCGTCAGGGCCTGCCCAGCGCCACGCCGCCCCCCCGCGCCCACCTTTCCAGGAGTGGTACAGCACCAGCTTGGAACCTTCTGCTGCTTGCAAGCCCTGATCCCAAATCACCACCACCAGTGCCGAGCGCAGGCTGGAGTGCCCCTCGCCCTCCTTGGCTTCTCCTCTTCCTCACTGTCCTGACAACCTGGAGGGTCCTGCACCCTCAGCACTGGTTGCCCCGAGAGCCCCTCCTTCTGGACGCATCAGCTCCCAGAGCACCCTCTCCTGGTCCTCCCACCGTGGGGGGCTCTTCTCCCCTCACTCAGCCGAGCCCACCTACTCCCTCACGTGCCCGGCCTCAGCCCAGCTTCCCCTCTGCTTGGTAGCCCACGGCCTCCTGGACTCCACTCAGGCGGCCTCAGCCCCTCAACCCAGCCACTCCAGACGCAGCAGGGGGCCTGCCCAGGTGCCCCTGCTCCTCAGTCAGTGCCTCCCCCTCCCTGTGTCCAGCCCACACCGGCCCACCAGGGTCCCCTTCCCTCAGGCCTCACCTCCACCCCATCCTGGCTCCCCCAGAGGCCCTCCTTGCCCTTAGTACCGCCAGCCCGCTCTCCTCGCAGCCCCTCTTCCCATCCTGTGCTCACAGACACCCGGACGTAGGCTGATACATGTGCAGACGCATACACACATGCACACGTGGCGGGGGCTGCAGCCTGCCCGCAAGGCCCGCCATCCCTAAGGAGGCGACCTGGGGTGCAGGCCTCACGGGCCCACCCGGCCAGCCCCTTGCACAACAGTATGCGCACTCGCCGCTCAGGGTCTCCTCGCCAAAAGCAGCCCCCACCCCAGCACAGGACCCCCTCCTCCATCCAGAGCCACCTAAGAGAGCCTGAAGCCCGCATGCCACCATGAAGCTCAGCGAGGAGCTCCCGGGACAGGAACTGGCCGGGTGGGCGAGCGCAGGGCCAGGAGGGGTTGAGCGCTGTGGTGTTGGTGTGGACAGATGCAAGCACCTCTTGCAAGTGTTCAGACTTTATTTCACGGTGATTGACACAAACACAAATTGGAGTTAGTAACAGGACTTCTGAGGCTCCTGCAGCCTCTGAGCCTGACAGCCTGGCTGGGCTGGGGGAGGGGCTGGGGGAGGGGCTGCCACCCCCGCCAGGACAGGTGAGGGCGGCTGTGGGGACGGGACCAGATGAGACCTAACATTGCAGTTTAAGGCGTCTCTGGCTTTGCAGCCGTCTCTGCCACCCCGCACCTGCCCCTTGGTGTTGCCTAGACGCCCAGCCCGCCCCCGGTCACTCCTGGATAAGGACAACCCCTCCTCACACCACAACTGGACAGCTTTGCTGTGCGGCGTCCTCAGCTGCCCTTGGGCCAGGACAGGAAAGACAACAGCCCTGCCACCCCAGCTGTCAAATAAAATCAGTACATAAAGACTCTGCGGTTGGTGGCCAGGCCTGGACGTGCATCCTCAGGAGGGGATGCTGGCCCCCCCCGGCAGGCAGGCAGTGACGTCCACCACATCACAAGTGGCCCCACGCCCTCTCAGGGCTCCTCGTGGGGCCTTGGGGGGAGGAGGGGGGACACAGCCATGTCCAGGGTGGCTGGGTGGATGGGCAGGGCCAGCTGCGGGCCAGGGTGCCCTGAACAGGCCTGTGCCCGGCCTCTGCTCTCCAGTGCCCTGGGACAGGTGGACTCAGCTGGAGGGAGGGGCACAGCATGGCGTCAACAGTGACATTGTTTCACAGGACTGGCACAGGAGGCCTGGGCTCGGCGGGCCCTGGTGAGGCTGGTCCCGCCCAGCATAGGCAGGGAGGAGGGGAGGCTCAGATGGGAACCCAGAGAGGCCCCGTGGGGCTTGCACAGAGGAAGGGCACCCTAAACCCTACAGTGCCTACCTGCTCTGGGGACACAGGCCTCGCCAGATGGAACATGGGCAATGTATGTATGCGGGGCCTCCGACAGGCTGGGGAACACAGGGGCCAGCACGAGTGGATACTTGGGGAAGGCACAGCCTGAGAGGCCAGGACACGGTGTCCCAAGGCAGAGGGGCACGTCCCGAGGCTGCTGAGTGCGCCAGGCCCTCCATGTGCAGCATTCCTCCCCCGACCCCTTGGAGTCCCTTGGCACCAAGTCTGTCTCTGCAGCGCGCCTGCCTGGACGGGAGGGAGGCCGGGCCAGCAGTCCCTCCGGCTGACACATAGGCAAGAAAATCATATCAAAAAAGCAACAAGTTTACAAAAATAGAAAATAATTACAGCAGGGTGGGTCGTGGCTGCATTGTGGCTCACGGGGCAGGACAGGGCCGAAGGTCCGGCTTGGTGACGGCATCCTCCAGCAGGTTCAGCGGGCGCCGACCCACCACCACGTCCCGCAGGCAGCCCACGAAGCCCGTGCCGTAGGCCTTGGGCAGGGCCTGGCCCACAGGCAGCTTCTCTAGGCCACCTGCAGGAAGACAGAGGAAAGGTCACCGGGCTCAGTGACAGGCAGGCCGGACACTGGCGGGCAGAGGGCCCCACTGCATCTGAATGACCAGGTGAGTTACCTGCAGCCCGCCAGTGCCCGGGGGTGACCAGGGGACCAGCAGACGAGCTCCAGCCTCCTGGCCCCACACCACCCAGGGCACAGCAGGGGCTAAGACAGGAGGGGAGAGGGCCCCACCCCAGCCAGCCCATCTGCTGTCCTGGATAGCACTGACACGGGTGCCACTCTTCGTTGTCAGCTCCAGGGGATGGGACCTGTCCCTCAGAGACCCTTCGCTGTCCCTCCCCTGGCTTCCCCCCCACCAATCACTCACCCAACCACAGGGCTCCATCTGTGTCCAGCTGCGTGGCACCCAGTGGGGAGGAACCAGTCACAGGGGCCTCATTGCCCACCTGAAGGGAGCCTTCCCTCTGTTCCCTGGGGGCGTGGTGGGTGGGGTGAGGCCATCAGGTGGCTCCAGGTCCTGGTCCCTCCATCCCTTTCGCCCCAACACCACACCCTGGGGACCGTCACCAAGTGTCACCCCTGGGGGCCAGGATGGAGTGGCACTGACCCCAGGAGAGCACGAGATGGCCAAGGGCAGGGGGACCTCCTGTGGGTCAAGCTTTGCTGGAGGGGACGGCCAAGGCTCAGACCAGAGGGACATGTCCCCAGCCGGCGTCTGGGTAGAGCGGGGAAACCCCTTTCAGATCAGGGGTTCCCTGGCCATCACTGTTTCTCCTGTACCCTCTCATCCCTCCTCCCGCGCTGGCAGTGACCTCAGGTCGGGCCACCAGCCCTCCTCGCCCTCCTCCCCCTAACAAACTCCTACCCTAGCCACGAGTGGCCAGGCATGCCCTGGCCGGGCAAGTCCAGGCAGCGCCCGCTGCTATTCTCGGTGGCCCCAGGCTCCCTGCTGACCTGTGTGCCCTGACCCGCAACCAGCGGTTGGTGCTGACTGGTACAGTGGAGCGCAGCACCATGGGCTGGGAGCCCAGGTCATAAGCCAGTTGCAGGCGCCCGTCCACGATGGCCAGTGCGATGTAGTCGGCCCGCTCTGTGGCTTTGCCACTCCACAGCACCAACCCCTGCGTGGCCTCGGTGCGCAGGCTCAGCTCAAAGTAGTTGCTCTGTAGCGCCTTCTCGCTGGTGGGCAGAGGGCTGGTCAGGACCTCTTGGGAGGGTGGTGGGGATGGGGTAGGGGTGGTAGGAAGGTGAGGGGCATGACTACAGAGGCCATGAGGGCTAGTGGTGCCACCGGGGCAGCTGGATGGGCAGCTGGTGGACACCACCAGTGGGACAGATGGGCCGAGAGATGGATAGTGGGAGGTGGGGCCAGACGGGCAATCAGAGGAGTGAGGTGGACAGACACAGGGACAGCTCGGCAGAGAGATGCTCAGAGAGATGGGAAGGCAACAGGCAGACGGCAGGGGCCAGGGGCCGCTGCTCACCTGGGAAGGGCCCTGGAATCCAGAGTTTCAGGGCTTAGATGCAGGAAGAGAGGGAGGCAGGTGAGCAGGGGCACAGACAGGCTGTAGTGTGGGGTGGGGCGGGACCCAGCAGCAGCCCCTCCCCACACCCCGTCTCCACCAGTGGAAGGCAGGCGGAGCAAGCATCCATGGAAGACACACAGGACCCTGGGGTGTCGGCTCCACCCACCACAGAGCCCTAGCCATGACACATGCAACACACATGGGCAGACACAGAGCTGGTAGGCACGGCCCAGGCCAGGTGCAGAGGAAACAGCTGGGGCACGGGCGACACAGAACGAAGACCGAGGGCCCCTGGTCGGGAGAGACCCCCGGATGGCCCCCCATACACGTGGGTGTGCGCACACATGGGAGCACATGGACTCGTGTGCACACTGAGACACACGTGCTCGTGTATGCACACAGACACGTGGGCACGAATGTGCACGTTTGCAAGTGTGCGCACGCGCACACGCTGTGCCTGTGCCACGCGGCGAGGGGAGTAGTTGCAGGGGGCATTCCACGCATCTGGGAAGGGGCGGCTCCCCACTTTCAAGCGGGGAAACGGAGCCCCGGCAGCACCAACAGCTCCCCCGAAGCCCCGTCCTCCTCCACTGGGGATGGAAAGTTCTGCCCTCGCCCACCCTGGGATGTGCTGCCCGGTGGGTGGGGAGCAGAGGATGGTGACAGTGAGGGTGGAGGCGGAGCTACTTACGCTGGGATCTCATTGGTCAGTTCGCTTGGAATCAAAGAGACAGAGACAGTGAGAAGGAAGGAGGGTGGAGGAGGGGCGGAGGTGGGCACAGAGCCGGGGGCCGGAGTGGAGGGTCCCGCAGCTAGCCCTGTGCGGCTGCGCAGACAGGACCAGAGAGCGGAGGGCGGAGGGGCGCCTGGCTCCGGAGGGCACACTACCTCTCTGCCACGGCGTTGAGGTACTCGATGTAGGTCCGTCCGTCAAAGGCCAGTGTGTCCAAGTCCCCGGCCGACTTCTCAATCAGGCCTGAGAGACAGCGGGGTGAGTGCGGTCTCGGGCAGGCTCCCCCCGCCCCGTCCAGCCTTGGCCCTGTGCCAGAAGCGCTCACCCTTCTCGCAGTGCAGCCCTGAGAAGCCCCCAGGACACAGGCACTCGTAGGAGGCCTCCCGAGGGAGACAGGAGGCCCCGTTGAGGCAAGGGTGACCCCCGGCCTGGGTACAAGGGTGGTCTGCAAAGGACGAGACACCCACCGCCCGCACCACGTGCTCCCGGGTCAGCAGCTGGCGGCCGTTCAGGGAGACCTGGGGACGGGAGCGAGAGCCTCTGTCCAGCCTGCCCGGGCGGCCCCCATCCCAGGAGGACAGAAGCCCCTCTGGGATGGGCCCTTCCTCGAGACTGTGCCAGGGCGCCGCCCCCGCCCCACGCACCAGCTGGATAGCACCATCCAGGCCAGAGGACACGGCGGCTGCCCGGGCCAGCTTGCTGAAGTCAGGGGCCCCCCCCACGTAGAGCGGCTCCTTCAGGTTGAGGACGGTGTGCGGCACCTGGGGGGAGGTGCAGCGGGCTGAGGGGTGTGGAGCCCACCCACCGTGCAGGAACAGCTCGAGCCCCAGACCAGGGCCCGCCCGCGGT
Source organism: Aethalodelphis obliquidens (assembly GCF_003676395.1). NCBI lineage: Eukaryota > Metazoa > Chordata > Mammalia > Artiodactyla > Delphinidae > Aethalodelphis > Aethalodelphis obliquidens. Next base: position 52,614,644 of record NW_020837953.1, read on the forward strand.
GATGACCCACCCCGCGCCCTCCAGCCTGCTGGAAGCAGCGTTCATCACAGACAAGGCCACACGGGCTTAGTGGGGGCGGAGCTACGCTAGGGGCGGAGGCGGCAGAAGAGGAAGGAGGCAGGATGAGAGGAGACGGTACCTTGCGGGATTTCTGGCATCCGAAGAGCGGAGAGCGGAGAGCGGAGAGCGGAGAGCGAGCGGGGTGGGGTTGCAGAGCGAGGGCCAGGGAGCAGTGAGAGCAGAGAGGAGACACAGACAGAGGCCCAGGGCAGAGGAGAGAAAACAGTTCAGTGAGCTCGGGCTATGGGGCGGGGCCGCGCGCCTCCCGGGAGGGGGAGGGCGGCGGCGAGCAGGGGGGCAGCCCTGGAGACACTCGCTCAGCTCACCGGGGACTCCCCCAGCACACGGGGCCCATCGTCGACCCGCATGGCTCCTTTGCGTCCGTTTCGCTCCAGAGAGACCCTGGTCCAGGCGCCCAGGGCCACTGGCTCCTTGCTCCTGGAGGTGGGGTGGGGCGCCGTGAGCGCACTGGGGCTCTGCCGGCCTGCCCGGCAGGGGCCTGAGGCCAGCCCCCTGCACCCCGTGAGGCCCACCTGATGACCGCTGCCCCCTTGCCCAAGTCGTAGCGGAACTCCAGGACACGGTCGTGAAGTGCCAGCGACACGAAGTCGCCCTTGCCGTCTGTCTTCTGCCCGTTGTAGAGGAGCAGGCCGCTGGGACCCCGGGCCAGGAACACCACCTCCAGCGCCATCTTCTCCCTGGGGTCACATGAGGGCAGGCAGGGGTGTCTCGATGCCCCCTCACCCCATGGCTGGATGGGGTTGGGGGCCGCTTCCCCTCATCGACCCCTCTGCCCAACTGACCCCAGGTCCCGCTCAAAGGTGTGCAGGCCTTTCAGCTCCAGGTAGGAGAAGCTGCTGAAGTCGGCCAGGAAAGGCTGGCTATTCTCGCGCTCTGAGACTGCGAGGACAGGAGACGATCACACAGGGTGCCGGGCCCTGACCCCAGAGCCCCAGAGCCCCCACCGCCCTCCCTGCCCTGAGCACCGCTGTCCCCACCTGTCTGGCAGAGGCTGCCCTCCCGGCCCCGAGGGCACTCGCACTTGGCCTCGCCCTGGGGCAGCACGCGGCAGGGGGCTGCCCCATGGCAGGGGTTCGGCTGACAAGGGTCCTTCTCGTCAGCACAGGTCGGGCCTGGAGGGAGGCAGGTTGGGGTCCCGGGAGGCCTGAGTTCCAAGCACAGACACACAAGTCCCCCCAGCACCCGGCCCAGGGCCCGCCCTCACCAAAGCGGCCGGGTAGGCACCGACAGTGGAACATGCCGGCCTCCAGGGCCTGGCACGGGGCCCCGCCGAGGCAGGGGTTAGGCACACAGGGGTGGTCCCCGCACTCGCCCACTCCAGAGCTTCGGGTCGCAGACCCCTGCCAGTCACTCAGCTCCAGCTGCTGGTTGTTGACGTCCAGCAAGCGGATGCAGCCCCTAAGCCCGACGCCGACAGAGGTCCGCTCGAGCACCCTGCCACCGAGATGAGAGGGTCAGGGGCCACAGGCCAGAGACCAGAGCTGTCTGTCCTCTCTCACAACCAGCTGTGCCACGGGCGTCCCTCAGTCAGCCGGGGTCGTGAGTCAGGGCTGCTACCCGTCCCCGACCCCTCTTTTGGTCCTCACAAGATGGACAGTCAACCCACAGAATCAGGAGGCGGGTTGGGCTGAGTCAAGGGTCGGGACTGAGGGTCAGGGCCAGCCCAGCCCCTCCCAGGTGATGACACGGCAGCTTGGTCCTCAGCATCAGGACAGAATCGGGATCACGGTCAAGGGCTGGGGCTGCGGCCAGCGTCACAGCCGTGGTCCACACCCACACTTCCAACCCCTTTGCTATCCACAGGGAGCTTGGACCTCCTGGATGCCACCCCAAGAGTCAGGGATCAGGGCCAAGGTCGGGGGTCTGTGGTCGGGGCCACACCACCCTCCTCCATGCTCACACGGAAGCCTGGTCCTCCGGGACGCCACCCACAAAAAGGTCCATGTCCAGGTTGAGGCCGTCAGTGCCACTGGGGCTCTGGCCCAGGACAGGGGTCTCACCGTCCACCGAGAGAGTGCCCTGGCGCCAGTGCCGAGACAGCTCCAGGTGATGCCACCGGCCGGGCTGCACGGGCACTGAGCTGGTCAGCACCGCGGGCCCCGAACCTGTGTCGAACCTGGGGGGCGGGAACAGGCGCTTGGGACAGCCAAACGGAGCCAGGACCACGGGCTGGCCCTGCCCTCCAACCCCCACCCTCATCCCTGACCCCCCCAACCGCCCGCCACCCACCTGAGCTGCACGCGGCCCCCCAGCAGCGCCAGTGCCAGGAAGTCCTTGCCCCGGGCATTGCCGTTATACAGCAGCAGACCCTGGGGCTCCAGCGCCCGGAATTCAAGCGCCAGACGCAGGGTGTGGTAGGCACGGAGGGTGGGGAAGGCCAGGAAGGAGTGGCCCCCGAAGGCCGGCACGGAGGGGCGTGGTGCTGCAGGAGACGGAGGGGCAGTGGAGGGCACAGAGGACCCAGCTGCCCGGGCTCTGACTGCCGGTCCGAAACCCCCAACCCTGTCCCCAGCGCTGGGCCAGGGAGTCCAACCGGCCGCTCACCCCAGCCTGGCCCCCCTGCCCGGCCCCCCACTCCCGGCGGCCCGGCCCTCCCCAACCTGGCCCCCTCTGCCTCCCTGCCCCTCCCCCGCGTGGATGACCTTACCCTGCTCGCAGACAGCGCCCCCCCTGCCCGCTGTGCAGCGGCAGGTGAAGTCTCCACCTGAGCCCTGGTCCTGGCAGGTCCCCCCGTGGAGGCAGGGCTGGGAGTCACAGGGCCTTGGGGGCTGCAGGATGCCTGGGGGCGAGGGCCAGTGTGCAGGCATATGGCTAGGGGCAGGGGTGGGGGGTTGGCGCGCGGTGAAGGGCACTGTGATCCTGCTGACGGGCCGGCTTGTGTGACTGGGATAGAGGGCCCGAGGGGTCACAGCTGAAGGTGGCAGGCGGGCCACAGTGGTGGCTCTGGCCGTGGCTGCAGCAGGGGTGGCTCCCGTGAAGAACGCAGGAAACCAGTCTGGGGGTAGGGGAAGCTGTCAGGATCCGCAAGGAGCAGGGATCCCAAGCGCAGTGCGCGGCGTGGGGGACGGAGGGTGGGGACAAGCTGTGGCTGGCGGCCGGACCAGGCTCTCACCGAAGTCCATGAACCGCACGTGTTCCTGCAGAGGCCGCCTCACGCCCAGTGACCGGCGCCTGGATGCCTGGATCTGCCGGACCAGGGCCTGGCACACATCGGGTGCCCTGAAGGCTGTGGCTGGTGGAGGAGGGACCCTGAGCATGGTGGAGGCCAGGGCAGCCCCCCACTTCCCGGAGGGCCTGGGGTGGGGGCTCACTGGGGTCGAAGTGCACATCCACGATGGCTCGGACGGAGTCGCCGGGCCCCAAGTCCCGCAGGCGGACACTTCGAAAGTCCTTCTTAAGGTCCGAGTTCCGGAAGAGATCATCCAGCTGCGGGTGGAGAGTGAGTTAGGGCTCCGGGAAGCTGCCCAGGCTGGACTGTTGGGCCCTCCTCCCGCCCCCACAGCGCTTCTCTGGGTCTGTCCTGGGAAAAAGGCCAGTGGCTGGGTAGGGGCTGCCACCCTGGCCACGGCCCCACACTTACCGCGCTCTCGATGCTCCTGGCCGTCTCCCCAAACAGCTCGGACTTGGGGTCGGCCATCTCCGGCGTGTAGAACAGCTCCTGCCCCTCAACCCCCTCGAGCTCCAGCACACCCTGGAACACCTTGGTGGCTGTGGGGGAGGGAGCAGTGAGGTCCTGCCCGGCACCTGCCTGGCCTCTGGGCCAGCCGTGGGCACAGGCCCCAGCAGTGAGCCACGCGGGGTGCAGGGCGGGTGGCGGTTAGTCAGATGGTCATGAGGTTAGTGCGGACCCCGGGGCAGGGCTGGCATCGGTTACCAGACAGACTCCTCGGAGCAGTGCCCCAGGCCGGCTTGCACAGGAAAAACAGGTTAGCCACGGGGTCCTGGGCACCCACGCGTGTGCGGGGGCCGAGAACACACGTTACGTGTGCATGTACTGAATCCCCAAGACCGCCTGCACATGTGGGCTAAAATCAGAAGATCACAAAGCCTGGGCGCCCACCTGCTGGACAGGCCTGCGGCCGGGAGGAGAGACAGCGTCTCTGGATGTGTCCAGGCCATTCCACACGCTCCACCCAGGCCCCCGGCCACCCACTCACCAGGACAGTTGGAGCCCTCTGCGTCCAGTGAGGGTGTCTTGCCATCTGAGCAGCAGCCCATAGGCGAGTTGTAGCAGGACGCCCTCTCCATGGGTGGCCCGGGGGTCCCAGCGCTGTCTCTCTCAGGGGGCTCGAGTCCTGGGGAGGTGCCGTCTGAGCCCAGCCCCAGATGCAGCCCTCCTGGGCCCTGCCCCCACGTCCCGGAGCCTGTGCTCACCTCCTGAGCCAGCCGCACTGGCCTCCAAGTCACCACTCAGCTCCTCGTCGCCACTCCCATCGGCGCTGCCAGATTCGCCAAAGGCAGATGTGGCGAGGCTGGCTGCCGGGGAGGGGGCCGTGGGAGGCATGGTCAGCACAGGCCTTGCGGCGGTCCTGGGGACGCTGGCAGTGGTCCAAGGTTGCGATGCGGGTCGAGCGGTGCTGCTGGGAGCCGGGGGGAGGGCGCCGGGTGGAGGCAGCAGCACCTTGCTCAGGTCAAGCCCTGAGGGGGCCACAGAGGCAGATGTCGGACGGGGGCCGGAAGTGATGTCTTCTGTAAGGAGAGGAGATTCCAGGTGGCGGGGCCGGTGGTCAGAGCAGGGTCAGGCCTTCCTGGTCAGTCTGGGGCAGTGGGTGAGGCCTTACCCTGGCAAGGGCCGAGGCTCTGGATAGAGATGTCCAAGCCCTGGCGGCAGGCGATGGTCCTCAGCTGGCACTCGTCACCGTAGGTGACTCCATCTGACCCACAGACCTGGGGCACAGGACACGGATGCTGGGGGGAGGCCCCTCCGCACCCCTCCACCCTCCACACTACCCATCCCTCACCTTGGTAGCATTGGCCCCTGGACAGGCGGGTGTTGGGCATACGCAGTGGGCGGAGCCAGCCTCCTCCACGCAGGACGCCCCGAACTCACAAGGCATCTCAGCACAGGTCTTGGGTGCCGGGGAGCCTGGGGCACAGACACGGGAGAGCCCACTGGCTCAGGAAACCCCGTCCCTATGACGGCCTCATCCCCAGCACAGGGGGCCAGGGGCAGTGCCAGGTCTGGCCCTCACCTGTCTCACAGCCAGCAGGGCCCAGGGCACGGCCGTCTGGACACTGCCCGCACCTGGGTCCGGCCACCCCGGGCTTACAGGAACACAGCCCGGTCATCTGTTCACAGTCGTCCCGCACGGCCCCCTGGGGGTCACAGCTGCAGGCTGGGAGGCAGGAGAAGAGGCTGAGACCTGTGTCCGGCTTCCCCGCGGGCTCCAGGGCCTGGCCCAGCCCCTGCCAGGGGGGATGAGGAAAGCAGGGACAGGGTGGGCAGGCAGCAGTGCTCAGCTGGGGACCGATCGTGGGCCCCGTCACTCACGGGTACAGCCACTCCGGCCATCGGTGACAATGCCACGGAAGTTCCAGAAGCCGGGCTCGCAGCGGTCACACTTGAGGCCCCCCACGCCCGGGCGGCAGGAGCACTGGCCTGTGGCCGGTTCACAGGTGCCACCGTAGGAACCGTGGGGGTTGCACTGGCACGAGCCTGCAAGGCCAGGGCAAGGCAGGGTCACCGCAGCTGCGTGGCTCTGCCTGGCTGCGGGTCAGGGCCAGGCTCGGGTACTCACTAGGGCAGCCGGCCAGGCCCACGCCCCGGGCAGCAGTGATGTTGTCCAGGCAGCAGCCGTAGGGGCTCTGAGCGCAGTGCAGGGGAACCGCAGGCAGCAGCGGGGCCAAGGTGGGGGCTGCAGGGAGGGGCAGGGGTTGAGATGCCAGGCAGGGCCAGACGCTCCACCTGGGCACGGCCCCTCTGCCTCAACCGCCCCCACCCTCACCACTCAGCCCTCCAGATGCCGGCTCCCACCAGGGCCCATGGGTCTGCAGCTCGGGTCACAGGCGGGAACCCCATACCGCACATGAGAACAATGACGTGTCTGCACACCGAGTACCAGCAACATGTGAAACGCCCACAGATAGTGGACGTGAAGCCCCGTGCACACACATACAACCAGAGCCACACGCTCGGATTAGCAGGCCTTTGCAAGGTGGCAGGCACACATGTACACCACATTCCCCCGCGCACAGACACACACAGGAGCACCTGTGCGTGCACAAAGATACAACGATTGCCGGTCACCATCAGTCTCCTCCCAGAAGAAAAAGCGCCCGGAGGGTGGGCCTCGCTGGTTCACTGATGCCCCCTTGCACACAGTAGGTGCTCAGTGCACACTTGCTGACTGGCAGGCACACACGTCCACGCACCACAGCTGCACAAATGCGGATATACACTAACAGCACACACTGCAAACACGATACACGTGTTCACACACGCCCACCACAGCATACACGCAACAACTTCGAACAAGACATGGACCCCCACAAGCCTCACACCCGTAGGCACACGTACCTTTGAACAGGCACATGTGTGCCCACACACAGCCGGACACGCCCGCACGCCCACTCACCACTGCAGGCTCCCTGGGCCACGACGTACAGCTCTGGCCGCGATTCACACCTGGCCTTCTTCAGCTCACACTCGGTGCGGTAGGTGACCCCGTCCGAGCCGCACACCTGCAGGAAGGGTGTCAGGGCAGGTGTGGGCGGTCACGGCCCCTGCCTCACTGCCCAGTGGGAGTCAGGGGGGGGGGGCGCCTCACCGGGCTCCTCAGGACGCTCTGGCAGCTGAAGTCGCAGACGCACGGCCCGTCCTCTGAGTCCTCATCCCAGATGCCACCTCGCTGCTGGCACAGCTCCTGCCCACACTCACCATGCTCTCCAGAGCCCGAGCCTCCCGAGCCGCACTCGGCTGTGGGGAGGAGGCCAGATCATCTCGGGGTCCCAGCCGAGGCTGGCGCCCAGCAGCCCACACCAGCTGCCCCCGAGCCTACCCTGCTCACACGGCCCCGCCCGGGCCTCCTCTATCTGCATCTGCTGCTGGCAGGCCGCCTCGCGGAGCTCGCAGGAACTGCGGTAGGTCACGCCGTCGCTGCCACACACGGGGCCGGGCGGAGGGCGCTCGCACCGGGGACACACGCACCGCCCCGCCGAGCACACGGCCCCGAAGGCGCACACTGTGTCTCCGCAGGTCTCTGCAGAAGGCGGGGCCGGGCGGGGGTCAGCTGATACTGGGTGGAGGAGGCACGGGACCACAGCCCACCGGGCGCCCCCAGCCCCACTCACGGCAGGGTCCAGCCAAGGCCACGGGACCACAGCCCGCCAGGCGCCCCCAGCCCCACTCACGGCAGGGTCCAGCCGAGGCCACGTGCAGGCTGATCTGGCGTGTGCAGGCGTGCACGTGCAGCTCACACTCGCTGGCATACGTGCGCCCGTCAGAGCCGCACACGGGCTGGGCCGAGGCCACGCACTCGGAGGGGCACACGCAGCGCCCGGTCTCAGCCTCACACAGGGCTCCAAAGCGGCACTGCCCACAGCGGTCTGGGGAGGACGCTCCATCACCACAGTGGCGAGGGCGGCCACCCCCCAGCTAGACCCACTCACCCACCACTGACCACAGGGTCCTCGGCGAGCCACCCGGATCTCCCGCCCAAGGGCGCAGGCCGTAGCCTCCAGCTCGCACGTGCTGCCGTACGTGACGCCGTCGCTGCCACACACAGGATCGTAGATGCCTGAACACGCTCGCTGACACGCACACTCGGCTTCCCCATTCTTCACAGCACACATCGCCCCGAATGGACACTGCACCCCGCGGCACGGGGACGGGGGCTGGTCTGGGGAGAATGTGGGCACTCAGCAGGGTCCCCACCTGCTCTCCTAGGCGACGCGCAAAGCCCCCAGCCCCACGCAGCAGACCCTTTCCCAGGGTGGGGATGGTGTGGGAAGAGTGGACCAGGAGGAGGGCGGGATGCGCAGGACACAGCAGAGAAAGGGACAGACGCGGACACACGTGGGCAGGGACACAGACTCAGACGGCCCCAGGTCCCGGCGTGAGTGTGGGGTGGGGCTGCCCTCTAGACGCAGGAGCGTCTGGACTGGTCTCAGGGGCTGGTGGGAGGGCCAGCTTTACCAGCCCACCCAGGCCACTGACCCTTGACCACCAGCAGCCCTGGGACACCCATGCGTGGGGGTGGGGGTGCTCTCTCTGTGGGGGGAGGAGTCTGCAACCCAGAGCCACACCCAGGGCCACACGGGGGAGGAGGTGTCTGTCCACTTGCTCTGAGGACCGCAAGGCCAGGCAGCAGCGAGCCACCCCCCCCTGCCGCGCGGGGGGCAGACCTCGGGCTGTGGGCTCCTGGCGGCAGGCGCGGTACCTCATCCTGCCAGCAGGTCAGGCTGGAAGACACAAGAGGTGGACCCAAGAGGGAAGGGAGAGCAGAGGAGAGGAAACAGACGCAGAAAGAGAGACCGGAAAGATGGGCAGACCGGCCGACGGGGACGGAGGTAGAGGTGGGCAGAGCCCCAGTCCACTCAGGACGCGCTGTCTCTGCCCATTCCTGGTCCCTCGAAGCCCGACTGAGACGCTGCCTCTAAGGGGGCTGTGTGTCCCAAGAGTGTGGCACCTGGAGGACTTGAGGGCTGTCGGGCAGGTCCCAGGGAGCCTGCCCACGGACCCCTGCCTCTGCCGCACATCCTCCCAGGTGCTGCAAGCACGTCCCTGACAGATGCCACCTCCCCAGAGCCCGCTGACGGGCAACAGCCCTGCCAAGGCTCCCCAGAGTGACCAGCTGTCGCCCACAAGCCCAGGGAGGAGAAGCATGACTCAGGATGGAGATGGCATGTGATGACAGGCAGCAGGGACTGCCGGCCCAGCCTGCTCGCAACACGGAGCCCACCCACGGTGCTCACCACACGGGCCCTGGCGTTTGGCGGGGATGCTGCGCTGCTGCTGACACTCGGCCTGCTGGCGCCAGCAGTCATTGTCATATGTGTGCCCGTCGTGGGCGCACACGGGTTTGTAGGCCCCATCGCAGATGACACGGTCGCAGGAACAGCGGGGGCGGCCTCGGCGGGACAGGCACACGGCACTGAACTTGCACGCCTCTGGGCACTGGTCTGGGGGGGCAAGGAGATCAGAAGAGCCAGAGTACCACGCCAGCCCCCACTCTGGGATGTGCAGGGGACCCACGGGCACACGAGGTGATGAGTGGGGACCCATGAGGCATGCAGGGGAGGGTGGGGACAGGCGGGGCCCTGGGTCATGCAGAGTGCCAGGACGGGGCCCTCCCCCAGGAGCCGCCCACCTCGAGGCTGGCACTGGCCAGAGCGCACTTTCTGGAGGAGGAGGCCTCGGGTGGCCCCGGTTCGGCCCATGATGCAGTCGTTACCATAGGTAACCCCATCATCCCCACACACGGGCGCCTGCCTCGGAGGGCAGCTCTCTGGCCGCGGGAGCATCTCGGGGCGCCGCGTGCGTGGGTCCACACGGCAGATGAGGCTCAGCTCGTTGAGGGCGCCCTTGCAGGGGTCTGGGGGCGGGAAGGCGGAGGTCAGGGCACTGCCGCAGTGTGCACACACTGACTGAGGTCATGCTACACGCACAGGGGTAGCGCTCACCGCAAGGGCCGTCGAACTTCTTGAACACGTTTTCCTGGTAGGCGCAGGCTTGGCGCAAGAGCTGGCACTCGCTGGGGTAGTCAGTGCCGTCACTGCCACACACGGGGCCCTCGGGGGCCCCGAGGCACGTGGCAGGGCACAGGCACGTGGCTGTCAGTCCATCTGCGGAGCGCGCACAGGTGCTGCCAAAGCTGCAGGTTACATTGGAGCAGGGGTCCCTGGTCCCTGTGGGCGGAGCAGGGTGGGGTCACACTGGCCGGCGGCCGGCCCTCCGCGCACCCCCTCACCGCAGGCCCCGCCCTCCTCATCCCTCCTCACTCAGGCCCGCTCCAGCCCCGCCCCCGCGCCCCGCCAACTGCAGGCCCCACCCCCGTCACCACAGTCCCCGCCCCTCTGCATCCCCCTCACCAAGGCCCCGCCCCGCACTCACCGCAGGGCCCCCGGCGCAGCAGGCGGATGCGCCTCTGCTGGCTGCACTGCGCCCGCTGCAGCTCGCACTCGTTGCTGTAGGTGGAGGCATCCGAGCCGCACACGGGCGCCACCACGCTGGGGCAGGAGCTCTTCTTGCACACGCAGGAGGCTCGGCCCGGCTCCTCCGCGCTGGGCTCGCAGACGGCGCCGAAGCCACACAGCATTCCTCGGCACGCTGCGGATGGGGCGGAAGACGCGACGGGGTGGGTAGGGGCCCGGCCCCTGCCGCCTCCAGGCCCACGGTCATCATGCACACAGTCCAACGTCCGCACACCTGCCAGGATCTTGCACGGACGGTCACACATGCACATGCGTGCCCACCCATGTTCGTGCTGGCGCTCACAGGAACCCCGGGTGCGCCCATCACAGCCAGGGCCTCGTGCCCTCCCCCTCTCAACAACCTCCGTCCCCCCGCAGAGCCTTCTCTGCCCCCGCCCCCCTCAGCCCCGCAACTGTGGAAGGGGCATTGCATCTGCTCCTGACCCACTCCCCACACAGAGGACAGACAGACAGCCCCCAGGCCGACTCTATCACAGGGAATCAGCATCCCCACCTCAAAATCAAAGCCCCTCTTCCGACTGTGACCTACTCCTCATAACCCCGGACCGCCCCGCCCCCTCCCTGGGAGCTGCTCCAGTGTCCCCGCCCACACCTGGCCCCTGCCACCTCCCCAGGGACCAGCTCCTCTGCCTTTCATGGACCGGCCTGAGGTCATACAGCTGCAGGACAGGGGGTGGGGTTATCTGAGGTCAGGTCACATGCTCCACCCTCGGCCCAGAACCCAGTGCCCTGCCGGCCCCCACCCCTCTCTTTTCACTTCTTCCCCTTCCTGCTTCTCTGGAGGCCTCCCCTCTCCTCAGGCCTGTCCCCACTTGGGTTCTTGTCTGCCCACTCCCCCACCTTCCACGTCCCCACAGCCAGCCTCCCCCAGGTCCGTGCTCTGCTGTGGCTCGTGGCCTCCCAGCTGCAATCTCTCGCTAGGGCCCCGCGCGTACCCACACACCTCATCCTTCCTCACCTATCCTCCTGGGCCCCCACCTCAGGAAATGTCGCCGCCCCCACCCCCTCCCCAGGCCCTGCTGCCCCACCTCACACTCAGCATGACCTCCTCAGGGACCCTAGCACACCGGGCCCTGCGGACCCGACTGTTTTCTTTTTTTTTTTTTTTTTTGCGGTACGCGGGCCTCTCACTGCTGTGGCCTCTCCCGTTGCGGAGCACAGGCTCCAGATGTGCAGGCTCAGCGGCCATGGCTCACGGGCCCAGCCGCTCCGCGGCATGTGGGATCCTCCCGGACCGGGGCACGAACCCGCGTCCCCTGCATCGGCAGGCGGACTCTCAACTACTGCGCCACCAGGGAAGCCCCCGACTGTTTTCTTCTTTAAACATTGTAGGTCTCAACTTTGCAGTGTCGCCAGCGCACACCCGCTCACTGAGTTGCAGAGCCGTCAGGACAGGCCCTCCTGGGCACAGTGTCAGGGCAGCGGGCGGGCTGACTCCTCAGGACGCCCACCCAGGGTGACACCCCCATAGGCGGGGCAGGCCCATTACCGGCTGCGGCTGTCTGGATGCAATAAATGTTTAATTGGGTCCACTTATCATTAATAAGTTATGGGGGTCGGGGGGCGCCCCCCATCACCTCCCAGCAGGCTCAGGCAGGGGGGCAGGAGGAAGCAGCCTCAACTCCGAGGGGTCTGGAGCAGCACAGGCAGCTGGCGCTGTCACCATAGCAACAGCCCACCCCAGGCTCCCGCGAGTCTGTCTGGGAATCCCTGCCCCCACCCCCCACGGGCTGAGTGAACGGGGGCTGGAGGCAAGGGCGGGGCCAGCATGGATACCCCAGGCTGAACTCCCTGCAGACCACCCCCACCCCCGTCCTCCCCCGACCTCATCTGGGCACCCGCGCAGATGCTTCATCAGATCCTGGAGCCAGGCTGCCCCACCTGCATTCACCCGCCAAGTGACGGTGGGCAAGTTACAGCCTCGCCCTACCTCAGCATCTCCTCCAGTGAATGGGGACAATAGAACCTACCCTCCAGGGTTGTTGTGAGGCTAAATGGGCCAATACCTGCAAAGGCTTGGAGAGGCCCAGCACTCCACTCTGGGCCGGGTGGGGGGTCAGCCACTGCGATGACTAGAGCAGTAAGAGCTGCTAGCATATGGGGCATCCCTTGTCCTGGTTCAACACTTTGTCTACTCATAGCCCCTCTCCTCACTTTCTGTCTCCCGCGGTCTCCTTCTATCTCCCCTTAGCACTTCCTCTCACTTTCAGCCCTCACTTGCCCAAGGCCCTGGGGACCCCCAGGCCAAACCCAGGGGCACTTGCCCCGTCTGGCTGGCTGCTCTATCTGGCTTCAATTGGACCTGCTGATCAAGGTCTTTCCCAGGGTCCTGACCCCATGGCCGAGGACCTGGTCACCGCACTGCCCCTGGGGCTCAAGCCTCTCTCTCCCTCTGGTCACCCTGGTCCAGCCGGACACCACCCAAGGTCCTGACCCCTGGGCCAAGGACACCTACTCCTCTACGACCCGTAGGCTCCTCGTCCTCCAAGACTTGCACCCTCATCATGCAGGCTGCGCCTCCTTAGCGCAGGTGGAGCGCCCAGGGGCCTGCAAGGTTCCCGGCCGTTGAGCGTCACCTCTGGGGCTCTGCCATGCTTGCGCTCCTGAAGGAGCCTCACCCCTCCCTTGCCCAAGGCTCCCTCACGGAGTGCGATGCCGGAGGCGGTGGCGGCTTTTTATAGCCTCCGCCGGTGGGGGTGGGTGCATTTAACTCCCTCCGCAGACCTGGGTAGGTTGGGAGACGCAGCGCGTGCCCTGAGCCCTGCCTGTGGCCAAGAACGTGCTGTGCGTGCCTGGGAGGGATGACGATGGTCACGTGGGGTAGCTGTCCCGAAATGTGTGATGGGATCCGAGGGCAGGTGCGGGGCCCGTGTGGAAGGCTGTGGGGCGCGCCAATGCATGTGTGAAGGAAAAGAGACACAGCAGGCCTTGGGGCTTGAGGAGAGAAGGCTGAGGACGCTGGGAGAGAGGAAGGTGTTTAAACCCAGCCAGCTCCAGGCCTCTTGTCCACAGCCTATGAGAGGCTCAGTCCTGGGCCCAAACCCCCAGCCCAGTGCAGACCTGCGCCCTCCCATGGCCCATCCCATGTATGGACAGCCCTCTGTGTACTTTCAGGGACCTGGGCCGTGCCTGCCCAGCAGGGGGCCCAGGCACTGAAAGCAGACCTGGGAGTAGCCCCCTCTCCCAAGAGGACCCCAGGCCACCCCTTTCCCCTGCCCTCCGGAGGCACTGACAGCTTCCTCTCTTCTCCGCTCACATTAGCTTAATTACAGCAGCCCCCCAGGGAGGCCGGGCCCCAGCCCACAGAGCAGGTCAAGGAGGCCAGGCCCAGCCTGCTCAGTCCAGGAACAGACCCGCCCATCCCTCCTCAGACAGCTGCTGCTGGTCCTGCTGAGGCCCTCTCCCCGAGCCCCTGGCCCCCCACGCCCTCTGTACACGTCTTCTGACCCATCTCTCAACCCGTGGGCTCCAGCACTAAGTCAGTCCCAACTTTGAGGCCAAGGTGGGGCCAGGCCCAGGGACTGCGGACCCCAGGTTCCCTTTGCTGTCCACCACTGTGGACTCCCCAGGAAGGATCCAGGTTCCCTCATCCAGCCTCCTCCTGCTCCAGACACAGCTAACATGTCTGATGTACACGCCCCAAGAATGACCCCCTGACCACCAAGAGTGCCACCGCCCCTCCAGGCACAGATTGCCAAGCTCAGTCTGTCACCAATTGAGCCCTCACTCACCATCCGGAGGCGTTGGGGGCACTGGCGTGAAGTGGGTCCCAGGTTTGTCTGGAAAAAAACAAATCTCAAGTCAGGCTACCCCCGCCCCCACCCCCCAGCCCGAGCCAGTCCTTCCATAGCCTGTCCCATTGTCCAGCCTGGAGGGGTCACCCCTGCCTGCACACATCCCTTCCCTGGCTTTCCTCTGCCCCTCTGGCTGTATCATCATGGTCTGACACCTGTCAGGGAGGCCCAGTGGCAGGGGTGTGGGCAGCCACCTATTCCCGAGATGAGCCCCAGGTCCTGCCAAAGCCCCCATTCCCAGCGTAGCCAGCTGCCCCCAACCCCCCCCCCAACGAAAGTTGTCTCTGCAGCTCAGGATGTGGGCCGGCCCCTGCCCCGCCCCCAGCCCACAGACAGCCTTCGGGGGGCCCAGGCATCCAGAGAACGACCCAGGTGTTCCCAGAAGATGCAGCGGCCCATCTGAGCCACGTCACAGCTGATGGCCTCTCTGTGACCCTGCCTGTCCCCTAATCTTTGGTGGCTGAGGCAGGGGACCTCAGCGAGCAGACAGGCAGGGTCACCTGGGCCCAGGAGGCTGCCACACCCACAGACGTACAGTTGTTCAGGAAGAGTAGCACCGCGAAGCCGAGCGTGGCGGTGGCCAGGAGGATCAGGCAGACGTTACAGGGGATCATGAAATATCGCACCAGCAGGGAGAGCCCGCGCCGCTGCCGGGGGTCCCGCTCCAGCGGCAGTGGAGGCATGGCCCGGGATCCTCAGCCCCCACTCTTGAGGCGTGGGGGTCCTCACGGGGTGCCCTTGGGCCTCTTCGGTGCCACTCGCCCCATTCTTGGACCCCTGGGCCAGTTGACAGCAGCTATATTCTCAAAGTTCAGCTCCAGTCACAGCTGGGGAGTGGGGGGGCGCCAGGCCCCCTCCACAGCCCTTGAGGCTCATAAAGGGAGGTGTGCAGAATTCTCCCGGAGTAGAAATCCCAAGTTTGGGCTCGGAGGGAGGTGGATGAGGAACCGAGGGCCAGCACCACCCCTGCCGTCCACACCGGCCAGGGCCTGGGCCGGAGGCGCCAGCAGCTCTCCGCGGGGCTCGGGCTTCCGGGAGCCAGCCTCGGGGAGTCCCGCAGCCCCGGATCGTGCCCGCGCGGCCGCCCAGGAGAAGTCGGTCCGAGTGGGAAGGGCGGCGAGCGGCCCCTCGCCCGGGACTCGGCGGGTCCCGGCTGCTCGGTCCCCGGCAGAGGCGGGAGCGGCGACGGCTGCGAGCGGGAGGGGCGAGCGCGCCTCCGGAGAGAGAGAAGAAAGAGCCGGCCGCGGAGGGCCGCGCCTGCTCCCCGCGCCCAGGCCGGGGCCGAGGCGGTGAGTGAGGGGCGAGGGGCGCCGCGGAGGGAGGGCGGGGAGCTGAGACAAAGGAAGACGCCTCCGGGGACCCCAGCGTCCGCGGGGAGTCGCGGCTCGCGCCGCAAGGAGCATCGGGCGGATGAGGACGGGAGGGCGACGGCACAAAAGACAACGCAGAGGCTGCGGGCGCTGGGGGTCGGCTGGGGGCACCGGGGCTGGAAGGGCGCGGGGGCCGGGGAGGGCGCAGAGGTGGGGCGCTGGGGCTGCGGAGGGTGCAGGTCGGGATGGGGGCTGGGGTCGGGGCCGGAGATGAGGGGGAGCGGAGGCTGGCGCTGGAGAGAAGGCACGTGTGAGGTCGGGGTGGGGGGCTGCGGAGTGGGGTCGAGTAGGTGGGCGGGACAGGGTCCCCTCCCGCTCCCACCCGGCTGGGCTGGGCTGGGCTGTGCGTGTGAGCGGCGGCGCGGCGGAGTGTCCGAGGGTCTGTCTGTGTCCCCGCAGGGGGGATCGACCTGCACGAAGGACCCGGTTTCTGGGCTGCGGTCTGCGTGCTACCGCGTGTGCGTGTCAATGTCTCTGCTCCCGCTGGCGCGACCCCGGCACTGTGGGGGTAGCGTCTCCAGGTACATACACACAGGTGGGGAGTAGGCTGGGCTCAATTCAGAGGGTGCGCCACCCCTCCCTAGGACCTGACAGCAGCACCTCAAACCATCCGCACACCCCCAACTCGCGTCCGCGAGGTGACAGGATTATGCAAATGAGTCCCATGTAAATGAGCGTTATGCAAATAGTCGCGGGGCTCCAGGTCCAGACCGCAAGCCTGGAGCGCCCCCCAGAGGCCTTCCGGGAACGTCGAGACCCTGACGTCACAGCGGGCCAGGGCGCGCGGCCCACCTGGGACTCCCGTCCTCCCCATCACGTGTGCAGCTGCCTCACAAACATGTCCCTGGAGTCCTCCCACACACACCTCGCTCACTCCCTGCTCGTCAAGCACCTGCCAGCCAGCACCCAGTTCTTCAGGTCCATCTCCTTGGACTCCTTTCAGTCCTGCGCCCAGACACACTAGTACCAAATCCTAACAGGGTCAGCCCACCCTGTCCAGTCCCCAATCATCCACAGCAGGGGTCTTCAAACCTCTTGGAGCCCTGGAACCTGAGGGTCTACTGAAACCTTGCAGGAAAAAAAAAAGTCAATACACAAAGTGGTCCCCCCCCACCCCGGGCCGCGATGGACACAGAGTAGCAATCTGTCAGCCCACCTGGAGACCCTGCCCCTGGCTGGCCTCACTGTCTCCTCAGGGGAGCCTCCCACCCCCTCACCTCACCTCACCACACCCTGGCACTGCCCACACCACACTGAGAGTGGCAATGCCCCGGACTTGGAGCACCCAGGGCAGGGTCTGACTTTTTATCTCCTCCGGGCAGAGCTTGGCCCACAGCCCAGAACTTGGTGTGGTGAGCCCAGGCAGTGACACATTTCCCATTTACTTCTCACTGCAGCCCCCAGGACTGCAGTTGGAATCCCTCCACTCAGGGAGGGGCCCACAGACAGTGCCAGGGTTTAAACCACAGACATACGCACTGAGCACACACCCGCACAGGAGCCCTGTCTGCTGCTGCCACTGCAGCTTGGGACATCATGGGTGGGCCCTGCTGGAGGAGGGGAGGCAAGGGGACCAGAGTGTGGGAGGGGCAAGCCCTGGGATCAGGGGGAGCCCGTGCTGGCAGGGCAGGCCTCCCCCAGGCAGAGACCCTGGACTCTGCCAGCAAATGGGCTGGACTTAGGGCTCACGTGGTGGTGGTGGCGGTGCGCAAGGCCTGTCAGGTCTGGCCTGGGGAAAGGGGACCCGCATGCAGCCCGGTCCCTCCCAGCCTCAGCCCAAGCCTGAGCCCCCACAGGGCTTGGATGCCTTCAGAGAGACAAAGGGCCATTGAGGCCTCAGAGCCAGCTGGGGGAGGGGAGCTCAGGCTACCCGGGCTATTTTGGGATCTTCAGACTCAAAATCATTCAGCCCTGACCAGGCCTCGCAGGCTCAGACCCCAGGAACAGAGGGTGCTCCGAGCCAAGAATCGGCCCCCCTCTGGGCTTACACACAGCAACATGCTACTGCTCACATGTGTACACACGCACTCGATGTCCCAGGTCTCACGTACGCAGATACATGTACACCCACTCACTCAAGTCTGCACAGGCACTGGGTGTCACACACTCACCTGCGTGCATACACACTGCACGCCCTCATGCAATGCAAAACTTGCCCCTCAGTCACACAACACACACTGGGCGTGCCCCCAAGTACACGGTGTGGTTGCGCCCCTCCAGGTGCTTCCCTGAGAAGGAAGATGGGGAATAGAGTCTAGAGAGGATGGGAAGTCCTACCTACTGGCCCCCCGCCGACCCCTTTCTTACGCAGATGACCCCTCCCTCACTCCGGAGGGGCCGGGCCCAGCTCCCCCGGAAAGGAGGGGGTGGGGGTGGGGCGGCACCGCCCTCCCGGCGGCGAGCACACACCGCGCGTGCGCACACACCTTTAATGTCGGGCCTCGCGGCCGGCGGCGCCTCGGCTGGTCCCGCGCAGCGCGCGGTCCGCCTGTCCCCACCGCCGGGACCTCAAGGGTATCCCGCTTGTGTGTGAAGCGCATCGAACAGTCGAGCGCCGGCCGCCAGGCGGCCCGGAGTCACAGGTGTCTGGCCGCCCCGGTGGGGGAGGGGAAGAGGACGGGGCAGGGCGGCCCCTTCCCCCAGCCCCGGCCTCCTGGTGTCTGGTCTCAGGCTACGGCCGTCCCCTCCCCCTCGGGCTCAGCAGACAATGGGCGTTTCACGGCGGGACGTCGCTGCTGGACCCGGGCCCGCCGCTGGGAAGGAGGCGGCGTCCAGCCCGGGCCCCGATCGCCGCCTCAGGTGAGGCCGAGGCCGGGAGGCGCCCAGGTTTGAGTCCGCTGGCTGTGTGCCCACCCACCAGCCCCGCGGGCAAGGCCCACACTCTGCCGGTTAGCCGGCGCCGCCGGGCGGTGGGATTGAGTGAGAGTTTGGGGACGGGGCTCAGCAGGGCCAGCTCGTAGGGTGGCGACCGCTGGCGGCTTGGACGGCAGCTGCGGCCGCTGACCCCTGGCTTCCCTCCTCCCTCATTACTCAGCCTTCACCCTGCCCGGGGCCCAGCCTCCCTCAGCAGCCCGTCTGAGCTCCTCCGGGGGTAGGCGCAGTGCAGGAGGTGTGTCCCGAGTCGGGTCGGATTTCTGCACCCTGGGGGGTTACCCTGTGACAGAGAGAGCACTAGAGGTCGGGGGGGGGGGGGGGGGGGGTTATCTGTACAGAGACCCGAAGGATGGGGAGAGGGGTTTGCACCTCCGGACAGAGGCAACTACAGAGGCCCAGGGGAGAACGGGCTCAGGAGGCTGCAGGAGGCCAGGAGGGGCCAGGCTGGTGAGGCCTCAGGGCGACAGGGGCCATGGGCAGGTCCTCCGGCCTGGGGAACGCTGGGAGGAGGGAGCCCAGTCCAGGGCCTGGACACCTGCCAAGACATAGACTGAAGCCACCAGGGGGCGCCAGACGAACAGAGGAGGGGGGCGGTAGGCACCTGCAGAAAAGGGGGCCGCGGTGGAGCTGATCCATGCCTTCGGTCCCTCCCCTCCAGGACAGCCCCAAATCCACCTCTTTTGGCCAGGCCCTGCCCATCTCCGGGAGGAAAGAGAAAGCTGGAAGAGCCAGGGTGGCACCCACGTGTGGTCAGTGCCTGGTGAGTGGAGACCCTGTGTCCTGCTGAGGGCCACGCCAGGCAGTGAGGGATGCACAGTCCAGCACAACGGTCTGAGTTGGGGGACGGTGCTTCCTGGAGGTACTGACCGGCTGGATGTCAAGATGAAGAGGAGTGACAGACAGACACACCTACTGGAACCAGAAAGTCAGGGGACAAAGGGGCAGAGAGACCGGCCAGACAGGAGAGAGCCGCAAAGACGGAAGACCAGGAGATTGCAGACGCAGCCAGGGTGCAGGCGGAGTTTCTCCCGTGGGGGAGGGTGACCGGGACCAGCAGCCAAGGCGCAGCGTCAGGTGGGAAGGCTCCTGCTCAGAGAGGAGGGTCCCCCTCTTCCAGCCCGTGGGCTGTAGCTCTCTGGCCCGCACCACGCCCACAGCTGCCTTGTCCCACCCCGCAGCCAAGCCACAGGGACTGCCTGCTGTTCCCTGCATCTCAGACCTTGTTGTGCTGCCTTTCCTGCCCGGAATACCCTTCCCCCTTGGCCTTCGCTCCTCAACACACAGCCACACCTGGCCTCCTTGGAAAGCCCGTCCAGAACCTCGAAGGGCCCTGTGCAGGTGGCAGCGGCAGCCTTTCCAGCGGCCCTGTGAGGATCTGCTGCTGGGCCGTGGTGGACGGGTGGCTGAGGAAGGAACCCACGGATGGATTCTCAAATGGACCCTAGCGACCCTCACCGCCTCCCCTCCAGGGAGAGAAGTGGACGTACATTGCTCCCCACTGGTGGGTCAGGGACAGGCCACAGTCTGGCCCAGATGCTGTGCTCTTATTTCGCCCTAATGTACACGAGAAGCCCGCGTCTGTGGCCAGAGGGACAGGCTGCCTGCTTCTGCCGGGGCCAGCGCGGGGCGGCCCAGAGGTAGCTGCCAATGGGAGGGGCAGGGAAGCTTCAGGCCCACCTCAGGCCAGAGGCAGACCAGCCTCTCCTGACTTGCCACACCT
Organism: Aethalodelphis obliquidens; assembly: GCF_003676395.1. Classification (NCBI taxonomy): domain Eukaryota; kingdom Metazoa; phylum Chordata; class Mammalia; order Artiodactyla; family Delphinidae; genus Aethalodelphis; species Aethalodelphis obliquidens. Next base: position 52,634,635 of record NW_020837953.1, read on the forward strand.
AACCCCTAACAGTGCCAGACTCAGGGTCCGGCAGGTACGAGATGGGACAGGGAATCCAAGTGGCCCCAGAGACTCTTCCTGTCCCTACCACAGTCCTTCCATCTCTGGCATTGAAAAACCCAGAGGCAGAGCCCACAGGAGGCGGGGCCCAGACCTCGGCCGGGAACGGGGTGGGTGGGAGGAGGGCATAGCTGGACACTGGGGCAGCAGGCAGGAGATGGGAGCCATATGAGGGCAGAGGGCTGGAGCCCTGTTCCCAGGCCCCCAGGGACACAAGCCAAGGTTGCCTGCTACCAGCCTGCTGGCAGAGGACCTGCAGGGTCCCCTCCCCAGGCTGATCCAAGGGTGGCAGGAACCACAGCCCAGCTGGGGTTTCAATCAGAATCGTGTGCCGGTTGGTACACCTGAGGCTGCAGGCACACGTGCACACGTGCAGGCCACACAGCTGTTAACAGCAGGCTGCCTGGGAGGACACAGAGCCGGCCCCTCCCATGCCTCTATGCCCTGGTGGGGAGGGGAGTGGGAGGGGCCATCTTCCCCTTCCCAGGTCCAGCTGTAAGCAGCCCCTGGCAGGGGGCCTTCCTCAGAGGAAGTTCTCAGGATCTGCTCTGGGGGGAGAGGCCCCTTCTAGGGGAGCTTCCCTCCCCACTGGAAACTCCACCAGAGGCCTAGTCACCCCTGCCCGGCTCCCAGCCGCAGCCTGGGACTGGAACGTGATCCCTCCTGAGCCCCAGTGTAGCCCGTGGGGGCACAGTGCCCTCTGATGAGCTGCATCAGTGTCACCAGAGTGCTTGTCGCTAGGGTGCTGTCTCATTTCTGAGATCCCTGTTGCTCTTCAATGAGAGGCGGGCACTCTCTGGGACTCTGGGGTGTCAGGGGTTACTGGGGCTATTTCAGTGATTGTGCCTGCAGCCCCCAGCCCGGCTGGGCCTTGGGGGCCTGTGTGGGGAGCCATGGTTCACCTATCTCAATGGTGGGGGGGCGGCTGGGGCCAGCAGAGCAGGACAGGAGACGGAGCCCAGCTTTCATCCCCCCTGCCCCCCGCCCCAGGCCTCTAGGCAAGGGTAGAACTTGTGGGGGGAGGGAGGGCAGTTGGCCTGGAGCCTGCAGGTGGAGGCAAAGGGCTGGGGCAGGTGCAGGGGCAGGAGAGAGGCCTGTTTCTGCAGCTGTTTTCCACCTTCCTGTGGTGATGGGGGTGGGGGCAGGCTTTGCTTCTCAGGGGGCTGGGGAGAATTAACCATTTAGGAAGGAAGCAAAGCAGGCTGGAGGAGGCTGAGCTGGCCTGACTGTAGCAGGGTGATGGTGAGAGTGACCTCTGGCTAGATCCACGGCCCTGAAGTCTGGGCCCACTCCCCTGCTAACCTTACCTGGCAGCCCCATGCCACCCTCTACACTCCCCCCACCTCAGCCTGTAGGACTGGCGGGGCAGGGGGCTGTAGCCCCACACCTGGGCCAGCTAGCCCTGACCAGGTGAATCTAATTTCTCCTCTGTGCACGTGGGTCCCAGCACCCCCAGAGATGCTGTAAGGGCACAGGCAGGCCCCACCGAATCCACTCTGTCCAGCACCCTGGGGGAGGCCAGTATAGACAGCAGGAGAGGGGAGGACAGTTTCAAAACAACTTTTTTTTTTGCATTTCCAATCTGCAGGGGAGAATGGAGACCAGGGCTGTTCTCTGGGTGTGGAGCAGGGGGATGGGGTGGGGTCTGGAAAAAGCCAAGAGCTGTTTCCACTAGCTCAGTCTGGCGCAGTGAAGGGACTGGATCCAAAGGCCTTTGGTTTCTGGAGCAGCCCCCCACCCAAGCCCCCTGGGGCTGCCCCAGGGAGGACACCAGCCAGCCCACCGTGGGCCCAGGGGAAGACAAAGCTGGCACAGGTCCATTCTAGCGCTGACTATCTACCACGGACCCCCAGGTGGGGAGAGGACAGGCGGGCGGGGTGGGGGGGGCGGTCACACCCCACCTGAGCTGATGCCCCACCCCTGGCTGCTGGAAGGAAGGAGAAAGCCTGGGCGGGCAGCCTCCAGCCTGGGCCTGCCTGGGGGAGGGGCCGAGGGCGCTAGGCGGGTCTGGAGGGGTGGGGTGAGAACCTACAGTCTGGAAGAGGGAAACAGGGACAGGAAGCAGCCACCTCCCACCTCAGGGAGGAATGTGGCGGGAGTAGGACAGGCTCAGAGGACTTGGGGGTACAGAAGCTAAGTGCCAGACAGCAGAGGGAGCCCGCCCAGGAAACTCCCTCTGGACTTCTACCTGCCCCCGCCCTGCTTCAGGGAGAGCCAGTCCCTGTCTGGGGGTGTCTGCAGTCCACATCCAGCTCCGAGGCCATAGCGCCTGCACCAGTGCCAGGCTGGCCCGGGACCCAGCACCTCTCCAGCCTGAGCTACATAGGACTGCCTTCCCAAAGGCCCTAGAAAGCTGGCCTGGCAGGGAGGAAGGGAGGGAGGGTGCTCACTGGAATCAGGCTGGCCAGGCTAGGCCATGGCCGCCAGGACCCCGGGCTTCAGGGCTGGGCAGGGCTGAGCTGGGCCACAGCCAGACTCACCGACCCTGTCCCTGTGCCAGACCTGGAGAGGGCAGACAACACTTCCTTTCTCTGCTCCTGGCTCCTAGTGGGCAGGGAAAGGCCTGGGGAAGGGCCCCAGGCCTGCATCCCTCCTAGGGGCTTCAGGGGGCCCCAGGACCAGTCTTCATAAGGTGGGGGAGGGGAGGGTGGTGGGAGTGTATGGGTGCTGCCCAGACCAGGGCAAAGTGGCTGAAGGCTGGAGGAGATGCCTGCTCAGCTTCCAGCCTGGGCAGGCTCATGGTGCGTGGGCAGCTGGCACTGGAAGAGGCCAGGCCACTTCCCTGACAAAGCAGGGGGCGAGGGGCTCCTTCCTGAAGAGGCTGCTCTGAAGCAGAGCATCGTCTCCCTCACCCACAGGTGGCGCAGAGGGAGGGACACATACCTGTCTCAGTTATGCTCGGAATGTGGCTCCCCAGGCGGAGGATTGGGGAGGAGCTTCCTGGGGGCTGGAGGCTGGGGAAGGGGCCCAGAGCCAGGAAGACCCTGCAGGCCCTGGGGGAGAAACTGAGGAAGGTAGTCCCAGTAGAGCTGGGGCCCAGGTGGGGATGAGCTGGGGGCATCCAGGGAGGTGGGCCTGGCAGGCTGTGCCCCTGACCTTCGCGGCTGTGGGCCTTTTGGGGGCCGGGGAGAGGTGTGTTAGAGACAGGGGTCTTGGGTGGTCTTGGGGTCACCTCCACAAATCAGTGGCCTTCACTCTGGGCCCTGTGGGGCAGGGGCAGCTGTGGGCTCCCAGGAACAGAACAGGGTCAGAATCAGACAGGGAGGGGTCATCTTAGTTCAAGCCCTGCCCATCCCTAACCCTAACCCCCCACTAGGGTGAAGCCTTGTCTCCCTGGAGAGCCTGGAGTGGGGTTTGAGGCCCTTATCTCCCACAGAGTGGAAGGCGGGCCCTCCTCCCAGCCGCACCTTGCTGGGGCAGGTGGGGAGAGGACTGTCTCTTCCCCAAGCCCGGCCCCAGCTCCAGGGGGCCTTTTGCCTCAGGCCTTCGGGAGGCTCAAGGGGGAGGCACCCCCATCTAACTGGGGTCCCTGGGATGCACCCACCCTGCCCGCAGCCCCTGCTCCTCAAGGTGCCCCGGTTTGCTTCCAAAGAAGGGATCCGTGTCATGGGCTCAAAACTTCCAGGGCTCCCTGGCCCCTTGCAGTGGACCCCAAGCTTCTCACTCTGGGCCCCTCCCCTCCCTGGGGGCTTCCCCTCCACCCTGGCTCTACCACAAGGCTCCAAGCTACAGTCAAGGCTACTTCCTTTCCTTTTCTCTCCATGAACCTCCTTCCCCAAGACCCTCCTCCTGGCAGGCCCACCCCAGAAGACTCTGGTGGCCTCGGCCCCTTCTGGGTGCTCACCCCGTTGCTACACACTGGCCTGTGGGTCCCAGCACCACCCTCCCCCACCGGCCCAACTGGAGCTGGGGGCCTAGCCCGGTCCCTATCCTGGGCAGCCGGCACACAGAAGGTGAAGTCTCGCTGGGAGCTCTCCCTGTGGGCCCTCCTTTCCAGGTGTCCCTCTGCCCAGCCTGATGTATCCAGAACCAGGGCCTGGCCTGGGTAGAGCAGGATCTGGCAAGACGGCAAATCTTGTTCTGCCTGGGGTGGCCCTCCTGCCACATGCCCTCTGACCCCACAGAAGGGCTCAGTTACCGAGTCGTGGACCCTCAGGCTGGACCGGTCCAGCTGCAGAGTTAGTGATGTGCCTTCTTGATCTTGCAGAAATGGGGGCTCTCTGTGCCCTGACCCTCTCCTTAGCCCCCAACTCATCTTTCAAAACTGGGCATCACACCCCACAGCCTGCCCCATCTCCATGCCACCCTCCCATCTCTTCCCTAGACCACAAGCTTCCAGAGCAGGGCCAGGGTCTCCAGTCCTCACCTGGTGGGAGGGCCATGCTGGGACCTCCTCAGCTAAGCTGGTGATACAAGGGACCAGTGACACAGCCCCACCGGCCTCGCTGTATGATGTTGCAGGCTGGGACCCTGGACACAGCCCCAGGAGCAATGGACTACAGGCCGCGCAGGATGCTACAGGGCTCCCCACTTCAGGTCCTGCCCCTCGCCCTGCACAGTCCACCACCCAGGACCCCGCAAAAGCCAAGCCAGCACCACAGCAGTAAGTTGGGTGGAAGACGGAACTTCCCTGCTGGCCAACAGAGCAAATCAGAGGGACAGGGTCACCTTCCCAGGACAGGAAGTCAAGGACCCTTCCCACTGCCCTGGGAGGAAGCATTCTCTCCTCTCTCCGCCCTCTCCAGTACATCCCTTCCCAGGCAGCCATGAGGGGACAGACAGGATGTGAGGGCGACAGGCAGTTCCTATGTTCTCCCTGCTACGTTCCTCAGCCATGGATCTCAGCCCCCAGCTGGGATTCGCCTGGGCTGAGGTGGGTGGGTGAGCCCTGGTCGTGTGATTCCTGCTCACCTCTCGGAGGCTGGGGTGAGGGAGGGATGCTCTTGGGCCATTCAGAACGGACGCATGGGGAGGGCAGACAAGGAGAGGTTTTGTACCTCTGTGAGGGGATCCCACACCCACTCAAACTCTGGAAGCAGCCCACTCCACATAACTGCCCCTCCCAGAAATGACAGGCCTCTTGGAACACATGGTGGGGTAGCCCCACCTCCAGCACAACCCTTAAGCCCCACCCCAACGGGTTTGCTCAACATCTGGGCCCTGTCTAAACAGATGTTTGGGCTTCTGCAGAACACAAACAACTGATGTTCATTCACCTGGTCCCAGCCTCTCTCCTAGAACAGGGAACTCCAGGAAGGGCCGTGCAGAACTACGGAGGGGGAGGGGAAGAGAGAGGAGGCCTGTCCCTTTGCAGGGCTGGGACTCGCTTGGCTCCAAGACAAAAAGTGGTGGCATCTCCAGGGCCAGGGTGGGGAGCGCTGCTTATATCAGAGATTGGAGCTGAGACGGCTGGGAAGCCAGGGAGCTGGGACTCAGAAAAGGAGGTTGCACCACGAGATGCCAAGTGCTCTCGCCGCCAGCAAACTCTCTCCTGCCCCCACGGTGCCTCCCCTGCTCTGCCCCTTCACGCACCTTCCACGCAGTGTTCCACCTCCTCCAGGTTCCGCAGGGTGATGCGCATGAGGCTGGAGTTGAGCATCAGCTCATTCTTGTGGGCCGGCCACAGGTACGGCGGGGCTGGGTTCACAAAGAAGATCCTGGTGTCCCCAGTGGACACCTGGTTGTCACAGATGAGGGGGTCTCCGAAGCCGCCAATCACCACCTTGTTGCCTCCGTCCAGCAGGCTCTCCTGGGCCACCACATCTTTGCCCTTCAAGTACCGCCAGACCCGAACCTGGGGTGGACACGGGGGGTGCGCAGGTGTCAGTGGTCCTCTTCCCACTGGGGAGGGGTGGCCGCAGAGGCTGACACCTGGGCTTCTTCCTCTCTTCCCACCTCACTTGCTCAGGCCAGATGTCCAGAGTAGATAGACCCAAACCCTGGGCAGATGTGTGGAGATCTTTGGGTCAGCCCCCCAGGAGGAAGCTGCAGGGAGGCACACACACGATGGATGCCACTGCCCACCCGTGTGTGTCACACACTAGGACACCTGGCCTGCAAACAGAAGCAGCCCCCCAACCCCCAGCCAGCCCAAGTCCAACAACGTCCTTCTCGGCTCAGGCTGGTTACGGGAAGGGGACCCAGCCGGCTGGGGTGCCTGCCTTCCGTGCCCCACTCTCCCTATCGTCCCACCCACTGCTCCGGCCATTCTGTATGGGCAGAGCCAGGAGCAGCTAAGGTGGATGATGAAGTTTCAGGGTGATGAGCTCTGAGCTCAGGGCTCTGGGCCAGCTGGGCTCCATGCAGCCCTGTGGGTGGGCAAAGACACCATGCCCCCCGGCAGGTGAAACGCCCTCCTCCTGCAAGGCTCCTACAGTGCGTGCGGTCAAGGCAGCCTGTGAACCTCAAAATCAAGCCTGGGCAGCACAGGGCAGCCCCACCCTCCCCACTCTGCTCTTGGGGCCCTGAGGGTACCTGCTCTGACAAACCAGGCCCTGGGACGCCCACGGCCTGCTGGGGGTGGGGGGAGGAGGGCTGCAGTCAGAACAGGCGGTCCTAAAGGAAAAGGTCCATGGGGATACGTGCCCATGCATGCTGCACCTGGGAAGACACCCCTTTCCTCGGGAGCTCTGGGGAGCCAGGACTTCCAGAATGGGGAATGAAAGACAATGGTGGCCCGTCCACCTGCCTGCCCCTGCTGGGAGCCTCGGGTCTGAGAAATCTGCAGGGACTCCCTCCACCCTCCAGTGGCCATGGGGAGGTGGGGGAGCCTTGGCCAACTCCCGCCCCCCCACCCCTAGACACACAGTAGGCTCTAGAAGGACGACAGCTAGCAGGGGAGGGCTGGGTGGCTTTCATCGCCTCCCCCCACCCCAGCCACACCCAGGAGCAGCGGGGAGGAAGTCGGGAAAATCCTGCAGGGACTTGGCAAAGTGCCCTGGCGGTGGTGGAGGGGAGGGGGCCCGGCGGGGGATCCCAGCTGTAGCCCGCACAGGCCAGGCTGAAAGAAGCTGCCACCCCTCCCCATCTCCACGGAAGAGGAATGATCCGATTTCTGGTCGGGGAGGTGGTTTTAGGGGCCAGAGGGGGGCAGGGCCCTGGGTCCCTTGAGCCCTCCCTAGGAACAGATTGTGGGAAAAACCCCACTAGACCTATCCCAGGGGGCTCCCAGATCCAACTGAAGGAGAGGCCAGGCAAGTTCTCCCTCCCTGTGGCCGGGGGAGATTCAGGTCTCTCAGGAGCAGGATGGGGCACCTGCCCTGCACCCCGACACTTGAGGCTCAGCAACGGCCCCGCCCACTTCTCTGCTCCGGCCCCCAAACCCATCACTGCAGCATGCCCCACCAGGAGCCCTGGGGTTGGGAGATAAGATGTGCACCCCTCCACTCTCTCCTGACCACCCCTTCTCGCCTCTGGGGGGGGGGGGCGACAGCACTGACCACAGGCCAAAACCCCACCTCCACCCCAAGCAGAAAGCGTCACCTCCCCTCGTCCCTGTTCCTTTTCTTTGGCCGGTGGGTAGGGGGTGCGGTAGCGGAACATTCTCCCTGGGGGGAGGCGCACTTGTTTCCAGTAAGGGAGGGGGCTTGGGTTGAAGGGGCAGACACGATCAGGTCTCCGGGGCCTGGGCACCGCGAGGCGGGATGGCAGCGGCACCGCAAGAACTTTCCCTCCAGCGCTCGCGAGTTTTCCCAGACCCGGCGCCCCACGCGGGGGTTGGCGGTCGCCAAGGGAGCGGGCGCGGGCGCTGCGGAGCGTCTGGGGCTCGTTCCCACGGCCCGGGGCGGGGGTCTCAGCGGGGCGGCCGGCGTCGCGATGGCAGGACCTCCGGGCTAGGGGGCCGGGATCGCGGGGGAGAGGCCCCCAACCCAGGCTTCCAGGACGGTCCGAAGGGGGCTCAGGGTCCCGGGGGTCACGCGGGGGCCCACCTTGCACGAGTACGTGTGCTGCACCGGGTCCACGTTGAGGATCTCCTCCACGGTGCCGGTGAGCACCACGTTCGCCTCCTCCTCCCGCCTCTCCAGCGCGCGTTCGGGGCACGTCCCGTCGGCGCCGGGCAGGGCGCGCGCGGCCACCACCAGGAGCAGCAGCAGTGGCTGCAGAGGAGCCTGGCCGGACGGCCGCAGGCTGGCCATGGCGCGGGCGGAGGACGGCGGAAGGCGGCCGGAGCAAGCTCACGGGCCGGGCCGCGCCAGGGACTGGACTGGACAGGACGGGACGCAGCTCCTGGGAGGCGGCGGGAGCGCGGGCGGCGCGGGGGCGGGCCGGGGGCGGGACCGGGGGCAGCACCACCCCCTTCCCTCCTCCCCCCCCCCCCCCCGCCCCGGCCCGCCCGCGCCCGCCCCCGGCCCGCCCGGCGCCCTGCGACCCGCGGCGGCCGCGAACAAAGCGCCGGGACGGCGGCGCCGGGCGGAGGCCTGGCTGGGGGAGGGAGAGGGCCAGTCTGGGTCGGGCCAATGTGGGTGATGGGCCTGGCCCGGCCGAGGGGCGGGGGCAGGGCGGGATCGAGGGTGCTCTCCCTGCTGCGGCGCACCCCCACGGACGCCCCTCCCCCGCCTGCGCGGACGTTCCCCACCCCCGCCAGGAAATGCGGCTGAAATCGGGTTAATGCATAATCTGGAAGCGACGTGACGGGACTTCCAAGGGGCTCCAGGCTGCGCCGGGGCTGGGACGGCGGGGGCTCCCCGGCCGCGGGGAGGGGCTGCCAGATCCGGGGCCCCGCCGCCCCTCGAGCCCTGCAGGGCTGTGCCCCTCCCCCGGCAGGAGGAACCTGACGGGGGACCCCAGCCCCTCGCTGGAACTGGGGACGGAAGCTCGGCCGGCCCGGGACCCCCGGCCTGCCGGGACCAATGCGGCGATTGGTCGCAACGGAGCGCAGACCCGCCCACCTCCCGGTCCCGGGTCAGCTCCGGCCCCTCTGCAGGGCTGCGGGCTCCCCCTGCTGTCCGAGGCGGCGATTGCGTCTGCGGTGGACGGCCAGCCACGCCCCCTCCCCAGCTCCCCCAAGGCGCTTCTCCAGACATTCCCACAGGGTCCAGGCGGGTAAACCGAGACCCAGAGGGTCCAGATTAGACCCCGACCTAGCTGAAGATGGTGGGGGTGGGGAAGGAGAGGAGATCCCTCTGTCCCTCCAGGGCCGGGTCTGCCGCACATCCCCTCACCCACGCCAGCCACGGACCTCTGAGCTGGAGGCAATGAAGGGTGAGCAGCAGCAGAGGCCCCTCGGGGGACCCTACGTCGCCTAGACCCTGGTGGGGGGGGGTCAAGAAAGGAGGGTGGCACCGAGGGGGTGTGCTTACACTTGTTAAGTTACAGTATGACAAAGAGGTGAGGTTGGGGGCCCAGGAAATGAGGTTGGAGCCAGGAGCCCTCCCCCCCCCCACACCTGCATGTCTACACATATTTGTCACAGGCAAGCCAGACCTGGGGGGTCCCCCAGCTCAGATACGGACCCCCACAGACCAGAAAGGGGGCTTCTGGGTCTGCAGCCAAATGCCACTGAAGAGTCTGAAGGCTGAGGACTGAGTGTCCCCAGAGTCATGGACTTTGGCCCAGAGAGGTGTACGTTCTATGCTCCCCCGCCCCCCCCCCCCCCCCCCCACCCGTGTCTAAGGCTGACTCAGCCGGGCTCCCGAGTGGCTCATGTGGAAAACTGGCACAGAAAAAATGCATCCGGTGTGGAAGTGGCTGTAGTTTTGCCAAATTAGGTGCCCCCTATCTGGGACAAACTCTTCCACGTGGATGGGAGGAACCCCTATCCCAGGTACCCCCTCACCTACTGGCTGTGGCCCCTTCATGAACTGAACCCTGAAGGAGGGCGTATTTGCTGATTCAGCAGCTCGCCCTGATGGTGATGTGAGTGCCCAAGGCCCTGTCACCACTTTTCCCCAGACCAATGCAGGCTGGACAGTGTAGGCTGATGGTTCCTGGAGGGTCAAGAGGCCCCCAGACCCCAGCTGGTGTGGGGAAGCCTCCCTCACAACTGGCCCAGGCAGGCCCTATGGACTCATCGCCTCCAGGGACACTCGCCTTGTGGCCTTTGGGACCTCGCCAGGCCTTCCCCTCCCTGTGCTACCTGCTGACCCAGATGTGAGAAGTGGGGACCAGTTGTGCAGGCAGGGGCTGACCATGGCTCAATGTGAAGACAGCGATAGGCTCCAGCAGATATGCCTCTTTTTATTTCTCTAGAAGTTAATTTCCCAGAGATGTGGGGACACACCTTCAGTTTCTCTGGGGGCAGGCGGAGGTCACCATTTTGATCCCACTAGGCTTGTCCCTTAACTTGGCCACCCTAGCCTGCTGATTCCCCCAGCGACCCTGGGTCCCCTCTTACCACTCCCTCCTCCACCCCTCCCCCAATCTCACCAGAAGGGTGCAGAATGGTGCTACAGAGGGTGCTACAACTGTATTCCTAGTGCTCAGTGGGGCGCCCTCCCCGCGGCCCTCCTGGCCCTGCCCCGCCCCCCCGCAGGCGCAGATTCATGAACACGGTGCACATGGTGGTGAGGCCGTACTCCCCCAGCTGGTGCGCGTCCTCCATGGGCTTCCCCTCGAAGCTCAGCCAGAACTGGTCGGCTTGCACGTGCTCCTTTTGGCACACTTGCAGCTTGAGCTCGGCCACCCTCTGCGTCAGCCGGACCACGTAGGTGCTGCTGCGACCCTTGTTATTCCTCACCAGGATGCTCAGGGGGTCTTTGCAGCTCTGCACCATCAGCAGGACGGTGCTGTCGGGGCCCAGGCCCTGGCAGACCAGGGGCACCCCATCCTGCAGCACCTTGCGAGTGTCCTGGTGGACCAGGAGCTGCTGGAAGGCGGGCACGCCGATCTGCTGGGTGATCTGCTGCTTCAGCTCGGATGACAGCATGGAGTCCCTCAGGGGCACCAGGATCTCCTGGCCCCCGAGCATCTTCACCTTCAGGTTCCTACCCTGTGGGCATCACACAGGCTCAGAGACCCTGGCACCAGTTCTGGGAGCACTGCACGCGTGACACTGGCAGTGGGGCAAGCTGCTAGACCCCGTGATGCTGCCCCCTCCTCTCCAGCCTCCCCTCCCACCAGGAGGGGGACGCCAGGTGCTGGAGAGTGCATGCGGGCATTTCTAGAAGAATAGTCACCACCCACAACCATCATGTTGCCTCCCTTCACCTGCTAAGACGCCCCCCTGTGCTGATCCCAAGGGATCTCAGGGTTGCCCACTGGGCAGAACCCACCTCTGAGGACCCAGACCCTGCTGTCAGAAGGAGCCCTGTCCCTCCCCTCACGCTTAAGAACCTGGGGGTTCTGAGCAGCTCTGCCTGCCTTGCACATGTAGGTGTTCCGCCCCTGGGAGATGCCACCGGGGGAGGGGTACGAGCCCACCTGCCCCACTTGTCTAACCCGCCTCACCATGGCTGTGGGCCCTGGCGCCAGGTCCTCTGCAAGCACTGGTTGGCTGCCTCTCCGCTCTCAGCTCTTCTCCAGCCGTGGCAGCTCAGCCCTTTTAAAGCCTGAGCAACCACGTCAGAGGGCGGTGTCGGGGAGCCAGCCACACAGTAGCCGAATTCAGCTTCAGTTTCGGTTTCCTTTTCCCAAGGCGGGCCCTGGAGTGAATAGCAGAAACAAAACAGAATGACAATGACAAGAAACTGAGGCAGGGGTGGGCTGGGGCTTTCCACCTGGCCAGCGGGGCCTGGGGACTGTGACAGCATCCCGCCTCCAGGGGTGTGTGTTCAGAAACCCCCTGCATGTCCAACACCTCGGGTCCTTTGCAAGACGCACACACATCATAACATGAGCGAACAATTGGAAACTTTCACTTTCCATTTACCAATCTGCAAAATTAGTAAACTCGGAAATCATTGCCAGGGTTAATTCAGAAATAACATAAAATAGTGACAATCTAAACTACGCAGAGATAACCTCCATTTGCTTATGACAATATTTGTTCAGATTGTTTTTTAATTAATCAATCAATCAATCAATTAATGGCTGCTTGGGTCTTCGTTGTTGTGCACGGGCTTTCTCTAGTTGCAGTGGGGGGGGCTACTCTTTGTTGCTGTGCGTAGGCTTCTCATTGCAGTGGCTTCTCTTGTTGCGGAGCACGGGCTCTAGGCGTGCGGGCTAGTTGCGGCATGCAGGCTTAGTTGCTCCGCGACACGTGGGATCTTCCCGGACCAGGGGTTGAACCCGCGTCCCCTGCATTGGCAGGCGGATTCTTAACCACTGCGCCACCACGGAAGTCCCTGTTCTCATTGTTTCAATGAAAGATATGTATCTTATTTTCTACAAAAATGAACTCCTGGACCCTATTGACAAAGTGAAAAAAAAAAAACTATACACAAAATGGTAGAAAATATTTGCAAATCACATGTCCGATAAGGGTCTAGTATCCATAATATATAAGGAACTTTTACAACTCAACAACAAAAAGATAAACAACTCAGTTAAAAGTTGGGCAAAAGACTTAGACATTTTAAAATAGAAAATATATAAATGGCCAACAACCACATGAAAAGATGGTCAACATCATTGGTCACTAGGGAAATGCACATCAAAACCACAGTGAGGGACTTCCCTGGTGGTGCGGTGGTTAAGAACCACCTGCCAATGCAGGGGACACGGGTTCAAGCCCTGGTCCGGGAAGATCCCACATGCCGCGGAGCAACTAAGCCCGTGTGCCACAACTACTGAGCCTGTGCTCTAGAGCCCGTGAGCCACAACTGCTGAGCCTGCATGCCACAACTACTGAAGCCTGTGCACCTAGAGCCCGTGCTCCGCAACAAGAGAAGCCACTGCAATAGAAGCCCCCTCACCGCAACGAAGAGTAGCCCCTGCTCGCCGCAACTAGAGAAAGCCCACGCGCAGCAACCAAGACCCAACACAGCCAAAGATAAATAAATAAATAAATTTATTAAAAAAAAAAAACCACAGTGAGATACTATGTCACACCTGTTAGCACAACTATAATAATTAAAAAGGGAATAATAACAAGTGTTGGTGAAGATGTAGAAAAAATGGAACTCTCATACATTGCTGATGGGAATGTGAAATGGTGAAGTCACTGTGGAAAACAGTCTAGTCATTCCTCAAAAGGTTAAACAGAATTTTCACGTGACCCAGCAATTCCACTCCTAGGGATATGCTCGAGAGAACTCCAAACAGGTGTTCAGAGAAATGCTTGCACACAAATGTTAACAGTAGCTCTATTCACAGGAGATGAATGGTAGAAACTGGGGGAGCAAACACCATCAGCACGTGGATGCATAGACAAAGTGTGGTCCATCCTTGTAATGGAATATTAGCCATAAAAAGGAATGAAGCACTGACGCAGGCTACAATGTGAATGAACCTTGAAAACATGATGCTCAGTGAAAGAAGCCAGACACAAAAAGTCACATATTGTGTGATTCTACTGATACGAAATGTCCACAAGGGACTTCCCTGGTGGTGCAGTGGTTAAGAATCCACCTGCCAATGCGGGGGACATGGGGTTGAGCCCTGTTCCGGGGAAGACCCCACATGCCGAGGGGCAACTAAGCCCGTGTGCCACAACTACTGAGCCCACGTGCCTAGAGCCAGTGCTCCGCAACAAGAGGAGCCACCACAATGAGAAGCCCGCGCACCGCAACAAAGAGTAGCCCCTGCTCGCCGCAACTAGAGAGAAAGCCTGCGCGCAGCAACAACGACCCAACGCAGCCAAAAAAAAGTTAAAGAAGAAAATAATTAGGGCTTCCCTGGTGGTGCAGTGGTTGAGAGTCCGCCTGCCGATGCAGGGGACGTGGGTTCGTGTCCCGGTCCGGGAAGATCCCACATGCCGCGGAGCGGCTGGGCCGGTGAGCCATGGCCGCTGACCCTGCGCGTCCGGAGCCTGTGCTCCGCAACAGGAGAGGCCACAACAGTGACAGGCCCGCGTACCACAAAAAAAAAAAAAAAAGTGATTGCCAGGGGCTGGGGGCCAGGGGGCATGGGGAGTGACTGCTTCATGGAGACAAGGCCTCCTTTGGGAATGATAAAATGTTTTGGAACTAGATAGAGGTGATGGTTGTACTAAATATACTAAATGCCATTGAATTATATACCTTAAAATGGTTAAGTATGTTACATGAACTTCACCTCAATAAAAAAGAAAACTGAAAAAAAAGAAACCCTCATGCTACTCTCACCATTTTCTAAAGTGCTTCATTCACAAGTATCTCACAAACATTTTTCCACATGAATAGATACTTTTATGCAAGTTGTTTTCATGGCTGTATATGTTGCCCATAGTATAATGAGTGTAATTTAGTTAACCAGTCCCATATTGTTGAATATGTAGGTTATTCCCAAGTTTTTACTATCACAAACAGCATATCACAGGCATATGTTAGCTAAAAGTAAAAATAAATACTTAGGGAATTCCCTGGTGGTCCACTGGTTAGTACTTCAGGCTTCCACTGCAGGGGGCATGGGTTCAGTCCCTGGTCAGGGAATTAAGATCTCACATGCTGCATGGCACAGCAAAAATAAATAAGTAAGTAAATAAATAAAATTAAAATAAATACTTAAAAATAAATACTTTAAAATACATTAAAAATCAAATAAATAAGGCTTCCCTGGTGGCGCAGTGGTTGAGAGTCCGCCTGCCGATGCAGGGAACACGGGTTCGTGCCCCGGTCCAGGAGGATCCCACATGCCGCGGAGCGGCTGGGCCCGTGAGCCATGGCCGCTGAGCCTGCGCGTCCGGAGCCTGTGCTCCGCAACGGGAGAGGCCACAACAGTGAGAGGCCCGCGTACCGCAAAAAAAAAAAAAAAAAAAAAAAATCAAATAAATAAAAAATTAAATAAGTAAAAGACTGGAAAAAAACAAATTGTTTTGCATATGAATTAATCATTCCACCTCCCCTCCCCCAAAATAATCTCATATGGCACCAAAGTTGTTAACATGCACAAAAGTTTAAAAACTTGTTTCTTTATATTATTTTAAGTTTCTATCTCGACGCATTCCTTGCATAAATAATATTAGTATTATAAAAAGAAAACCAGAAACATAACAAAGAATACAGAATGTGAAAATCTCTCAATCTCCTTCAGATGACCATTATTTTGTTTTTGTTTTTGTTTTTGGCCATGCGGTGCGGCATGCGGGATCTTAGTTTCCTGACCAGGGATCGAACCCATGCCCCCTGCATTGGGAGCTAGGAGTCTTAACCACTGGACCACCAGGGAAGTCCCCAGATGACCACTATTAAACATGGCAAAGATACAACAATTTAAAATTTTTAAAAAGAAATTAAAAATTTAAAAAGAGAAAACAAAAACATGGCATACGTCTCCTAATTTCTTAATACTGACATACAGTAATAGAGTCTTTATTTTCTTTTAGTTACTTCATTGAATGTCACCTGCTTTTTTTTTTTTTTTTTTTTTTGCGGTACACGGGCCTCTCACTGCTGTGGCCGCTCCTGTTGCAGAGCACAGGCTCCGGACGCGCAGGCTCAGCGGCCATGGCTCAGGGGCCATGGCTCAGGGGCCCATCCACAGTATGGGATCTTCCCGGACCGGGGCACGAACCCGTGTCCCCTGCATTGCAGGCGGACTCTCAACTACTGCGCCACCAGGGAAGCCCTATCATCTGCTTTTGACAAGAGGAACTAAACACAAAGGCTTTAGGCAGACAAAGTGATAGCACCTGGAAGCACGTGTCTCCCTGTCTTGGTGGCTTTTAAGTCACCACAAACTGGTGGCTTAAAACAACAGAAATGGATTCCCTCAAAGTTCTACAGAGCAGAGGTCTGAAATCCAAGGGGACTAAATGACCAGGGTTGTCAGCCTGGTTAAAAATAATCTGATTTTATGTGGCTTACAGAAGACACGAATCATCTGAAATATAAGGATATGGGAAACTGAAAGTAAAAGGATGAAAATAAACCTACCAGGTAAATGTTAACTAAAAGGAAGCCAATGTGGCTACATTAACAATTTTATTAACAGATTAACAAAGAAATCTTACTGTAAGGAACGGCACCAAGAAACAGAGGAGAGCTTAAGCAAGCTGTATTTGGGAACGCTCCCGGGCGAGATTCACTGATCCGAGTGAAACGGGCCAGGGAAGTCGCGCCCGGGCGAGGGTTTGGGCAGAATTTATAGCGGAAGAAGGGAAAGGGGTGTGGTGAATCTGGGAGGGCGCAGGGTATTCCTTATTTGGTGGTCTTTTCGGGTATCCTGGGGGACCGTTAGTCCCGCCCCTCGAAAGGCGGGAAGGCTGGGCCGGGTGGAAAGTCCCCAGGTCAGTTCCTGGAACCGGGTGGTCCTGAAAGTCTCCAGGTCAGTTTCTGGAACTGGGTGGTCTGGAAAGTTTCGGTCTGATGCAACCTGTGAGTCTGATTGCGTTCCCCTGCCTCGGGCCAGTCAAAGCATTATTAGATACAGAAGGTTGCATAGCAATATAAGGTTGAGTTCATTGGTAAAAAAAAAGATTTTAAATTTGTATGCACCTAATAACATGACCACAAAATATATAAATTCTAGTCACAAACCTGCCTGAATATCCTATTTATGAAATTACAACAGCCACTTATAAAGGGGTCTTTGGTTAATATTTGGTTTCATTTACAAACTACCTTAAACTTCCTTAAACCTTTAAGACAGTATCTATATCATGTTTAACACACTTGCTTTTATTTTTAAGCCCTTCAATGATCTAACAGCAGCAGTAACAGCAAAAAACTCTCCCAAGAAGTTCACAGTCCTCACCACGTACACCTGTGCACCCTGGTCCAGGGCACAGTCACCTCTCGCCCAGGCTACTGCGTATACATCCCAGTGGTCGTGCGGGAGACAGGACCTGAGAGAAAGGTATGGGGATGTGGAGGGAGGAGGCAGGACCCCAGGCGACGCTGTTGGAACAGCAGCCGAAGGGCGTTGGACCTTCCGCCTCAGGCTCCAGCCCCGACCTGGCCCCTGTGGGCGGGGCTTCCGGTGGGTGGGGCCTCCAGGGTGGGTGGGAAACTGAGAGCTACAGTCAACACCCAGCACCTGGGATCCGGAGCTTAGTTATTGACGCTACACCAGGACACCCCATGGAGGCGAGGAAGTCCAGAAAGTTGGAGGCTCATCCGTGTGGATTTTGAAATCACCAGAAACTGTGACAGGAGTGTCTGGAGAAGGTGACAGGGAACCAGGAGTAAACCCTTCAGGAAGGTTTCGGTCGATTGTAGTCTGTGTGGTCTGTTAAGAAAGGGGTGGTCTGTTAATAAGGTGAGGTTTCAAAGCTGGAGCTTTTTTGGTGAAGAAGACACCGGTCTGGACGCGCCAAGCAGGAAGGACAGGGAAGCTCACCTCTCCCCAGGAGCGCCGGCCCAAGGAGAGTGGAGAGAAAAGCAGCACCCACGGGGGCCCACAGGGAGGCAGCGTGCCAGGCAGATAGGGGTTGGAAGGAGATTCTGTCACCACCCAGAAGTTGGGGGACATGGCTCCCCAAATGTGGAGAGGTGTCAACGCGCAATTCAGGAGAAAGATGTTGACGGCGCCCAGATCACGGGGAAGGTACCGTCACGCACTGGGTGTTGGGAGGATGCTCCCACTACCTGGCATCAGGTGGCCGAGGGAAGGTACGTTGGTCTCATGACCTGTAAGGGTGGAAGACGCCCCCTCAGTCACAGGGGTGGGGACTGCCCTTGAACCTCAAGGCTTGTTGTCGGCATCCTGGTGCTCCTGGCTTCTGCCTGGGTCCTGGCTATCTGCTTCCCTCATCTCTAGCCTGAAGGCTGGATTCCTCCAGCCCTGGCCTCTGCCACTTTATCATCACAGCGACCAACTCCCGTGCTGCAGGAGAGGACCTGCAATGGTTCTAGCCTGGTTACTTGGCAACTCTGGTCCCGGCTGCCTGAGTCCACAAGCCGTTGCCTCTTGGCAGAAGAGGAAGGAACAGAAGGGTAAGGGGTGCCGGAGGGCGTGGTCTGTGATGTCTCTGATGTTCTGGGGCTCATATGCCTGTGGAATGCTGAGGGGCAGAGTGGGAATGCAGGTGCCACCCCCATGTTGGAGGCTGGGAAGGACGTGTTCACAGATCGCACGTGGCAGACCCCCAAGGGACACTGTCTGAATGATGTTGTGTGGAACGCTGTCACGGTAGGCAGAGGACCATCCCTCCCCCCACAACCCAAGGCTGGAGCCCAGTGTCTGGCCTGGGAAATACACCCGTCTTTCCACACAGACTCCCCCACTGACTTTCCTGCCTCAGCCCCCTGCTCCCCAAACCCGGTGGCCACCAGTGGGCCCTGGAGATGCCCCTGGGACCACCAGCCAACGGGGGCTTGGCCCACTCAAGCCTGGATCTAGGAAGACAAATAGTTGGCCTTTGATGGCTTGCAAAAATCAACTCAAATCGTCAGCTGGACACAGCCAGGGCTGCAGGCTCCGGCGCATCGCTTCCTGCAGGAGAAAAGGAGGAACGAGATGGGGAGTGGGGTGGGGGAGGGGGAGGGGAGGGG